>NW_027186304.1:40719973-40816434 GCF_028583685.1 Petaurus breviceps papuanus | reverse complement strand
CTTCCTTCCTTCCTTCCTTCCTTCCTTCCTTCCTTCCTTCCTTCCTTCCTTCCTTCCTGCCTGCCTGCCTTCCTGCCTTCCTGCCTTCCTGCCTTCCTGCCTTCCTCCCTCCCTTCTTTAGTTTCAGACTCAGACTTTGGGGGAAGGCAAGGCAATTGGGGTTGACTTGCCCAAGGTCACCTAGCTAGTAAGTATCAAGTGTCTGAGGCCGAATTTGAATTCAGGTCCTGCTGATTTCAGGGCCAGTACTCTAGACACTGTGTAATCTAACTTCACTGGGATGTACTTTCTGGAGGGGAGTTAAAACCTCTCTCTTCTGGCTCCTCTAGTCTCCTGAGCAGTGTTTTGAGCTAAATAAAAGGTGAGGAAATCTCCCAGCACAAGAACTATCTCAGTAAGCACCCTTTCTTCTAGAGCCAATGTGTTGTAATGGAAAGAGAATCTCAAAGGCTTGGTTCAATTCCCAGGTCAGCTAAGGGTTAGTCACGAGGTCTTTACAAAGGGACAATAGGGGCTGCCAGGTGGCTCAGTGAGTAAGAGCACCGGCCCCAGAGTCAGGATGACCTGGATCAAATCCTGGCTCAGACACTTAGCACCCACCCAGAAACACCTGGCCATGTAACCTTGAGCAAGTTACTTAACCCCAATTGCTTAGGGGCAGCCAGGTGGCTCAGCGAGTAAGAGCACCGGCTCCAGTGTTGGGATGACCTGGATCAAATCTGGGCTCAGACACTCAGCACCACACCCAGAAATAACTGGCCGTATAACCTTGAGCAAGTTACTTAACCCCAATTGCTTAGGGGCGGCCAGGTAGCACAGCGAGTAAGAGCACCGGTTCCAGTGTTGGGACGATCTGGAGATCGAATCCCGGGCTCAGACACTTAGCACCCACCCAGAAATAACTGGCCGTGTAACCTTGAGCAAGTTACTTAACCCCAATTGCTTAAAAAAAAAACAAAAACAAAAACAAAGGGAGAATAGAATTCTAGAAGTGTTCTATGTGACTAAGCACTGTGAGGGCCCTATGATGTACTGACAAGGCCCTTCAACCATCTCGAATAATCCAGGTCTGAAACTTGAGACTTCTGCTCTTTGGCAATATCGCTCCCACCATTAGATCTGCGAGGTAGTGTAGGTTCCAACAATAGCACTTCTACATCTGGGAACCTCGCACCTCATTGTTCAGTTCCACTTCCCTTACTCCACCATAGGATGAGGCTGATTGGTTGCGTATTCTAAGAGGGCCTGAAAAGCCATTTAAATGGAACCTATACTCCAAGAAAGGGCTTGCTACTCCTAGAGGGTCCTTAGTGCTAATAAACTTTCCCTTTTATTTTGGCTACTCACTTTATTTTACCATCAGTCTAATGGAGATGACACTGGAGATGAGATACTAATGGGTGAAATTCTCCCTGGGGACTCTAGGAACCCAGGCTGAAAAGTTTCCTAACATTCTGAACCTTGTATCAATGAGTATAAATATTTGTACCTTCTAGGAAGCTACGTGACATTGGTTACTGTGCTGCTTTCAGACTCCAGAAGGCCTGAAATCAATTCCACCTTCAGACACTTCACTGTGTGACCCCTGGGCAAGTCATTTAACCTTTGTTTGCCTCAGTTTCCTCGACTATAAAATGGGGATAATAACAGCACTTACCTCACAGGATTGCTGTGAGGATCAAATGAGATCAAAAAGCTTCGCCTCATCTATAGAAACGCTTGTTTGTTTCCCACCCCAGTAATAATGGCAATAGCTAACACTTATATAGTATTTACCATGTACCAGGAACTGTGCTAACTGCTTTACAATTATTATCTCATTTGATCCTCACAATATCCCTGGGAGGTAGGTGCTATTATGATCCTCATTTTACTCAGGCAAACAGGTGTTAAGTGACTGTATCAACAATGCAGTATTCATAATGACTATGGTAACTATAAATATGCTGATATGGGTATTAATCACAAAATGTAACAGGCTCTCTACATGGGGAACATAGCTAGAACATTTAAATACCAGAAAACTGTATCCCAAAACCAGAAAATCAAAACTATCACAGTAGCTACAGAGTTGGCATATGGAGTTAATGCAGTAAATACCCACATTCTCAAGCCTTCAAAACAGAACAGGCTACCTCAGGCAAAGATCCTTCTCTCCTCACTCACAGTAACTGCTGGGCCTTCATGCAGATTGCTTCCAGAAGCCCTGCCTCCCCCCCCCCCCCCCCCTCCCTATCCCTGGCAGTCCTCAGCAGGAGTCCTCAGCAGACATTCTGACTGGCTCAAAAAAAAAAAAAGGAGTTTGTACTACCACCGCTGCCTCTTCCAGTCATCCCGCTGACTGCCGACCAGCTCCTGCTCTGCTCTGGCTCCCTCCTGCCCCACCCCTTCCTGCTATGTCAGCAAGTTCAAGGGGCATGGAAGATCTTCAAATCCCATTACCATAACAGTGATTTACATAGGGTCACAGAATTAATAAGTGTCTGAAGTTGGATTTGAATTTAGGTCTTCCTGATTCCAGGGCCAACCCTATATCTGCTGTCCGATCTCACAAAATGGCTTCAAGGATTAAATTAAATAATCTATGTAAAGCATTTCATAATCCTTGAAGTGCTATTATTTTAAATTTTTTTTTGTCCCTTGGATCTTACAGAGCATTACATTTTAAACCTTTCTGATACACTTATTACTTACTGTTGCATAATTTGTTACCATAAATATTACCATAATTTTCTGTTACCTTGTTACTGAACTGTAAGCTTCATGAGGACAGGAGACTTACCATATATAAATTTCATCATCCCTTCTCATTGACCATAGTGCTGTACCCCCAACAGACCTCTAATAGATTGTTTTTGAATTAAATTTAATTATTCATCTTGTCAATTCCTTGTTAAAAAACCTCCAATAACCTTCTTTGGATTCTTATTTTCTGACTACATTTAAAATCCTCTACCTGGATCTAAAGGCCATCTACAGTCTGGCCACTGAATACTAGTCCTAACTCTATCACTAACCTATTGTATGACCTTTGAGTGACTTACCTTTTCTTGGCCTGTTTCCTCATTTGCAAAGTGAGATTGGACAAGATAATCTGCAATCCCTTGCAGTTTTAAATTTCTGTGATTCTCCCCATCTAAACCTTATTGCTGCTTCTCTAGAAATCATCTTTTACTTTCCTCCCACATGTTTCCTCACAGTTTCAGGAACATTACCCCTTCCCTTGGCTCTACCCCTCCTCTCCATGCCTTTTCTTTTTTTTCTCTACCTAAAACCCCTGTTGTTTTTTTTTTTAGTCATGTCCAACTCTGTGACCACATTTAGGATTTTCTTGGCAGAAATACTGGAGTGGCTTGCCATTTCCTTCTCCCGTTCATCTTATACATGAGTAAACTGAGGCAAACAGGATTAAGTGACTTGCCCAGGATCACACAGCTAGTAAGTGCCTGAGGCTGGAACTGAACTTAGGAAGATGAGTCTTCCTGACTCCAGGCCTGGTACTCTGTGCACTATGGTGCTACTTAGCTGTCCCTATCTAAACTCTACCATTTTTAAGACCCAGCTCAAGGCACACTTCCTCCATAAAGTGTTCTCTCATTCTCCAGTCCTCAGTCATCTCCCTTTTCTTATAACCTTGATGGTGCTTCTGTCTTGTCCTCTGCTCTAGCATTTAATGAAATGTCCTCTTATATTGATCACTGGCTCTTGTGTTTTAATCTTTCTCTATCCCTAGATGATCAGCACCTTCTAAGCAGAGCCTTCACCTTATACTTTTTCTTCATCCCTATCAGTGGCCATTATATACCCAAGAGAACTCTGGGCCTGGAGACAGGAAGACTCTTCCTGAGTTCAAATCTGGCCTCAGACACTTGGTGTGGTTGAAAACGTTGAAAGGAAATTCTTCATTTGGGCTTTTCACCCTGATTAAGGAGGCAAAACTCAGGAGAAGGAGAATTGAAAGGAGGTTATTGCAAATATGTCAAGGTAGCAACAAATTGGTGGGCTGATCACTGGGGATTGGCAATGACTTCAAGATGGGACAACTATTAGAGATCCCTTTAAGACAATTCAGATAGGTGTACTTCAGCAAAGAAGGCTGGGCCCTTGCATCTCAGTTCCTCCCTAAGGTAGCAGGAATGTGACAATTTGCAGGCAGGGGTAAGTAACAAAGAGCAGGTAATATAAAAGCTATAGACTTGGTGTCTCCTTCCCCACTAAAACCTCCCCCAAGGCTGGCTGATAAGCAGGGCTGGGAACAATAGATATCTGAGTCACCATAACTTTTGTCACTAACTGTGTGATCCTGCCAAAAGTCACTTTACCATGTTTGCCTCAATTTACTCATCTGTAAATAAACTGGAGAAAGGAGTGGCAAACTATTCCATTATCTTTGCCAAGAAAATCCCAAATGGGACTTTTAAAAGTCAGATGTAACTGAAACACCAAACAACAAAACATACCAGAAAGCTACAATAATTACTTGTTGATTGATGGTTGATTTCCCATAAGGGCCAAAATATATGTGAAACTATGCTTGGTTGGATGTGGAGGCTTGGAATTTTTGGGTTTTCTGAAAACAGATCTCCTAAGTCTCAGATAGGAAGGGTTTGAACTGCTTCCAACAGAGTATTTAAATTCTGATGGATATCTGCGGAGCATAAACAATTAGGAGCAGGAAGAGGGACAAACATCTCTTGTTTAGTTGGGCATCTTCCTGTAAATGTCTGGATCCCAAAGGTATCAAAGCTCATGCATTCAGGTGAGGTTGGTGTAGGGTCACATTTGTAGAGGAAAAGAAGGCAACATTAATAGCAAAAGTGCAAAGGAAAGAATGAATTTGCCTTATGGTTCAGCCCAACAGGCAGATCAACAACACTCACCCAGTCAGGTGAGAGTTCTAGCTGTCCCTGCCAGTCTCTGAGGAACTCGTTCCTTTGTCATCTCCAGAGTAGCCCTGGCCATGAGAAGCTTGGCCTGCTTTGAAGCAGCTGATCTCGGCAGGCTAACAGACAGCAAGAAAAAGAGCAAGAAAAAGAAAAAGAACAAAAACAACAAAAACAATGCCCCAAGCAAAAAAAGCAGAGATTGAAAAAGGCTGGCTTTAGGAAGCAGTCATTCTGAGAAGCTGCTCCTCAAGCCAGTTTTCAGAAACTCTAAAGTGCTAAGCTTATTTAGAATAAAACAAGATGTATTCTTCCCACCTAAACCTCCATTCTGAATTGTATTCTCTCATATGCTCTGTATATATCTCTTTTGCACTCAATTATTTACATGTTACAGCTCCAATTCTGATGGTCACTTTTTGAGAGCAGGGATTTTACACATACACACAAATATATACACACATACACATATATACACATGTATATATACATATACATTGATACACAAATAAACACACACATAACATATGTATTTGTCTTTCTTTGTGTCCCTAGAGTTTAATACTGCCAGATATGTCGTTGGGCTGAATAAATGTTTGTTAATTGAGTAACTCATAAATTTATAGCTTTGCTCTGATATCTTGTGGCATATTTAAAACCAGGCCACTCTCTTATGATAAGAATAAACAATTGTATTAAAAATAACTGACAATTGAATTGTCATAGTCCTCACAATACCTTTTCAAGTTAAGTATTTTTATCCTCATTTCACAGGTTGGGGAGGAGGGGGAGGAGAGGGAGGGAGAAGGGAAAGAGAGGGAGGAGGATGGGTGGGAGAGAAGAGGGGGACAGAGAGGAGAGGAGGAGGAGGGAGGGGGGAAGAAAAGGAAGAGAGAAAGAAGGGGGAGAGGAAAAGGAAAGGAAGGAAGAAGAAGGGAGGGAGGAGGTCTGTCCATTAACTGCAGGAAATCTGGAGAGGGTGTTAATTATCCTAAAAATTATTATTTACACTAAAGGAGGATTTGGGAAAATAGGGAAGATACTACAGCAACCTATCAGAACCAACAAAGACTTTGAATGGTGAGAGGTTTTCCTTTGATCTGAGAGGTCTACTTCATTAGAGACTTTCTTAGCGTACAAAGCTACCCTCAAGTCCAATGGTATTTAGTAGCCAATTAGTTTTCTTGTTTTCACATTGCCATTTCAAAGACAATAATTTAGCTATTCTTTAGAAGACACAAAGTCTTTTTTTTTTTTTTTAAGACATTGCTGTATATCATTTGAAAGACAAGAATATGGCCTGGCTGGGGAAAGAGAACTTATCTTGCCCCTTGGGTTAATTTTGTCTCTCAGCTATTCTTCCCCCAATCCACATGAAAGAATGAAAGGGTTTTGGAATGAAGAAAGTGGGGGACCCCAAACCCCAGAAGCCTTGGAGGTTTGTTGAGAAAGTAGCTCAAATGTGATAATGACAAATTGTCGTTGTATTTTAGACCAGTCTTGTCAAACTCAAATGGAAACGAAATACTAACCATATACAATAAGGATCCTGGCAGGTCACATATTGACTCAGAAAGTACATGTTAATATTATCTGTCTTTTAAAAGATATTTCCAAATTGTAATCTGGTTCAGGCAGCACGTAAGATCAGTAAGTGGGTTCAGGCAGCATAGGGTCAGGATGTATCTTTGATGCCTTTGCTCTGGATACCAGAGGCTAACACTGAGTGGTAGATAGATTGTTCTTGTTGAGTCATTTTTCAGTTATGCCCAACTCTTTAAGACCCCATTTGAGATTTTCTTGGCAAAAATACCAGGATGGTTTGCCATTTCTTTCTCCAGTTCGTTTTACAGATGAGTATACTGAGGCAAACAGGACTAAGTGATTTGCTCAGGGTCGCACAGTGAGTGAGACCAGATTTGAACTTAGGAAGATGAGTCTTTCTGACAACAGGTATGGCACTCTATCCACTGTACCACCCAGCTGCCCATGTGGTAGACAGAATGCCAACCTTAAGTTAAAGCGAGGTCTCTTACAGAGAACCCAAAGTGCCAGTAGTATATTGGAGTCGACTTGAACCTTCTGGAAAGGGAAGATTATCAAATATTTGTTGAAATATTTTTACACCTCAGAAAATGTCAAACTACAAGTTAGGATTCAACTTATTGTTTTGTTGATTGTCTAGGATTAAGAAAATGATGAAAGAAATATTAATAATGTAGATTAAACTTAAAAATATGTTGAGTGTAATTTTTTTTAATTAGAAAGCTGGTTATTAAACATTTTCAGCACACCCAAAGCCCTAGACTGGAAAATGTGACTATTTAAGAACAAGAAAAAAAGATTTAGCCCGAGGGCGTAAGATAGCCAGGAGCACCCAATTCTGTATTTTCATGAAGAAGAAAGAAAGCTGTCTATCGGAGGCTGAAATGAACAAAACTGGCAACTCCTTAAGGAAACTAGCATTTTTCTCCTTAGGGAAGATCTTTGCTGAATGATTACTTTGGGAAACTGTTTTTCTAAAAGAGCTGTTTAAAAAAGAACAAAGAAACAACTTTGGTATTTATACTGGAAGAACGTGGCAGAGCCCACTCTTCTCTGGAGGAAGGGACAGCCCTTAAGCTAAGGACCTGTGCTGAAGCCAGAAGAAACTCCACTCCTTCATACTCAATACAATAAGTGCTTTGCAGCATTCAGCAGACTACAGGTACAACAAATCAGTGTCTAGTGAAGGCAGAACCACCAGCAAGGAGCAGTGCAATATCACTAGAAGTCAGCAGTGGTCCTACATCGTTGGAGGAAGGATTTGCCCCTTCACGTGGAACACACATATTTTCTTCACGTGGGCATGAGCCCACAAATGCACATCTCTTGGTTAAGAAATTAGCTGAGGAGACAGACTACCACTGACTATGGACTTAACTCAAAAAATGTTCTGATAGAGACAAGCTAGAGTTCATTGTTGAGATATTCAACAAGGCAGTGAGAGTTTAGCTACAACTTGGTTCAGAGGAAATATACAGATACCAAACCACTGTAGTTGAGAGACTGGGAACTTTGCCTATTTATAAAATAGTCCCAGAAAATGATTTGGTCCCTGAAAAGATAATGCCTAGCAACCACCAATTGTCTATGAGGGAGTTAGCAGGGCTTCCTGGGGAGCAGATGGAAAATGTTAATGGACAGTAATCTGAGCAAACTGAGACAAAAAGCCTATTTACCTGCAGCAGGGAGACTGCTGGAGTTAAACCATAGCTACAAAGGTGGTACTTCAGATGAGAAAGAAATTGTATTTTAATATTTGCCAGAGGGTCAGAGAACTCACCTCCCTGGTCTGATGGGGACTTTAGTTCAGAAAAGTGTGAGGGCTAAATAGAGAGACAATTCTTTTCCTAGCAAGTGGTAGTGGTTTCTGGAGAATAGAGGGCACCCATATGAGATTGTCTCCAACAGCCTCTGCCATCCACAAACTCTGGTTGGGGATTTCAGGAGTGGGTCTATGGTTATGCATAGGCAACCATCCACAAACTCAGGTTTGGGGTTATAGAATAGAGAGTTTGCAGACTTTGATCACGAGTCTGGACTGTCCATAAGTTCAGCAAGTCATCATAGAAGCACCAAACCTATTCAGCCTGTTAGTAAGTTTATTTATAAGCCCTTATTAGTTCTTATTACAACTCCCACTCAATTTGATAAGTTGGGTCCCCCAGAAAACTGACTATATATTCCCTCTAGGCTTCCAGTTCTATCCCCAAGAGGCAGTAGGGTTTCCTTTAATGCCACCATTTACAACCCCAGTCCAGTATATTCTCAATATCAATCATCAGTTATGGTTAGTATCTCCGTTATATCACGAATGCCATCCAGTAATTAGTGTCCTTTTATCATTTAACCAATTAATATAGATGAACTTTTACATGGAATTAATTATCAAGAAACTATAGTGTATTAAAATTGCATCTTGTTCTGGTCCCTCTGACCCTTCTCTCTTCTAGTCAGTATAGTAATTTCATAAGTAGTCAGTATAAAGGGCCAACAGCAGGAAGTAAGATTGCAAAGAGGAACCTAGATGTCACAAACAAATCATCTCAAAGATCTAAGGCAAAATTTACAAATTGTATCAACCATATTTAATTGTAGTAACCAAAAATCATATCCCTAGTAATAGGTGCTGAATCAGAGGAAGGCATCTAGGTTTTGCTGTCAGGGATTTTTGACCCTAAGATATGTAAATCTCAGATAAATTCTAGAGATGTGCAATAATGCCGACAGTATGCCAAATGGTGCTGACAACTTTCAGATGATTTGCATATGTTAATGAGCTAATCCCCACAGATGAATTGGTCTGTTCCCCTTGAAATCCTATAAATATGAGACCTCAAATTCCTGTCTTCCCAAGCACTCTTATATCTTCGTCTAGGTTGATGCTACCCAGTGCTCCCAACTCTAATTGACAGTTATGTGAGCAATATTCTCTGCCTCTCTCCTTCCCCACTGTTGCCCGTCTTCCTTCACCACCCTATCCCTGTTCTTACACCATCTGTCTGTGTATCCCTTCCCACTTTTTGTCATCTGTCTCTGTGCTTTTGGTTTCATTTGCCCCTACATACTCTGTGCTTTATTAATGTGTGAATGTGGCTTCAATTCCTGCTGCCATTGTGGTCTTTCCCAGTGAATAGCCAAAAAACCTAGCATGCCAGGCCCATTTCACAATTTCATAAATTAATTAGCAATTCACATAGCAAGAAGACAAATTACTCCTTCCCACACCCAGGGGGCTCATTCTAGTGTCTGGGAAGAGTTGGCTCAAATTTGATAGTATTCCACCCACCAAGTTCACTTCTGAATGCACCATAGCTACTGGATAAGTTGCCTCTTTGCAGAGAGGCCTGGCATCTCATCTACCACATTGATCCATTGCTGGGTTCTGTTCTGTAGGTTTGCTCTTCAGGGTCTTGCGCTACATTAAGCTTGACAATGGACTCCCATAACCAGACATCTGGTCTTCTGACCTTTTGAATCTTTCAAGATTATAGACATCTCCAACATTCCATCTAAGAGAAGCAAAGAAGAAATTCAAAAAGGGAAAGAACAGAGACCCATGTTCATGGCCATATGTCAGTACAAGTGGGGAGGGCCCGGTTCCAGCTTAGAAGGCAACCAAGAGTTCATTTTCTTACTTCATAGTAAATAAGCAGATCATAGAAAGAGTCATAGCTGTGTATGCTCTGAGGTTCATGCTGGGGATTGTACTAGTTGAGGAAACTGTAAGTGTTCATAAGGTCTGGGTGTGACCAGTCTCACATTATACTTAGGATACTTCAGAAAAAAATGAGACTAGTATTTGTTTTTTCAGATAGACAAAGCTCATTGAGAATTATATTGTATTTAATATGTACGTTCCTTTTTTCTTCAATGTAATTGTGATATGTGTTACTTTGTGTTACATATAAATGATGTTTTGCTATATAATGATATTGCTATTATATTAGGCTTTACTGATAAAGAATCTAGATTGTGTTGATATGTAAGCACCATGCAATATTTTGCATGTATTGGTGAAATATCCTTCTTTAACTTTCATTCTAATAAGCAGTGTTATGCATATATTGTTACATACTAAAATGCTGTGTTTTTGCAGGGGGCTTACTTTATTTTTGTTTGTCCTTTGTTTTCCAAGGGGATCAATGACATCATAAGTGACCTCTTGACGTGCTCATGAATTGGATTTAAATGAGGCAGAGTTGAGCAAAGTCGTCAGTCTCACTAACTCTTCCTGAGTCATCAAAGTCCAATGGCAGGACAAAAGTCAAGATGATGTGCCATGGCCCAGGATGCAGAGGATGATCCTGGCACCTTTGCTGCCTAAGTTCTAAGCATTCCACAATGCTGGCTTCCTGGCTGTTGGAACAAATTGTTCTCATGCACCCATTCATTTGGGGAGTCTTCACATGCTTGAGGTAGACATCCCCCCTAACTCAGTGATAGGTTTGAGGTCTCTTGGTTACCCTAAACCTGGTTTTAGCTCATCTGCCAAGATGACTTTGCTGGGCTGTGCTTGATGCGCATGCTATACTTTCTTGGAGCCACAGGTAACAACTGGGTAAAGGTGGACACCAAAGATAGATTAGCAACCTTGAATAGGGCTTGGCAACCCCTCCTACCGGAGATGTTTGTCTTCCCTGAACATCCAATATACTTTGTGGCTTATATTAGTGGTTACCACATGCATCAAAAACAACTATATATGTTATGTGTCGTGTTATATGACATATTTTGATATTCAAACCTGCTTTACCAGCATTTTTATTGTTCCTTGTATTTCACTTGTTGCATTGCTACGCTTCTTTCTAATGTAGATACCATGTGTTGGCAAATGTTTTTCACTGAACCTAACTTTGTTAACTATGTTTAGTGTGTGGACTACAGTTATTTTAATAAAGGTAGAAACCTTTTACTTTAGATGCTCAAGGACATCTTGGAAGTACTCCACTCTTTCTTTTCCAAGAGGGGGGAGAGAATATAAGGGAGGTCCAAAGCTATTTTAAACTCTGCTGACTACATGTACATGTATACATACATGCACACATGCTTTTTATAGAAATGGGGCTAACATGAAGAAGATAATCACTTTGTCCTCTGGGCTTAGTTTCATCTCTCTGCCTTTCTACTCCTGGAAGAGAGAGTTCATGAAAGACAGGAGTACGGAACAGGGCTAGAAAGGTGGGAGGGAATTGGACTGTGGATAAATGCTCATTTAGGGAGCTTGTATTTTATCCTTGAGGCAATGGGAACCACAGAAGGTTTTTGATCAGAGAAGTGAAGTGGTGAGATTTATGCCTTAGGAAGATGGTTTTGGCAGCTGTGTGAAGGATGGACTGAAGAGGGGGAGAAATTGTAAGTGGGATAATCAATTAGGACGCTATTACTACTGTCTGGGAAAGAGGTAGAGAATGTCTTGTGAGTAGAGAGAAGTGGATGGATGGTACATGTTGAGGTAGAATACACACTATCTGTGCTCTGATACAATGTGGATTTGTGTCAGTAGACATGCATTTCCTTACATCTTTTATTTTATGCCATCTGAATTTCCTCCTGTATTTCTACCCCATCATCTCCCAGGTAGTCATCCCTCACACAAATTATGTTTGCAATAATAAAAAGTGAAAGAAAAGAAAGAATTATGCAAAATCAATTCAAATATTGAAAAAAATCTGACATTATATGCAATGTTCTAAGAGGAAGATGGCTTTTCATATTGGAGCCAAGTCTGTTTTTTATAATTTTGTAATATTCATTTTTGATTGTTTTGTGATGATCATTCTTTCCACTTATATTGTTATAGTCATTGTGTATACTTTCCTAATCTCTGATTACTATTATTTTCATTGCAGATCTATGGGTAGGCATGGGCAAGGACAACCCATCCATGTTTTTCCATCACAAAAGAAGGGATGTATGTGGTTGAAGGGAAAATCCACGTTGCTGTGATCACAGGTCCACTGGAGTCTTATTTTCGTGCAGTGCAAACATTTACGTGTAAGTTATTGTGTGGTATAAAGGTTTAAAAAAAAAAGCAATACAGGGGTGGCTAGGTGGTGCAGTGAATGGAGCACTGGCCCTGGAGTCAGGAGAACCTGAGTTCAAATCCATCCTCAGACACTTAACACTTACTAGCCGTGTGACCTTGGGCAAGTCACTTAACCCAATTTGCCCTGCCTTCCCCCTCCCCCCCCAAAAAAGGAAAAAAAGAGCAATATTGGTTCTATGCCCCTTGTGAAAAGGACAGAACCACAGTCACCATGCACCTAGGGATGTTTCCATTCAAAGAATTTGATGTTTCCTTACTTGTTTGAAGAAATTTAATTAAACGAAAAAGAAGACAAAGACTAAATAGATAACCAGAGACCAGGAGTGCCCGAGAAATGCTACCCTTCATATACTTTAAAGTTAAATTATTCTATGGTGTTGGTTTGTAAAAACTCTTAAAAAGATCAGGAGATAAAATCCCACTGGATAAATTGATGCCTAGGAATTATACTTATTCCTTCTTGTATTTCATTCTAGAATATGTATGGGTCCACATGTTTATTCATGCATGTGTGAGTATTTGTAGATCATTTTAAAACATTTTTAATATATGTTCTAGAAACATGGGGGACTTGTAATGATAAAAATTACAAGATAACCTTTTATGCAACAGGTTTATTGAACAGAACATTATGTCAGTGATGCTATTCTAAAAAGAACTCGTCATGCTGGGCTAAATTTTCCAAGAATGCAATTTAAGCCCACAGTCAGGTGTATTATAAAATGAATGGAATACCGCAGTTCAAACACAGCCCCCCGAATGGTCCATCTGTGGACCTTATCTCACCGATTCTCATTAAACAGTGATTTCATTTCTCTACATCATCACAGGCTTCACTCCCGGGCAGTCATTCAGTTGCCTGACTAGTCTCACAACACATGCAAATATGAATTAAAGGCTGGATTGCCACAAGACTGAGAAGCACTGGGAAACCGGAGGGCCCAACCATTGCAAATGGGAAAAAAGAGATTGGTGGTCCCAGCAGGCCTTCCATTTACTTCCCTCTGTGGACTCATGCAGAGAATGCCAGACACACACATACACAGAGTTAGCCTAGTATACATGCCCATGTTAAAAAAAGTAAAGAGTCTATGAAAATAAAACAAGATGGAAGGACTAATTGCTTATATATCTGAGGGTCCATTGTGGACTGATAAATAGGACATGATTTCACTTAGGAAAAAAAAGCACTTTGTCTCTAAATCAGTAATTCTCTAGTAAGATATGTAAAAAACATAATTTCTCTCTCTCTCTCTCTCTCTCTCTCTCTCTCTCTCTCTCTCTCTCTCTCTCTCTCTCTCTCTCTCTCTCTCTCCTTTCTCTTCTTTGACATTCTCATTAACTTCCCCTGTCACAATTCCCATCTGTATTTGGGGAGTATGCTGGAGCCAGCTCCAAACACCTTAAGGGTTGATCGTTAAATTTTCAGTATGAGCATTTACATCTTGGAAATCAGCAAATGCTGCAAAATCAGGGTTTGATTTATTGTTTTGTTGATTGTCTAGACTTAAGAAAGTGACAGAGAAAAATTTTAATAATGTAGTTGTCCAGTCATGTCCAACTCTTTGTGACCCTGTGGTCCATCATAGAATGCCAAAACTATTCAAGGGATTTTCTTGGCAAAGATATTGGAGTGGTTTGCTATTTCCTTCTCCAGTGAATTTAGACAAACAGAGGTTAAGTGACTTGTCCAGGGTGACCCAGCTAGTAAACGTCCAAGGAAATATTTAAACTCAGATCTTCCTGACTCCAGGCCCAGTGTGCCATCCCATGAACCACTTAGCTGCCTCATAATTAATAATGTAGATTAAGCTTAAAATCATGTCCAAAATAACAGCCCTTGACCTGCCCCCCAAGATAATTGCTAAACATTTGCCAGCATACCCCTACCTATATTAAAATAATTCCTAATTCTCTATGTGTAGTCCTAACCTCTCTCCCAAGGTACAGACTTGCTGTCAAGATGCTCTGCTAGTACTTCAAGTTTGATGGGTATCATGGGTAAGTTCCTGCTTAGGACCACTGTTCATGAAGTGCTCAGGCCATCCATGCTCATTTCTCTCTTGGCTCCACTTCCAACTCTCTGGACTTTTCCTTTACCCTGACAATGCCGCCTCCTCCAGCTCCCTTTCCTATGTTTTCTTCCCTGCCTGGCACATAGTAAGCATTTACTATGTATTACAGCTTCTCTGTCCATCTATTTATTTATAATAATAGCAAGCATTTGCATAGAGTTTTAAGGTTTGCAAAGCATTGTACAAATATTATCTCATTGTATCCTCAACAACTTTGCGAGGTAGGTACTATTATTATCCCCATTCTACAGATAAGGAAACTGAGGCAAACAGAGGTTATAAGTGATTTGCTTGGGGACCTCACAGCTAGTTAGTTTCTAGGTCTTTCTCCACACTATCACCTATCCTTGCAGACCCCAGAACTGAACTTAACAAGTTTTTCCTCCTAAAGTTGTTCTTTCTTCTGAAATCACATTTTCTGTAAATGATATTACTATTCACCTAACTTCCCATATGTGAAAACTTTGTATTTTCTTTCACCCTTCCTTGTTTCTTTGGGTCTCAGTTTCCTTATCTGTAAAAAGGGAGGGGGCAGAGTAGTATTAGATGACCTCCAATTTTCATTCCGGCTTTAAGTTTATGAACACCACCCCTGACATTCATATACAATTGGTTGCCACGGTCTGTCATTATCACTCCCATCTTCTCTTTATTCTCATTGCCTCTGCCCCATTATAGGCCCTCATTACCAACTAACTGCCTGAATTACTGCGACAGACTCCTCATTGGTCTTCCTCACTCCATTGTCCCTCTTCCAATCCATCCTTCACGTGTTAGACTAATCTACCTCACGCATAGATCTGATCATCATAACTCATGTTTATGTAATACTTTAAGGAACACATAGCACTTCCTCCACAATCTGTAAAGTACATAGTACAAGGATTATTAACTCTATTTTACAAATGAAGAGATATGCTTGGAAAGGTGGAATACTACGAAGTGGTAGACCCAGGTCTCCTGATTCCATCTACACGCAGCTTAGGTGACACAGTACATAGAGCTCTGGGCCTGGAGTCAGAAGACCTGAATTCAAATCAGCCTCATGTGGTAAGTCACTTAACCTCTGTTTCCCTCAGTTTCCTCATCTGTAAAAATGTAAACAGAGCGCCTAGGTCACAGGGTTGTTGTAAGCATAAAATGAAATGTTTGTAACATACTTAGTCTGGCACACAGTAGGTGCTTGTTTCTTACCTTCCAGTACTCTTTTTACTACACCCCAAGCTGTCTCTGCTTATGTCCCCCTTTACTCAAAACCTTTTTATTTGCTTCCTATTGCCTTTCAAGCAATGTTCAAATGCCTTAGCCTGGCATTAAAGATCCTCCACATTTTAGCACCCCCTTATGTCAATAAATTTATCTTATATTATTCCCACCAACGTGCTCTATTCTTTTTTTTTAAAGCACAGAAGGTAGGGCAATTGGGGGTAAGTGACTTGCTCAGGGTCACACATCTAGTAAGTGTCAAGCATCTGAGGCCTGATTTAAACTCTGGTCCTCCCGACTTCAGGGCCAGTGCTCTATTCACTGTGCCACCTAGCTGCCCCAGGTGCTCTGTTCTTCAGTCAAACTGAACTACTTACCATATTTTGCTACCTCTGTGTCTTTGCTCAAACTGTTCTCTATGCATAGGGTTTTAAGGTTTGCACAGAATGCCCTTCCCTACCCACCTTCTCTATCTATTTCTTTGTTTTTTTTTTTCTTTTTGTAGGGCAATTGGGGTTAAGTGACTTGACCAAAGTCATCTGGCTAGTTTTTGTGTTAAGTGTCTGAGCCAGATTTGAATTCAGGTCCTCCTGACTCCAGGGCTGGTGCTCTATTCACTGCTCCATCTAGCTGCCCCCCCCCCCATCTACTTCTAGTCATTCTTTAAAGCCTGACTCAAAAAAAGAGGGTCTTCCCCTCTCAGTTTGATTTTTTTTTAAAGGGGCCACCCCTTGATTAACTTAACTTCTTAAAGAGGTCTATTTACTGAATGGGCATTACCTCAGTCTAAGTGAGAACCTGAAAAGAGCTTAGTGTACAAGGGCCAGGGTCTCCCATTGCATCCTGGGTCATCTCCAGTCATTCTGATGAATATCTGGTCACTGGATCCAGATGGCTCTGGAGGAGAAAGTGAGGATGGTGACCTTGCACAGCGCTCTCTCACTCACATCAAAGTCAACTGCAAATCATGTCATCATTTTCCTGATGTCATGGTCCTCTTTGAAAATTAAGGACAAACATAACAACAAAGGCTGACTCTAATGCCACCTTCTCTAAGAAACTGGACTCTATCTCTGAAGTTAGTTATGGTCTCCCCCTGCCCAATCCAGACCTGACACCAATACTTCTTTACTTCTCTGATGTATTATGTATTTTTATGTATTCTTTTGCCTCATGTATGACTTATATCCCACTATTACATTGTGAACTACATGAGTTTAGAGGACATATCTTATCTAAGTGCACTGGGGACACTGACTCGGAGCCCATCCCATAAAACATGTTTGAGGATGGGCCTGTGGGGGTCTTCCCATAGAGCAGGGGTAATTTTGAGCCTGTACTCTAGACATTGGTTGGTTCTCATATGACATATTCCTTCTCCTCAACATGAGGGACATATTGATGTGCTACTTCATAGAAGATTGGCCTTGATTTTAAAGGGAGAGATAACTTTCATCCTTGTTTGCTTTTTTCTTTCTTCTAAATACATGACTTGAAATGCTCATGGTTATCTCTTATCATTCTTGTGAGAAGAATGTCTTCTTTCCTAACCCCCTACCTCTGACACTCATGGAGGCCATGAACATAAGGGATTGAGCTCATGGATCTAGGTGAGTCTGACATTGGACTTCAAGTCCCTGGATGCTTTTTCTGCCTGTGTTTCTTTGGCTGAGAACAGGTAAGTGAGCAGTGATCCTGAGAGAGGAACTTCTTTTTAAAAAAAGACTTTATTAAGGTATTTGGTTTTTTTACATTACAAACATTTACAATTTACTTCCACTCCATGAGAAAAACCTTATAACAAAGTAAAACAATTAGTGAAAACTAACAATAAACCAAACTCACCTGAAAGTATATGCAATATTCTGTTTCTGTTGTACCTCTCATTTCTCTAGTTTGAAAAATGGTTTAATCAGCAGAAATCTGTTTTCTTTTCCTCCCTCCCCACCCAATGGGAAAAAAAAGAAAAGAAAAAACAAAAATGCATGGTCAATGGCTGTGTATGTATATTTACATATGTACATATATGTATACATATTCTGTATCATTTATGTGCGTGTATGCATGTACATATGAATATGTATCCTATATCTATCACCTCTCTCTCACTGGCTGTGTGTATTTACATATGTATGTATACGTATAAACATTCTATATCATATATATGTGTGTATGTATGTGTGTATGATTATGCACTCTATATCCATCATCTCTCTGTCAGGAGGTAGATAGCACGTTTTACCACTGGTCTTCTGGAGTCATGCCTGGTCATTGTATTGAACATAATTCTTATAGATTTCAAAGGTGTTTGTCTTTACAATATTGTTATTATTATAATGGTTCTCCAGGTTCTGCTCACTTCATCCTTCATCAGTTTCTAAAACTCAAAATTGTTCATAATTATAATGTTGATGTTATATAAAATAAATTTTTGGGGTGGCTAGGTAGTGCAGTAAATAAAGCACCAACTCTGGAGTCAGGAGGGCTGGAGTTCAAATCTGGCCTCAGACACAACACAAAACTAGCCATGTGACCTTGGGCAAGTCACTTAACCCCAATTGCCCTGCCTTCCCCTTTCCAAAAAGCAAAAAAAAATTGTTCTTTTAATTCTGCTAACTTCACTCCATATCAGCTCATAGAAATCTTTCTATATTTCTTTTGAATCACCTATTTCCTCATTTCTTATAATGTCATAGCATTCCAAAACATCCATATAATGTAAATATAACAGAAGCTGCTATAAATATTTTTGTACTTATAGGACTTTCCCCTTATTTCTTTGATCTATTTTGGGTATAGGTCTAGCAATGGTGAAGCTGGGTTGAAGAGTATGCATCATTTAGGCACTTTTTGTATATCGTTCCACATTGATTTCCAGCATGTTTGTACCCATTCACAGGTCCACCAATGTTGTGCCTGTTTTCTCATGGCTTTTCCAATATTTATCATTTTCCTTTTTATTATCTTTTTCAATTAGGTGGTTGTGAAGAAGGATCTCAGAATTGCTTTAATTTGCATTTCTCTAATTAGTAGTGATTTGGAACATTTTTTCATATGACTATAAATAGCCTGGGTTACTTTCCTTGAGAGTTGCTGTTCATATCTTTAGACCATTTATCAACTAGGGAATGGCTCTTATTATTATAAATTCGAAGCAGTTCCTTAGATACCTTGGGAATGAGATCTTTATCAGAGAAACTTTCTATAAGGACTTCCCTCCTCCCTCCCAGTTAATTGTTCCCTTTTAATCTTGGCTTTATTGGATTTGTTTGTGGTAGATTTAAAAAATTTTATGCAATGAAAATTTCCATTTTATGTTCTGTGATTCTCTCTACCCTTTGTTCATGAACTTTTCTCCTCTCTATAGATCAAATATGAAATGCTTCCCCATGTTTTTTCTAATGTGCTTTGATGTGACCTTTTATATATGGGTTGTATCAGCATTTGGAGCTTATTTTGATGAAAGGCATGAAGTGCTGGTCTAAATCTAATTTCTTCCATACTACTGTTCTATTTTTCCAGCAGTTTTTGTTAAATAATAAATCCTTATTCCAGTGGTTGGGGTCTTTCTATTTATTGATTATAAGGTTCCTAGATATATTTGCTATACAATATTAGTATATTGTATGCTAACCTGATGAAGATGGACTTCTTCAGCCCAGTGACTCGTCAGAACATCAGGAGTTCCTACTTTCATCAGAGGGTACTGGCCTTACTGTGTTATGTGCCTTAAGCAGCTACTGAAAAGCTTCAAGGGGATGACCTTCAAGTGGTGGAAGATACATGTCTAGGCCTGTCAGAAGATAGGACATTGGCCTCTCAGATGATGAAGAGTTAAGGTGGAACTGAAATAACCACTTCACTCTTTAAGTATTTATATACTAAATATTTGTTTATACGTGTAAGGACAGGTTAGGTGACATAGTGGATAGTGTGCTTGGCCTGGAGTCAGGAAGAGCTGAATTCAAATCTGGCCTTAGACTCTTACTAACTGTGTGACCCTGGACAAGTCACTTAACCCTTTTTGCCTCAGTTTCTCACTGTAAAATAAGTTGGGGAAAGAAATGGCAAACCACTCTAATATCTTTGTCAAGAAAACCCCAAATGGAGTCACAAAGATCTGGCCACAATTGAAAAGACTAAACAACAATAACAACAGTATACATTTATAAAAGTCTTTTGTGTTTTAAGCCTGTCTTTGTGGTGAAAGAGATAGGTGTTCTATATCCAATCTACTTTGCACTTTGTGCTTTGAATACCTTTCTAGAAGGGACCCAATTAATCTCTAGAAGTGACCTCAGATACGAGCCAAACTTGAACTCTATTTAAGATGTCGTCTCCAGAGCTCTCCTTTGGGATAGTGTATAGTGAGCCAAAGACAAGAAAAAGCTTGATCCCTCTTTTTTTTTTAGATTTAAAAAAATTATGGGTTTTCTGAAAAAAAAAAATGTAAATAGTATTTTATTTTTTCCAGTTACATGTAAAGATGATTTCCATCATTCATTTCTATAAGATTTTGATTTCCACATTTTTCTCCCTTCCTCCTTCCTTCTCCTCCCCAAGACACCAAGTAATCTGATAGAGGTTATACATGTGCAATCATGTTAAGCATATTTCCACATTAGTTGTGTTGTGAAAGAAGAAACAGAACAAAAAAAAAACCCAAACAAACAGAAAAAACCCAAAGAAAGTGTAGTATGCTTTGATCTGAGTTCAGACTTCATCAGTTCTGTCTCTGGATGTGTATAGCATTTTCTATCATGAGTCTTTTGGAATTGTCTTGGATCATTGTGCATAACTATATATAAGTCTATCATAGTTGCTGATCCTTTCTTTTTACAGGTCAGACTTCTCCAGAAATGAATCCAGTCTTTTAGGTATCCAGAACTGCTCAGTAGGAGAGAGGATGCCCCAGGTCCCTGGACCAATGAGTCTGTTTTTGAACAGATCTCCCTGATACCTAACAGTTTTCTACAGAATTATTTAATAAATGTTTGTTCAACTTATTGATGAAAAGAAACGTACTTATTTTCCCATGTTCATAAGATAGATAAAAGACAAACTACAGAAGCAGGAACAACAATCTCTTATGTTTGGGCAATACTTCACAGTTTACAAGGTGTTTTAATAAACATTGTGTCACTTGGTCATCATCATAACGCTATGAAATAGATAGAGTAGGAGAGATTCCTCTCTCAAGTCCAAGCCTTTACTCACGCCATTGCTTAAGCCTGGAGCAGATTCCTCCTCCCCTCCTTTGTCTCTCCAAGTCCCTTCCTTCCAGAAAGATCCAACTCAGGTGTTATGTCTCCCACAGATTGTTCCCAGATGCTACCCATTGCCCCAGGTAAAAGTGCCCTACCTGGCTTCCTCAATTCTTCCTAGCTCTTAGTCAAGACTCTTACTTTGTATTTATTTTTCTCTTTCATATGATAGTTATTTTTGCATTTTTTCTTCCCTTCATTAGATTGTCTACTCCTAGGGGCGGCCAGGTAACACAGCTAGTAAGAGCACTGGTTCCAGTGTCGGGATGACTTGGGGATTGAATCTGGGCTCAGACACTTAGCACCCACCCAGAAACACCTGGCTGTGTAACCTTGAGCAAGTTACTTAACCCCAATTGCGTAGGGGCGGCCAGGTGGCTCAGCAAGTAAGAGCACCGGCTCCAGTGTCGGGATGACCTGGAGATCGAATCCCAGGCTCAGACACTCAGCACCACACCCAGAAATAACTGGCCGTGTAACCTTGAGCAAGTTACTTAACCCCGACTGCTTAAAAATTAAAAAAAAAAAAAACAAATGGTGCCAATAACCTTCCCTCCTTTTCTCTTCTGGTCCTCCAACCTTTAAAAAATAGATGTTTGATTCTCTCTGTTTCTCCAGAAATATTGAACATTCAAAGAAGAAGCTGAAATTGGCATGCCAATGAATGAGAATGGAAGAACTGGCTTCCTTTTATCCTTCCCATGTTACTGTCTACAGACTGAGAGTAAGGACAGTTAGATGATAGGAATATCCAGTTTTCCCTTCCTGGTTGCCCTGTATCTTCAGTTGTGCTCTATAAAGTTGCCTCATGAGAGAAACGTCCTGGGGTGAAATTCTGTGGACACAGAGAGATCTTTGTGGTACAGACCCAGCCCTGTGGCTATGGATGGGAGCTGTGGTTCATACAGAGCAGGGTAGGCAAGCTATAAGCCCATGGAACAAATATGGCCCCATGAACATGTTTGTATATCTGGTGAACTGAGAATGGTTTTTACATTTTTACAGGACTTACAGAAGTAGGCAGCAGGCCAGCTTTGGCCCACAGGCTTTAGTTTACTGACTTGTGTTCTTAAGGATAGTCATGGAATTTTTCTGTGGCTCCTTTTGGCACTTTTACTGGTAGGGAGAGGCCTAGGGCTCCTGGTAATACTGTTTTGTGGTCTGGACAGCTCTGGGGCAGATCATCCCATGTTCACTGGCTCATTCTTAGCTTGGCAGATTCAGAAAGACTGAGATAGCCCCAGGGCTGTCCTAATTTCATTTTGATCTATGCACAGACTCATTTTAGGATTGTAGTTCAGTCTAGTCCTCCAGACCAAACTTGAGCACCTGTTTCCATCCCCAAATCTCTCAGAGATCTTCCAGACCAGAGATGACCCAGAGATAGAAGAATAACTGTTCCTCCTAAGACCCCTCCCCCATTATCCGCTCCTTCTACATCACTCACTCTTAAACCTCCAGACTCCATGAAACGCCTCAGTTTGGACCCTCACCATCAAGGAAGTGTGGCACAGTGGAAAGAATGTTAGATTTGTAGTCAAAGGACCTGAATTCAAATCTTGGCTCTGCTGTTTAGTTCCCATGTGGCCTTGGGCCATGAGAGGCCTCAGCCTCTCTGGGTTTGTTTACTCATCTATAAGATGAAAAAGTTAGGGCCAGATGGGCTCTGAGGGCTCTTCTAACTCCAAATCTATGATGTTATTAACCTTGGCTGGGAGTGAAGCATTGTCTAATGTTAGAAAATCAGGGAAATATTCCCTACGACATTTGTTTGGTACTTGTTAGGTATATGACAGAGGGGATGTTGTCAGGTGTGGCCGGGGTCCCACCATCTCTGAGATTTGGTGATCCTATGATTTCCTCCTATTGCACTGGAACATTGTTATGGCCCTCACTCTGAGAGGGTGGAGGTACCTATGGTGCTTTCTTGGCCCATCTGAAGTTTCGGGGGAGAGGTTTTTGTTCCTGCAGCTACCTACTAGTGAATAACACTTCTGCTCCTACATATATTTCTGGAAAAATAAAGGAAGAGTATGGAAAACTGGATCAATCCTGGCTATTTCTCTAGGGTTCTCTCCATGTCTGGCACGTATCAAAAAGGAGAAAGCTGACATTGGGGATGAACCAACAGACATGCCGATGGAGTGGGGAGGAGGATTTGGGATGCACAGAGCACTGGAATGCCTCCTTTGATAGGAGATGACGGTTTGGATTAGATCAGGTCCAGTTGAGCAGATGGGTACAAACCTCCAGGGCTCCAAACTGGCAAGGTCTATAAGGCCAATTTTTAAACTAGACATGGAGAGGTTGTGTTCCATAGATTTCATTCAAATAGATCAGACAGGCATTTCCAGCAGATGAACTAAAATCCCCAAATGGAAGGTTTCTATAGAATGTTTGGAGGGAATATAAATGTCCTGATGATTGCTATATTCAGGTGCTCTAATAATCAAAGTCTCCCTACTTGTGACCCATGTGAAGTCTGGTAGCTTATTCTCTTGGAGAGCTAGGATTACAAAATTAGTGAAAATGGATGGTCCTAGCAGGGCCTTCCTTCTGCCTTTTCACTCCTCATTTTAGCTAGGTGACCTCAATTCTTTTGTACTTCTACATACATATATATTATATGTATACACATAATATAAACATACATATATACACATGCAGCTCCATACTCATAGATATGGATGAAAAGAACTAGAAATATGTGATAGTATGTTTATACCCATGTGTGTATCTCTATACACATGTTTGTGTACACACAACACACACAAACACACACTGATCAATGGGGCTAGTACTAGATAATATCGAAAACCTAGCACTCTACATTCTTTTCCTCTCTCTTCTCTCTCTTCCCCCTCTTCTCTCTTTGTGTATATATCTCTCTCTATGTATATATACATACATAGATATGTATATACACACATTCTCTCTGTCTCTGTGTCTCTGTCTTGGTCTCTCTATCTCTGTCTCTTTCTCCCCAAGAGAAGTTAAGATTCTTGAGGACAGAGATGGTTTAATTTCTTTTTATCTAACAATTAACTGGATTATGTCTGTTGTTTTTTATTGTTTGGTCATTTCAGTCATGTATGATTCTTTATGACCCCATTTGGGGTTTTCTCAAAAAAGATACTGGAGTGGTTTGCCATTTCCTCCTCCAGCTCATTTTACAGCTGAGGCAAACAGAGGTTAAGTGACTTGCCCAGGATCACACACCTAGTAAGTATCTGAGGCAGGATTTGAACTCAGGTCTTCCTGGTTGCAGGCCTAGTGCTCTATCTACCATGCCACATAGATAATGTCTATATGGGGGAAAAAGAAGAAAAATTAAACATGTAGAAAATAGCCTTAAACAATATTATTAAAAGTATTTTCACTTTTAAATAGATAGCATTAACTATATAAATACATAGTTTTAAATATATAGCATTAATTTGAAATACATAGGGGTGGGCACCCTTGGGTTTCAGATTTAAGTAGAAAAGATCGTGTTGGATAGCCTGTACAGGGTGAGGTGAGATCTAAAGCCTTACACACTCTAGCTGTTCAGTGCAGCGCACTTACAGGAGAATCCCCCCTAGACACCGTTTGGATTACAAATATGGCTAATCGGGCAACATCAAAGAAGGTCTTGAATTATGTAGAGGACAATGTTATGATCCAAAAAATTGAGAATCCAAGTAAAGGAGCAGCTGTGGAAGGATGGCTGCAGGGTAGAAATAAGAAAGCTCAAACTTAGGGAATGAGACTCAGGGCAGCTCAAATCAACCCAGCAAGAAATGGGATTGAAAGTCACAGCAGGGGAGCAGCGCTTCCTGTGGCACATGCACTGTCACCTAAAGGTAGTGAGCACAGGTGGAGGGTTCTTGTGGGAAAAGACTGAGCAGTTCAGAGGGGATTTGTCCCTTTGTTCCTCTCATGAGCACAATGGAAAGGAAGTCCCAGCACACATAATGTAAGAAAATCTGTGAATGGTGCTCCTGAGAGACAGCTTTCAGGGTTATGGCAGCCATCAAAGATGGAAGCTGGCCGGGCAATTCAAGTGTGCGATTGGCTGAGAGTCTGGGACTTTCTCAGAAGGTTATGTCATTAGTCGAATGATAACTAACATTAATATAGTGCTTACTATGTGTCAGACACTGTGGAAAGCAATTTACAATTATTATATCATTTGTTCATCACAACAACCCTGGGAAGTGGGTGCTATTATTATCTCCATTTTACAGATGAGGAAACCGAGGCAAACAGAGGTTAAGTGACTTACTTGCCAATGGTCACCCAGTTATCGAATATCTGAGTCTGGACTTGAAGTCAAATTTTCCTTATTCCAATCTCAAAGCTGTGTCCACTGCGCCATCTAAAATTTGTTGTCTTGAACCAATCTTTCTTGCCCAAATTGACCATGCGTGACCAGAAGTTGGCTAGCTTATGGGACAATGGCCTGTCAAGGAGTGGTATTGCCTAAGAGAGAGGGACAGGATCCTTTGGAATCAATATTTGCTCTCTTAGCTCCATTATTGTTAAAGGAAAGACAAAAGTTGGAGATTGGCCAAGGAATGCTATTTTGAAATAAAATCAGTTCTGCAAGAGATATAGCTCAGGCTTTGGCTTCAGTCTCCCAAACCCCCACTTACTCAGGTCCCTAGAGGATGGTGGTTACCTTTACCCTATAGGAACCCCGAGGGGCTCAGAATTGGTTTGTCTAGTACTATAGCTCACAAGACTCTACCAACAGTTGCTTCCCCATTGATTATTAGTTGGGATCAATTAGCCAGTCAAACTTAAGTGGTTTTTAGGAACAGGTATTGGTATTGTAAGAACAGTTAGTACAAAACCTTCCCTCCAGAAGTCTGGGACACATTCTCCCACGTAAAGAATTCAAGGGATAGGGGGCAGCTAGGTGGCACAATGAATAGAGCACCGACCCTGGAGACAAGAGGACCTGAGTTCAAATCCGGCCTCAGACACTTAATACTTACTAGCTTTGTGACCTTGGACAAGTGTCTTAACCCTAATTGTCCTCCAAAAGCAAAAAAAAAAAAGAATTCAGGGGATAGTAGAATCAAACTGTGTTGTGTTGTGGCAAAGTGCCTGCAAGTCATTTGTGGGCAATCCTTTCCTCCTCTTCTTGGGACCCTCATGAAGTTCTCCTTGGGCATGGTGTAACTTTCTGCTGGGCTTCTTGTCAAGGCCTGAAACTCCATTTTATCATTATGTCTAGTCTGACTGGAACATCCAAAACAGACATTTTCATCAGATGCTGCTGTTTTGCTGTTTTCACTGCTAACATGCCAATCAGAAGTCCAAGACTTATGGATCTTTCAAAGTTTTCAAGGTCTTCCTTGGTGTAGGAGAGAAGACAGGGATTCTTCTTTCCTTCCCTTACCAGGCCATTACTTCTCAGGGACTTGGCTGGAATTGCTCACTCTTCCAGGTTACCAAACACTATGGAACTTGGATTCCAGACTAGATTGTTGTTGTTTATAAAACCTACAGACCATAAGTCTCCCCAACCATTCCCAATATACTTTCTACTTAGTGTTACTTACTTTCATCTAATGGCCTATAATGCTCCATTCCTTCCCCACATGATTAACCAGATGGCTTGCACCTAGTCTAATGTTTTTAATTGATTGATTCAATCAAGATGTCTAGACCTCCTTGCTCACACCTGGTTCATACCTCTTATTGGTCCTTTGAGGTGGGAATATCGAGTACCCCTCTTATGGAGATAAAAAAAGAAAACAAGTGTTATCTCTGGCTATAATAACCCTTTACAATGACTTTGGGCACCTGAGCCAAGAGAAAACTCTGGAAAGAAAAAATTCTACTGGCCTAAGATGGTGGTAGATATATACAAGAAAGGCAAGACTCGTCCTGGGTATACCCGATGGAAACTCATGTTAATGGTTTGTGCCTGCCTCCATGGATAGAGCACCAGGCCTGAAGTCAGGAAGACTCATCTTGCTGAGTTAAAATCTGGCCTCGGATACTTACTAGCTGTGTGATCCTGGGCAAGTCACTTAATCTTGTTTGCCTCAGTTCCTCATCTGTAAAATGAGCTGGAGAAGGAGATGGCAAACCCCTCCAGCATCTTCACCGAAAAAGACCCCAAATGAGGTCAGGAAGAGTCGGACATGACTGAAACAACTAAACAACAACTGAAAGCCCTAACATGAGATTCTGACTGTGAGTCAGAGAGGAGGTAAATAGAATTTGGTCATCCTAACTGGGCTGGGAGTAAGGACAGTTGAGATGAGAGAGGCGAGGAATCAATGAATGGAAATTCAGTCACCTGAGCATAACTAGTTGTGAGAGCTAGGGACCATTAGTTGAGATGGAAGAATCAGAAGTCTTCACACTTGCTTAAGAGATGAGAGTGTGCTGCTTGGCCTATGGGTTCTTATATCCAAAAGAGCTAAGATAGTTTTAATTGCCCAGAGGCATGCTGTCACTAGCTATATTATTCTAAAAGATGTGACATTTTCCTGAGAAAAGTAGACAGAGGGATGCAGAAGGCAACAACAGAACCAGGGCAGTAAGAATGGCATTTGTGGAGGTAGTAATGGAAATGGCAATGGGTCAGTAGTCACTGGACTGGTAGCAAAGAACTCTGGACCAAGTTGAGGGTTCCTGGTTCAAGACGAGAGCAAGAGCTGAGATGATTGTTGGGCTAGGCAGAAAGACCAGAATAAGAGACAGGTCAGTACAGTGACCCTAGACTCAAGGATTAGAGGAAGGAATGGAGCCAAGGAATAATAAGGCACAGAGCTATGTTATGAAAAGGCAAACTCAGACCTTTGCCCTCATAGGTACTGTGAATCAAATGAACTGTGAAGATCCAGGAAAGGAGGAGAAAAACTTTCTAATTACCCTGAGTTCCTTCCCTTTTTGTGGAGGCCTTAATCAAAGGATAGTGTTAAAATCTAGAGCAATTGTATAAATCCAAATAGAAGGCAGGGCTCTCAAAAAAGTGATATTACTATTATATTTATATAATATATAAGTAATATATTGTTATTATATTACTATTATCAAATTACCTAATTTGATGAAGTTCAATTCCACTCATTTGACCAGACCTCTTTAGGGATGGGACAGAACTCCATCTCCAGAAGTGGTACTGCTTAGACAGCCTTGACCCATTCATAGACAAGTCTCAGGATCTCACTTTGATCTGATCCTTGTCTCACCATCTTTTCCCCTTTTTCTAATTCTGACCAAGGTCACTGACACACGTATATCTGTTCATCTTTTTCATCCAGCCTCACTTATAATTTGTAAATTCTCCTGTGCCTTGTGAGGAAACTCAGTCCCTATTTTGTCATATTCTGGACTCTGCTCATGTGTCTTGGATCACTCATCTTTCTCACCCCAACTCATCAAATTCCATTTCACCTCATTATTGGTGGAAATGTTCAGGCCTTTCTGAAATGTGGCTTGAAATAATGCCCTAAAATTACTAAGTTATGCATATCCTTTTACATAATCCATTACTATACCTATTCTCCAGAGAAGTCAAAGAAAGAGGAGAAGGACCCACATGTATAAAAATAGTTATAGCAGATCTTTTTATAGTGGCAAACAGGAAAGTAAGGGTGTACCTATCGATGGGGAATGACTGAACAAATTATGGTATATGAATGTAATGAAACATTATTGTACTGTGAAAAATGATGAAAGGGATGATTTTAGTGAAACCTAGGAAAATTTGTATGAACTGATTGGAGAATGAAGTGAGCAGAACCAGGAGAGCAATTCATGTAGTAATGATGGCGTTGTAAAGACAAACAACGTTGAAAGACTTAAGAATTCTGATCAATGCCATGGCCCATCATGATTCCAGAGGACCAATGAGGACATATCTACCTTCCACTGGACAGATAGGTGACAGACCCAAGATATAGAATGAGAAATACATTTTTGTATATGACCAATGTGAGAATTTGTTTTGCTTGATTATACATATTTTCACAAAGGTTTTGTTTTTTATTCTTCTTGTTATTAATGTTCTTGTTTCAGTTGGAGGGAAAGAGGTGAAAGAGAGGGAAAATAAATGCTTGTTCATTAAAAAAGAATAAAAGTTAAATAGCTCAAACTAGAAATAATATAAGAAGTCGCTAAGTTGGAGAAGATCCAGAAGAGAGTGACCAGGATGATGAATGTCCTTGAGAATGTTAGTATGAGGATCAGATGAAGAAAATTGGGGTGATTCATGTGGAGAAGAGAAGACTTCAGAGATACATTTAGTTCTGTTCCATTATCTGGAGGACTGTTAAGTGCAAGAGGGATTGGGTTTGTTCTAGGGTAGAACGAAGAGCAGTAGGTAGAAGCTATAGAGAGGCATTGAAGTAGGAAGTGTGGCACGAGGGAAAGGGGATATTGAGTCAGAGGACCCGAATTTGAAACCCAGATTTATTGCCTAGGCAAACTCGGGAAAGTCACATGATCTCTCTAGACCTCAATTTCTTCATCTGTAAAATGAAGAAGTTAGACTTGATCTGTGAGGTCTCTTCCAATTCTACATCCATCATCCTATGGAAGAATTTCAACCCATTCTGCTTTGAGATAATGAATTATCCCAAACCCCCTAATTTTGGATTAACTAATTATTCTCTTCTTCTGCCCCCCAACACACACATTAAATTCAGAGAGATTTAGCAGTGATTGGCCATCGGGAGATAAAAGATTTTGGCCATAGCCAGCCATAAAACTGCCTATTGTGCTGTGGAGTGTTGATAATCTGCATCTGTATCAGGGGAAAGATCACCCACCCTAAAAAAAATGACAGGTCCTTGACATGTTAAAGAGCAATGTTAAGCGTCATTAGATAAAGTAACAGTTAAAAAACACATTTCTAGCTGGAAAAATCAGAAAAGACTGCATGGTGGGAGTGGGGCCCTAAGGGATGAGTTATATAATGACAAGAAGAGATGAAAGTGGAAGAGGGAGGTGGGAGAGTGGGTCATGAGGGTGGAGGTGGGAGTGGGGATAGGCTACACACCAGTATGTGAGTGATCAAGTACACAATGTATGGGCTAATGTCACAAAGAGAAGAAGGAGAGTCACCATTGCCTTTTGTGGAATCTAACCATTGGACACATGTCCCAAAATAGTAATTATTTAGCACGGCTCAATTAAAACTGACTTCGTGCAAAGTCATGTGGGACTTGTTTCAAATACATAGCTTTTACTTCTGATAGATTTATACCTCACAGTCACATGCCTTTCAAGAAACAATTCAGAATCAATCTGGTTGCTTGCTAGTATGTTAGCAAAAGCAAAGGCTCCTCCTCGATCATGTCTTTCAATACACTTAATGGAAAAATTTGAGATCACTGGGATTTATTTAGGCATTTTTATGAATACTGAATTGTTGATGTGCACACAGTTATGAGCATTTGGGTAAGCACACAGTCACACATCTTCATTTATTGTAGAAATTTATAATCTCATTTAAATGTGCATGCAGGCATAGTTTTTTTTTTTGTTGTTGGATTTTTTTTTTTTAGTTTGTGCATTGCCTGGAAGAAATTACTAAAGCAATGTTTCTTTTTCAGAATGTGTCTTGAGGGATTCATGAGGAGTGCCTGTAGCTAAGTGGACAATCTCAGTGTAAAAAAAGACACTCATGTCAGGGACCAGAAAGGAAGTAAAGGTTGAGATTAATTAGAAGGACCATCACCAAAAAATAATCAAGAATATTTATTGGGTATCTATTACCTGCAAGTCTCTGTTCTATGTTAATAGCACTATGGCAATTCAGAGTACATCAGATGGTCAAGCAAGGATGGGATGACCATTGGTTTGGGAGTCTTGTTCAGGTATATGTGGGACAAGGTGGCCTCTGAGGCCCCTTCCAACTTTGAGATTGTAGGATCCTGATCTTGGCCCTTGAGGGGTTCATAATGGAGACAAAAACACAAGATTTTTTTGGGTTGTCGTTCAGTTGTTTCAGTCATTTCTGACTCTTCATGAGCACATTTGGGGTTTTCTGGGCAAAGGTACTGGAGTGATTTGCCATTTCCTATCAGTATTTGCTCCATAAGGGGACAGATTGCATCTTATCTAAACTCTGTATAATCTTCAGTAGCTAGCACAGGGCTCAGCACATAGTAACTGCTTCTTTACTAAATACTGTTGAATGAAGGAAGACTGGGCAATATCTGCAATAAGCCAGATAAGTTACAGTACAGACAGTATGTGCATGGGGACTCCTACATGTACTCTGGGGTCACTATGGGCTGACCAGCTGACCTTCAGAGAAGACTCTAAGGATGAAGTGGAATTTCAACCAATCAACATCTATTAAGTGCCTACTATTTACCGGGCACTGTGCTAAGTGCTGGGGATACAAAAAAAGAGGTGAAAGGCAGTCCTCGCCTTCAAGGAGGTTATGATCTAACGGATGGACAACATGCAGACAAGTTATATACGTAGTAAGCTATATGCAGGATAAGTAGGAAATAATGAAAAGAGGAAAGGCACTGGAATGAAGATGGGTTAGTGAAAGCTTCTTGTAGAAATTGGAATGTTACTTGGAACTTAAAAGATTTAAGCTGATCCTTAAGGAATAGGGAGACTGCAGAGACAGAGAAAAAAAGAAGGATGCCACACTACTAGAAACAGGTCAACATTCTTCCAGTTGCAGAGAATGAGAGATTTCCATAGTACAGGCCAGCGAACCTGCCAACAATCCCTAGCAAAATTATACAACACAGGTGTGGTTTGTGCACTTTATAAAGAAGTCCTCATAGACTTATTAATAAACATTCACGCCAGACTGTCTATGTCCTTTTGTAACAGGGTTACTGATTTATAATGAGAGATGGTAACAGATAGGACATAAGATCGGGAGATGTCTTGCTAGAGGTGTTTGCTAGTGCTTTGGAGGATGAGAGAGGGATTCCTTATAAATTCCCTTTCACATTGTATGTGTTTAATGTTTGTTGAATTGAATTGAAGCAAGCTATAGGGTATGAAATCTTCAAAAGACCCATAGTTCCTTAAAAGAGATCAACCTACTGATAAATACTGGAAAAACCAAGTGAATGAAGAATTGAATATATTTCTCAGGTTAGGACATGCACTTGGATGGAAAAAGCATTAAATTAATCTGTCCATTTTTTTTTTGTAACTTGTATAACTAATGCAGACAAACAATGAGTTGGGCCCAGAAAAGAAGAGAAGAAAGCAGGATGAATTGCATTCAGCAAACTGTGCAGCTCTTTCAGTGATTCCAAGAAGCGTTTTGACATAAAAACAAGTAATTTTAAAGACTATATTCTTCCCACGGAAGAATATATTAGTCTCCCAAGAACCAAAAATTAATATCACACAGAGGGCAATAGAAGACACATGGTGGTTGTGAACAGGCTACAATATTCAACCAATTAAGAACTTTGGAGAAGAACAGGAGTAAAAGATGTAATCAGGGAAACATATGAAGGATCGGCCATTTGCCCTGTGTGAGGGATGAAAGACAGACAGCTAGGATTCTCCTCTAGTATTTTTAAAATGTCAAGAAAAGTGAGAAAGTCTTCAAGAACTTTAGGCAGATCCTTCCCTCCCCATCTTACCCGCATCCCCCTCAAACCTTTGGTTGAACATGAGAAAAGTTACACAATATCAGGAGGTATAGTTTGGTTGTGAGTTGCATCATTTGAGGGAACATCCAAATCAACTTTGAATGTGATTATTATATATGCATACATACATATATACACACATATATACATATACATATCATGGAAAACCATAAACTCTGAAAAAATCAAAATGGCAGATGACCTAATGGGAAATGGAGAAAAACACACTGGGTGTAAACATCCTCCATTACATTACCAGTGAAGACCTGTGTTCAAGAAATAGCTAGCACAGGAGGCATCATTGATAATGTGCATATTAGAAATAAAGGTGGTTCAGGCACAGAATGAGAGTGAAAGGTGGCAGGTTAGGAACCTTCATATTGCATTGGTATTCATGTAATAGTAAATTACCTAATAAATGATTCCTGTAGATTTATTGTAGGACATGGAGAGGAATCTCATAGGATAAAAAGCTCCCACTGGAAAAAAAATTTCTACAACCATGAGATTTAGGATCCATTGAAATATTGAAGGACACTAGTCTAGTAACACAGAATCTCTGAGTTGAAAAGTCTCACTAGATCATAGGTCTAGAACTAGAAGGTATATTAGAGGTAATCTAGTCTAATCTGTACCTGAAAAGAAAGATCCCCATACCACAAACAAATGAAGATCTCCATAAAAAGGGCAGTTGTTATGTCCAGGGGTACAGCCAAATCCACTATTGGAGGGATTTTGCAAATTGACAAAGGAGATCAGATATGGCATGCTTAGATTTCAGTTAAGTGTTTGAAAATGTCTCTCATTATACCCGTTTGGACAGGATGAAAAGATATGAATTGGATCATTGAATGCCTGAACCTGAAGAGTATTGATTAATTGATTGATGTCAGACTTGAATGACGTCTCTGGTGGAAGTCATAGAGCTCTGTTCTGTTTGTATTTTAACAGTAACTTGTAAAATAATGTTACCCACAGCCAGGGGACACTCTTTTCCCACAAAGAGCTCTAACTCAATTTAACTCAAAAAGCTCTAACTCTAACTCTCCAGAATTACCAATGAGTATTTTCACCTTTCCCACGTCTTTTGAATATGCTCTCTTCTCTTCTCCACCATTGCCCCTACTCTGGGACAGGTGCTCAGTACCTCGCAGCTGGACTAATGTAACAACCTGCCGGTTGGTCTACCTGCCATAAGTTTCTCCCCAATCTACTCTGTCTTTGACTTCCTAGTGTAACAGCAATCACACTAGCACACAGGATGGGCTGCTAGCACAGGTTCTTTGATCTGCTTTTCTAAAGGAAAGACAGCTTTAAAGGGGTTAATGATCTTACTTTAATTAACAAGTAGATAAGTACAGATAAGTAGAAGGAAGTGAGTATCCAAGAAAGCATCCAATAGACAAGACTTCAACTGTGTAAACAGAGTAATAGATACCTAATCACCAGACCAGAGAGTACCATCGGGGTGCAAGCATAGTTGGGGTCACCTTAACAACAGCTACCCAGAGTCTTGTCTGGCCAAATCACAAAGAAGCAGTCTTTCTACAAGTGAGCCCCGAAGTAAAATACCAACCTCCCAGGATATATATAGTTTTCAACTAATAGGCTCAGAGCCAGAAGGCATCATAACCCATGTGACCCAGTGCCTAATTGGCCCAGTGTCAAAAGGTGTGAAAGCCTCCCTATAAACAAGCTTCCCCCTAAGCAAGCTCCTCTCTCAAGGCAATATAAATCTCCCTGAATCACCTGGTGGGCTCTGTGACTCAGGATGTGTTGTAGCTATGAACTAAGGCAAAGTTCAAAGCAGGAAAACATCCATGATCGAAATACCTGTGTACCTTTAGACTTGGGAACACCAAAGGACACATGTGGTCACATAGGCCAATTAATGGACAGGGAAGATCTTATATTGCATTAACCCGACACGTAGTAATCTTTCAAAAGTGCTGGTCTGACCATATAACCTACCCCACTCAATACACTACGGTGGTTCTCTCTCACCTCCAGAATCAAATATAAAATCTTCTATTTTCACATTCAAAGATGGCTATAACCTGGCTCCTTCCACCTTTCCAGTCTTTTTTTTTTTCAACCTTACATAACCCCTCTCCCTACCGTATATTCTTTGATTCAGTGACATTGGCCTCCATGAGGAGCTGTGCTCACACACAGCAATCTATCTCCAGATTCTGGGCATTTTCAGTGGCTGTCCCCCATGCCTGGAGTGTTCTCCCTCCTCATATCTGACTCTTGGCTTCTCTGACTTTCTTCAAGTCCCAACTAAAATCCCACCTTCTAGAGGAAACCTTTCCTTGTCCCCCTTAATTCTAATGCCTTTTCTTTGTGAATTATTTCCAAATTATCCTGTATATAGCTCATTTGTACATAGTTGCTTGCATGCATCTCACTCATTAGGATGTGAACTCCTTGATAGCAGAAACTATCCCTTGCCTTTCTAATGTTTTCCTAGTGCTTAGTGTGGTGTCTGACACACAGTAGGCACTTAACAAATATTTATTACCCAACTGCCTGCTAAATCTCATCTTCTCTCAGTCCTTATTTTTCCTGATCTCTCTGTAGTATTTGACTTAGCTAACTACCCTCTCACCTGGAAACTCTCTCCTCTCTGGGTCTTTGTGTTACTACTCTCTCTCCTTATCTCCCTGCCCGTATGACTTCTTTTTCAGTCCCCTTTGCTGGTTCACCATACTTCTCACACTGCTTTAACTCTGTGTGTACTTTGAGGCTCTCTCCTGGATCCTTTTCTCACTTTACACTCTCTCATTTGGTGACCTTATCAGCTCACATGGGCTAATTATTATTTCTATACACATGATGCCAAGATCTATGGATTCAGTCCCAGACTTCTTCTGAGGTCCGGTTAAACTCTATGTCCCAGAGGTACCACAATCTCAACGTGTCCAAAAGAGAACTCATCATTTTTCTCCCCAGACCCATGTTCTTTTGAACTTCCCAGTTTTATGGAGGGCACCACTATCTTTCCATCTCCTGAATAAAAGGATTTGTTCTGTGAAGTTTGGATTCAGTCAAAGGGCTGCCCTTGAGGACCTGAAGACCACATGTGGCCTCCAGGTCACAGGTTCTTAGGCTATGACAACCTCAACTCTATCCTTGACACTTGACTTAGCCTTTCTCCATATATTCAATCATTTGCAAACCTTGATGTTTCTACCATCACGCCATTTCTTGCATCTGTTCCCTTCTCATTACTCATGTGGACACCACCTGAGTCAGGCCCTTATCATTTCTCTCCTGGATGTACTATATAAACTTTCTAATTGATTCCCCTCTCCTAGTCTCTCCACATTCCAATGCCCCATCCACATGACTGCAAAAGTGATCTTCCTTAAGCACAGATCTGGCCATATCCCTCCTCTACTCAATAAACTCTAGTGGGTGGAGCAGTGATTAGAGTGCTAGGCCTGGAGTTAGGAATACCTGAGTTCAAATCTGGCCTCAGACACATACTAGCTGTGTGACCTTGCACAAGTCACTTAACCCTGTTTGCCTCAGTTTACTTATTTGTAAAATGAGCTAGAGAAGGAAATGGCAAACCACTCCAGTATCTTTGCCAAGAAAACCCCTAAAGGAGTCACAAAAAGCTGGCCATAAGACTGAAAACAACTAAACAACAACAGATCCCTGTTGTCTCAGGGATAAAATATCAGTTTTTCCAAACCTGGAGTCAACGTATTTTTCCAGGTCTATTCTACAGCACTCCCTTTCCCATACTCTGTGGTCTAATTAGACTGACCCTCTTGCACTTCCTTACATATGGTGAGTCATTTGCTGTTTTCATGATGTTAAACTGACTGTTCCATGTGCCTGAAAACCACTGGCTGCTCACCGTTGCCTGTTGGAATCTCTTACTTTCTTTGATGCTCATCTCCAGCCTTACCTTTCACAAAACCAAAACAAACCCAAACCCCTCAAATGTTTCCTGATTTCCCCTTCTCCCCAAAGTGGCAGGCCCTTCCTTCCTTTCATTCGGCATACACTGTATGTACATATTGTCTCCCCACCTTGACAGAATGCAAGGTGCTTGAGGGTAGGGGCTGTTTCATTTTTGTCTTTGTATGCCAGCACCTAGTATAGTGCTTGGCACATAGTAAGTGTGCCATAAGTAAGTGCTTGGCACATAACAAATGCTTGTTGATTATTAACTGATTGATGAACTTGCCCAACATCACAGAGGAGATTAGTCACTCTTCTGCTTGCATATTCTTTATTTCATTACATCCATCTGGGGAGATTAACCTCAGGACTGATTTTTAAAAATAGTGAGCTCTGGTTAGTACATTTAGTGCATTGATCAAACTGCAATTTTTTTTTTTACTTACACATGTTTTCTTTAAAACATTTCTATTGCAAAGCCAAATATAAAGGTGCTCCTCCTCTCTGCTACTGAAAATACAAAATTTGTAAAGGTTTTGGGATACGAATAAGGAGGGATATTGGAGGCCATCTCGTTTAACTCTCTCGTTTTACAAATGACAGAAACTAAGGCCCAGAGAGGTTGAATGACTTGCATAAAATTAGATAGTAAGTAGCAGCACCAGAGTTGAACCTGGGTCTTTTATGTTACCTGCAAACAGATCCTCCAACATCTAACCTGGCATTCTTTTATTACACCACAAAGGAGTTTACTTCCATATTGTCTTTATGCTACATCAAATTAAAGTAAAAGGCTGATGATTTATTTCATAAGGACACCTCCCCTCCCCCAAATGTTCTTCCTTTAAAATTTTTCATTATTAGATATTGCTGTCTGGAAGGGGATGGGAGGAGGGAAGAATACAGTGGAAAATGTAACAAATGACAATACAAATTTGTATCATGAAAATAGAGGACTGAATTTTCCTTAGAGATACTAGTTTTTATGGAAAGTTTTGTGAAATTGAAGCATGAATCATAGACAGCTAATTGGGTTCTATTCCTGGCTCTGCTGCAAATTTTGTTGGACAAGCTCTATCCTCTTCTGTGCCTCAGTTTCCTGATCTGTGAAATGGAGATATTAATATCACTCTCTCTATTTCAGCTTGTTATTGAAACAATAAAAAGGCAACAGCTCAGAAAGGTTAAAATCATTTTTTTTATTGATGGTAGTATCATTTTCCCATTTGGGCCAAAATGAAGAGTACTTTCCTTAAGATAAAAGTACACTTATTTTATCGAGAGGAGCATAAATGTCTCATTACTTTCCTTGTAGTCTGTTCCTGCTAAGACAAGGAGACCCTATAATCTTTGGAAAGAGCTTTGTTGACATAGAAGTGATGAAAGACTGCTGGTTTGGGTTTTAAGCCTTGCTGGGCTTACTTCATCCCTCATGGCCTTCCTCTAATCATGGTATTCGTTCAATAGAACAATTAATTTTAGGGTCTGCAAAACTTCCAGTTCTCGGCAGCCTCACTTCAAAGCAGATGCTTGGACAACCATTGGAAATATCTCAATTTGCAATGTCGGCAATGTGAAACCTGGTCAAATGAAATTGCAGGCCCTTATTTCACCTCTAAACAGTAACTATTCAGGGTGAATCTATCTCCTGTAAGAGTCCTAAATATCCAAGAGATTCTGTGAATCTGTGCTAATCCTCCCCTTCTGGCCAGTCATTTTTCACAGCTCGGAAATTCCTGCTTCTCTGTGTGACAGCCCCAGTAGGCTGGAGTCGGGAATGGGGGTAGAGAAGAGAGTTCAATAGGATGGTAAAATAGTTAGCTACCTCTCAAGAAAGGCACTCCAAGCACTTTGGGCTATGCTCTAGTAATTCAACTCAATCCTACTGAGCTCAATTTAAACCTCATTTATTAAGTACCTACTATGTGCAAAGCATTGGTTAGGACTTTGTGGATTCAGTTTGTTGAAACATAGCTATTTGGTTTTAGCTAGGTGGGAACAATAGTGATGAAATGATTGTTTAGTCATAAACTATAATTTTACTAAGGACTTTGAATATTTTCTGTCCCCACCTAACTAGTTTCTAGGCTCAATTTTAGAGACACAGTTGGTCCTTGATAGATCTGGGGCCAGACAGGTAGTTAGTAAGTAAATGGTCTCAGCTGCCTACATAATTCACTCCTTTTGTTCTTGTCAGAGCTGGATCCACACCTGACAGTTCAGAAACTCATTCTCATAGATCACTACTGGTAAAATCTCATATGTTTGTAGGCAGTGAAAGGTTTAAATCAATTTCAGTGAAGGCACTTATGTTGCTATGATTTTGATTCTTTTCTGTCTCTAGCAGGTCTTTCTTTGTTGGAGGCAAATATGTCTGTATTAGGTAAATGAGAAATGAACTCTGCTGTGATTCTCTTGTTAATACAGCTGGTACGCTTCCAAAAACCATACAGTAACACTAATGATACAAATCACTGCGATAATCACAACTCTAAGCGGTAATTTGCTGGGCCATTTTTATGGAGCGCTCATTTTTCAGAGATAAAGATGGACAGTCAAATTCTATACCTCTTACAAAAGGTTGTTAAGGTTCATATGGTTTTTAATGGTGTTTTTTCTTTTTAAACTTATCATTAGCCATGAGTGTTAGTGTGGGCTCTGTTAGGTCACTGCTATCTGATTACTTTGTGGTCTCAGGAAAGTCACTTATTTCTTTGTACCTCAATTTAGCCATGTCAGATGTTACAATTGGCCCCTGTAATCTCTACAATTCTTAGAACTGATGAAGTACTGATAAAATGAAGGCAACAAATTAGAGAACCTTCTATCACAGTGAAGATCGTGCTTGATATGTGGATATTTATTTGTGAATTGAGAACATGTGTTACTTCAATTAATTAAAATAATTTTTTCTTTTTTTTGGGGGGGGAAGGTAGGGAAAATGGGGTTAAGTGACTTGCCCAAGGTCATGCAGATAATATTAAGTGTCATAAGCCAAATTTGAACTCACGTTCTCCTGAGTCTTGAGCCCATACTGTATTCACTGTACCACCTATCCACCCCAATTAAAATAATTTTAAAAAATAACATACAAAGAAAAGAGTTGTACCCAATTGTCTTGAGTAACTTCTCACACAAAAAATTTCTACCTTCCCATAAGTAGAAACTCAAGTTAGAAGCCGAAAAATTTTATCCAAAGGCTGGCCTTAACTACATTGGATTTGAGTGGATGGCCTGACACGGGAATGGATACCTGGGGTGCAAATGATGTTCCACCCACTCTTTTACTTATATTTTCCTGTGCCCTAAAACGACATTTGGCCATCATTACCTCAGAATTCCTGTATACAGCCTTTGCCCAGAGTTAAAACAAATAAAAAACAATCCACCATGTCTATAGGAAAACAAAAATGACTTGCTCAACATCACAAGACCAATCAGTGGCAGAGCTGGACCTAGAACCCAGTTCTCTTTCTTTTTTTTTTGGTGGGGGGGGAATCAAGGTTAAGTGACTTGGCCAAGGTCACAAGCCTAATAGTCTGAGGCTGGATTTGAATTCAGGTCCTCCTGTGGAGGATGCTCTATCTGCTGTGCCACTTAGCTGCCCCCTGAACCCAGCGCCCTTGACCTTGATGGGATCAGAGATTTTTCTATTTAATCTCAAGACTTTCCTCATACTTTCCCAATGCAACTCTGAGAATTCAGTGTTAAGCTCCTATCATCCTCCCCACCACTATTTCTTTCTGTATCCTTCAATAGTAATGTCCTTATTCTCATGTAAGATATCCCTCAGCAAATTTGTCAGGTAAGTAGAATGGGTCTTTGTAGTTATTGTTGTTCAGTCCCATCTGTGACCTCATTTGGGGTTTTCTTAGCAAACATATTGGAATGGTTCTGACATTTCCTTCTCTAGCTCATTTTACAGATGAGGAAACAGAGGCAAACAGGGTTAAGTGACTTGCCCAGGGTCACACAGCTAGTAAGTGTCTGAGGCCATATTTGAACTCATAAAAATGAATCTTCATGTCTCCAGCCCTGACACTCCACCCATTGCACCACCTAGCTGCCCCATTGGTCTTGGGTTCTAATTTATCTCCTTTGTAACTCTCTTTCTCCCTTTTGCTACCATGTCTTCTCCCCCCATGGTCCTTCATGGTTTCTCACTCTAAACTCCACCTGACCCTGTCCTTTATATCGTAAACCAAAACCCCTTTTGGTGAACATTTCAGGTATTTGATTAGAGTCGGTGGTTAAGAATTTGGTCTGTCTCAAATCATCCTATGGAGATTGCCACATATCCCACTTGTCTGGTTTTATTCTGATGAAACAGGAGCGCGCCATTCCTAAGGACTGTCTCTGTAACACTGATGCTGAACTTTCTCATTAATTGGACTGTAAACTCCATGAGGGCAGGGACATTTTTGTTGTGGCTGCTTTTCTTCATATTCCCAGTGCTTAGCACATGGTAAGCACTCAATAAATGCTGACTAGGTTGCCACTGAGGTCCCTTCCAAGTCTGAAATGCTCTTACTCTTTAAAGGCAAGTGTATAGGTGGCCAGGTGATGTAAGATTGTATAGGATTGAACTAATGCTTCAAAATAGCAGAAGCCAAACAAGAACCCATTCTTTCTATAAACACAACAGTTATGAAAGTCCTCTGGTGGTTTCTTAGTGAAAAGGTGAAGTCGGACACCCCCAGCTCAGCCAGTATTGGATATAGGGGAAGTTGATTCCCCAGAGGCTCAGAATATTAGTAGGGCCTTGGAATGAGGAATAGAGAACATGTGGGAGGGGTCAGGGAAGATTTCATGTAGGTGATGGAAAGAAGGAAACAAAGGATTCTGAGAGGCAGAGGTAAGCAGTGAGTGCTTTCCAGATAGGAAGGGCAGCATGTGCAAAGACATGGAGATGGGAGATGGAGAGAGAAGATAGATCTTCGCCCTTTTGTTTTCCATTTCTCATAAATGGGTGATGGAAGACCTGCCCATTTTCCTGGATATAGAGCTCCTTTTTTTTTTTTAATTCTCCCAGGCTTTTCCAGAGACTTAGAACACCAAATCAGATAGAACATCTGTGCTTCATTAGCTGAGTTTCATTAGGTTTATAATATGATTTAAACAGTCCTTTCCAAACTCCGACAAGAAAGGCTCCTGAGAGGCCCAGGGTCCAGGCCTTGCCTTGCAGGGTGCCTCTTAACTGACCCCAGGGGGACGCTAACAAAGCCCCTGGAAAGGGAGCAAGTCAACTGCTAGAGCTAGGCAAGTGATACTAGTAGGTGGTCCTGAGGCTGGAAGTAAGTTGATTATATTTTTACCCCTATACTTCGGACCTTCAGTGAAGGGGGACCCAAATTCAATGAGACTCCACTGGAAAGAGGAATCTTGCTGTGAGACCTAGTATTTTGAGAGGTTAATTAACCAATCAACATGCATTTATCAAATGTCTCCTATGTGCCCTTGGGTATTGAGGATGCAATGGTTAAGTGGTTACAAATAAAAAAAATAAAACATTCCCTGCTCTCAAGGAGTTTACATTCTAATAAAGGAGACAGAATGTGTATACACATACACATGCACACATAATACATATATGTATTTAAATATATACAATAGATCCATATTCAAACATATTTGGTATTCATATACATATGTGCAGATATAGGTATGTACAATTATAAACATATAAACATTTACATATTTATAATATATGTATATAATTTATGCAAATATATTTATATAATTTATTTATATATTGTATCTATTTTTATATAATATATACAAGTATATATTTATATAACATATACAATATAGTTTATTTATTAAAACAATATACAAATTATTTATATATGTAATTATGTAAATGTATTTATATACACACATGCAGATATGTGTATATAGAAATAAAAACAAAATATATTTGTATGAATATATGCAATATATTTATCAATACATGCAAACATATACAATCTGTTTACATAATACATATTTTATATTTATATAATATATGAAAATAGAGAAAACATATTCGATGACAGGTAAAATATTTATTAATGCATTATATACAACTATATTTGCATACATACATAGTTTGTATTTACATATACAATCCTTTTTCAGTGAAGAGCCCTGACAGGATTTACTGATAGGAAGAAAAGCATCGCTTATCACTTCTTTACTGTAGATCCACCTGCTCCTTCCCTTAAGCCACCCTTCCTCAACACCCCCCCCCCCCCCCCCCCCCCCCCCCACCCCACCCAATCTTGTTTAATCAATAGCATTTGCTTTCAGGGAACCTCTCCTTAACTCCAACATATATTTATATTAATACACATATGTAGACATACAATATTATATAAATGTGTTTCACAGATGCACATTATACACATGATTATGCACATATAGCATATGTATCTATAATAGAAACACACGTGTAGTTAATATATGCAAATATAATATAGATGAGCAGACATACAAAAGAAATATACAGTAATTTTTTTGGGGGGTGGAGCAGAGACACTAGCAGCTAGGAGGAGGTGTTTGAGCTGAACAAGGAAGGAAACAAAGGGTCCTAAGAGCTTGAGGTAAGTAGAGTGTGCTCCAGATAGAGGGGACAGCCCATGCAAAGGCATGGAGAGGGGAAATGGATCTTTTGTCCATTTGTTTCTTCAGGTATCCCCGTTTTCCAGTCTTGTATTTTTTGTTGTCTTGCAATCTGTGAAGGCCTTTTTTTCCTTTTAAGTCAGCATCATTAACACGTGTTTTTTAGGTTGCAGAAGGAAACATGAGACATGAAGCGGCATAGTGGACGGCAACAGGAAGCAGGAAGCAGTTACTTTGTGAGTCTTCCCTCCAGCAATGATTAAAGTAGAGGCAGGTAGTCAGTCATGTGACAGGACTGAAATGTATAAACTGGGTATCACACTGCTCTGAGAAGAGTTGCTATGGTAACCCAGACAGAGATGGAACAGCAGTAAAGGAGAGCTGCCCTGAAAGCAAATGTTATTGATTAAATAAGATTTTTTTTTTTGTTGGGGGAGGGGGGGCTGAGGGGCAGCGGGCAAGTGGACCTACTGTAAAGAAGCCGTGAAGAGCGATGCTTTGCTTCCTATCGACTAATCCTGTCAGGGCTCTTCACAGAAAACGGGAAGTTAAATGCGCTTGTCGGCAAATGCAACTGTTTTTATGGCTGAACTTGTTGGTTCTGATATTACCTAGTAAATTAATTGCGCCTTAACAAAATCCAAGATATGGGTGCCAGGTGGTGTCTTTAGCGCTCAAGTTCATCATGTGATCTTCTGAAAGAGGATATTATGGATTATTTCCCCACAGAGTTCATGAATGTAGAGCTCCTTTCTAATTGCATCTTACATGGGGCCTGACTCTGCCCTCAGTCACTGCTACATCAGGACAAGCCATCATCAAGTTTGAGAGGCAGTGTGGCCCCAGAGATGGTAGAACTCACCCCAGCTTTGTCACCCTGACCCCCTTGGGTGATTAGGAGCTATTCACTTAACCTCTTTGTATTTTGATTTCCTAACTTGGAATGCTGAGAAAAAGAATAGTGTTATACTTTGCCAGGTTATGGTGAGAAATGACTCATTAATTATTATAAAGCAGATTGGAAAAAGGGAATTTTATATAAATGATAAAAATGAAAATAAATTCATTCGGGTAACAATAGGACCCATTTCTCTCTTCTCTGCCCCTAGACCCAGGAGGAGCTGATTGGAATGTGAGCCCCGGTGTCCAGATTTGGACCCAGGAGCAGGAAGCACCCCTCCAGAAAGATCAGAGCCTTGCCAAATGCTCTGGACTTCCCAAAATGACTGTCATTCTGTGTGCAACTCAGTTCCTCTATGGGGACTAGTTGTAGGGCTGGCAAGAGCATTTCTTTTTGACGAATTGTTGCTCTAATATTCATTATCCTCAGCATGACCTTACTGCAAGCCGGTCGTAATGACCTTCTGAAATAACTGCTACCCCTCACTCCCCTGGCTGATGACCTTCTCTTTGTCCCCTCGCCTTCCTCTCTTGCAGCAAAGCAGCGCAATACAATACAGTCCTCTGCCAGCAGATCTGTTACTAAAGGAATTCATGCATCTTGCATCTTGAAGATGCATTATTAATGCCTGGACAAATCACATCAGGTGAAACCCAGCAAGTCCCTGGCACTGAAAAAAAGGGAACAAAGGCTGGTTCTACAAGAGAACGAAGGATGAGACAAATTATAACAGCTGGGAGTTTCTTGTAAGTAAGATGGCATAAAACCCAGAAAGGCGAACATTGTATGCACAGACAGCAACTTTGGATTTTTAAAAAAAATTGTGAAACAGATTATACCTGGTGCTGAAGGAAAACCGCTTTAATTGTGCCTTCATCAAAGTCAGGTTGCTGGAAGTCTTTGAATTTCATGGCAAAAGGGGGCTGGCTTGCTGTTGACCAAATGACTTCGAAGTGGAGCCCAAGGCTCTTATACTCAGTTTCTGAGATGGAAGAGGAAGGATGGATTTTTCTAATGGGGCTGGTAATGGGCTCCAGCTGCACAGGTGAACAAAGACAATGAGACTTGGGAGGGCCCAGCAGGAAAGTAGTCTTGGGGAAGGGAGAACCTCTGGGGAGGGGTGGGATGGAGTTGTCCTCTGGGTTTCTAACTGGTCCAACGCAGTCAGATACCACAGGGTTAGGAGGAAATTTAGATGACCATGATTGATTCTCCTGCTCGAGATCTGACAGATCTTTGCAACTTCTAACCTGAGTGATTTGAGCTAGATAAATATCAGCTTTATTTCAAATGGATTAGAAAAAGCCGGGAGCGGATAGTCACTTTGTTGTGCAGATCTATGACTGTCCTGACTCCCAGAAGTCACTAATGACACATGAGCTGCTTCAGCACTGATGAGCCTTTTCTTGGTTCATGGGGGGATTTGTTTTAAATTGCAGGCATCAGACAGAGTTGATATGACATTAAAAGGGGGCATTCTTCCAACCCCACTTCTGGGTAATCAGTTTGTTAAATAAGACTCCTTTTGGCATCTCAAAAGGAAAGATGTTCTGTTTAAACATGTTACCTGCTGAAATAGGCCAGTGGTTGGCTTGCGTGTGTGTTTGAGCATGTGTGTATGAGTGTATGCTTGTGTGTGCATGTATGCATGGCTCCTGGTGATATTACTCATATTTTTTTCAGTTTGGAGAATCATTCCTCCCTCTCTCCCACCACATATTCACCAACCAACATGAAGCCACCTAATTATATTTTCATAATCATGATTAAAAACCATCTAAATTATCCTGCCTGATGTACTAAAAGAGTTTGTTGATTGCTTTTTGATGTATTTTAGAGCTGTGTGCACAGCCACATCAAATGATTTGTTACACAATGAAATAAAGCAAATAAAACTTTAAATATGCACACATAGTCCTTTAAAATATACATATCTAATTTATATTTGGCTAATTAAACTACATCAAAACCAAATCTATCACCATGAAATAACTGTGGAAAGGCTGATTGCTTACAAACTAGAACATTAATTTCTACTTTACATGTGTATTATTTTTCCTTCTCCTTTACAATATTGATTCTATTTCATACAGAGGCAATTGAGCCTTTTGGAGCATCAAAGCTTGAAAGTCTTTTTTCCACTTTGAGGGAAAGAGCTGAGAGATTAGGAGCTGAACTTCAGAATAAAATTTTATAGCAGGAACCACATGTAAGTGCTTCTCTGCCTCCCCCCCTCCCCCATATGTTTCTTCTTGAAAATAGATGGATTGTGGGAAGTTGTCATGAAGGAAAGTAACATGCATCAAACTTCACCCATTTGTATGGCTTCTTCAAGTAATGAGTCCCCCCTTCTTTACACTCCTCCCCTAGCGTCAGCAATTCTTTCATGCTTTGTCAGTAATCTGGGGGTGTAATGAAAAGAGTGACCAATTGTCAACAATTTTCCTGGTTTCTATCTGAGGTCAGGGATAGGAATACTCTATCCAGGACCTTGTTCTCCAGGTATCTTCTGTGTTTGTAGCTACCTTCCATCATAGGATTTCAAACATTTGCCTTCAAGTTCACACTCCCATTGCACCAGATGTTGAAAAGATGTACGGGTGTTTCCATCAGAAACGTCTGTAACTGGTATCTGGTGGAGTGTTCAGCACTACTTGTGGGGTATTTAAGCTTGTCTGTTTGTTGCTTGTGTAAAGAACCAGTGGTAATAATATAGTGTAACAAATGGCAGAAACAATATACAGAGTAGGGAAAGGAGAGAGATTGTACTAATGTAGATTTCAGATCATAAGGTATGATTAAGAGCTAGGCAGGTTTAGGACTTTAATTTAGAGATGGCAAAACTGAGATCAATTCAGCATCTTGCCCTAGGTCACACAGCTAGTAAGTAGACAAGTAACTTCTCCCCCTCCCTCTACATGCCAGGAACTTCCCTCATATATAGACCCTATATTCTTCTTGCATATGCTTGTTTTAATTTTTTATTTTCATTAAATTATTAATTTTTCCTCCCAATAGGTAATCTCTCCCTACCACTCCAGCTCCAAATGAAAAAAAAAAAAAGAAAGAAAAACAAAGTCCCTGTTACAAACATGTATAGTTAAGCAAAAGAAATGTCCTCATTAGTCATGTCTGGAAAAAACGAAAAGCAAAGTTTCATTCTGTACTCTTGAGTCTTTCATTTCTTCATAAGGATGTAGGTAGCATGTTTCATCAGTTAGTGCCCTGGAATCATGGTTGATCATTATACTGATTAGAGTTCCTAAGTCTTTGAAAGCTGTTTGTCTTTAGCATGTTGTTTTTATCATACAAATTGTTCTCCCTAGTCTTTTCATTTCACTCCGTATCAGTTCATAAAACCTTTCTAGGTTTCTCTGAAAACATCACCATCACCATTTCTTACAGAAAAATAATATTATTTCACATTTATATATTTATAACTAGTTCAGTCATTCACCAATTGAAAGGTACTTCCTCAGTTTCTTTTTCTTTGCCATTACAAAAAAAAAAAACTATGAATATTTTGGTAGATCTTTATTTAAAGTTTGTTTTGCTTAGGATTAGTCTCTCCCTAAATCTACTTTTTGTCTTTCTTTTCTTCTTCCCCTCCTTCCATTATCTTTCTGTTAATGAAATGTATTTGTGTGTATTCTTTCCTTTTTTGACAGTTCAGGTGAAAGTGGGATTCAAGTGTCAGTCAATCTTTTCACTCCTTCCTCTTTATTTGTAGTGATTTCTATTTGTGTACCCCAATTATGTGAATCAGAGAATTTCTCTAACCTTATCCTCCCTTTCTTCCCCTAGTGTATTTCTCTTTCCCTCCCTTTTCATTCATTTTTTCATCTCATTGAGATTTAATAGAACCATTCCTAGGCCATCTGTTTAATTAAATTTCCTCAATGACATTTAATGAATCAATCAATAATCATTTATTAAATACATACTATATGTCAGGCACTGATATTTGGAAGGTCAAAGGAGCTGGGATTAAAACCAAGAATCTCCTACCCAGCAAAACTGAATATCATGTTTCAGGGGAAAATATGGTCATTCAGTGGAATAGAGGACTTTTTTTTTTTTTTTGCTTTTTGGAAGGCAGTTGGGGTTAAGTAACTTGCCCAAGGTTACATGGCTAGTTTTTTTGTGTGGGTGTTAAGTGTCTGAGACCAGAACTGAACTTGGGTCCTCCTGACTCTGGGGCCAGCGCTTTTACTCATTGAGCCACCTAGCCGCCCCTAACTTTCAAGCATTCTTTATCAGAGACTTTATGAGAAATCAAGATACTATTAAACAGATCCAAACAAGTGAAAAAATAGAAGGCAATGTGAAATATCTCATTGGGAAAACCACTAAACTAAAGACAAACAGCTTTCAAAGACTTAGGAACTCTAATCAGTATAATGACCAACCATGATTCCAGAGCACTAACTGATGAAACATGCTACCTACATCCTTATGAAGAAATGAAAGACTCAAGAGTACAGAATGAAACTTTGCTTTTCATTTTTTCCAGACATGACTAATGAGGACATTTCTTTTGTTTAACTATACATGTTTGTAATGGGGACTTTAAATAAAGATCTACCAAAATATTAATAATTTTTTTTGTAGTGGCAAAGAAAAAGAAACTGAGAGAGTACCTTTCAATTGGTGAATGACTGAACTAGTTACAAATATATAAATGTGAAAGAATATTATTTTTCTGTAAGAAATGATGATGGTGATGGTTTCAGAGAAACCTAGAAAGGCTTTATGAACTGATACAGAGTGAAATGAAAAGACTAGGGAGAACAATTTGTATGATAACAACAATATGCTAAAGACAAACCACTGACCTGGAAAATACATCCAGAAGAGGTAATTTGTAATAATGTAATCTGTATAGTGTTTCTTCCATCTGTTACACTATATTATTTTAGTAATTTAAAAATTATTGGACTACCTGAAAGCCATGATAAAAAAAAAGAACCTAGAAATCATACTTCAAGAAATCCTCAAGGAAAATTGCCCTGATACCATGTTTCCCCGATAATAAGACCTATCCCGAAAATAAGCCCTCCCCTTACTGTGTAAGATTCCTCTAAAATAAGCCCTCCCCTGAAAATAAGCCCTCTGGTGTTTTTCTGTCCAAAAAAAAAAATTATAAGACAGTGTCTTATTATCAGGGAAACACGGTATTTTAGAACCAGAGGGCAAAATAGAGGTTGAAAGAATCCACCTATCACTTCCTGAAAAAGATCCCAAAAAGAAAACTCCTAGGAATATTATAGCTAGGTTCTGGAATTCCCAGATCAAGGAGAAAATATTATGAGCAGCCAGGAAGAAACAATTTAAATATTATGGAAACACAATCAGGATAACCCAGGATCTGGCAGCTTCTACATGGAGGGATTGAAGGGCTTGGAATATGATATTCCTAGAGGTCAAAGGAGCTTGGATTAAAACCAAGAATCCCCTATGCAGCAAAACTGAGTATCATGTTTCAGGGGAAAATATGGTTATTCGATGAATTAGAGGACTTTCAAGCATTCTTGATGAAAAAACCAGGGTTGAATAGAAAATTTGACGTTCAGATACAAGGAGCAGCCGGTGGCTGGTCAGGCCCGCCTGAGGCTAAAACCTCTGGCTTGAGTGGAGCTCAGGTCGGCTCCCAGAGTGCTGTGCTGGCCGCTTCCTGCTGGTTTGCCAGGCTGTCCTCAGCAGGAAGTTAGCTTCTCTGTGTCATTTTGTGAGTTCTGTAGCTCCAAAGTTTGTTCAGAGTCACCTTTTACATGAATTGGAGGAGGTGGGAGCTGGAGCCCTGCGGAAGTCCTGTTTCTACATTTTTTCAAGCTTTTGGTTTTGATTTTATATTTCTTGTGTTATGGAATCATTGATTTCTTTTTTAGTCCATTCTAATTTTCAGGGAGGTTATTTCTTGGGTGAGATTATGTATGTTTTGTGCTAAGCCATTACTGGCTTTCATTTCTTTTCCATTTTTTCCCTTTAGCACTCTCATTTCATTTATAAAACCTTTAAAAAAACCTCTTATTTAAAAAAAATTCTTACTTAATCTCTTTCAGGAATTCTAACTGAATTTGTGCCCGAGCTGTGTTTTTCTTTGAATTCTTGCCTGTAGGTGTTTGGGAATATTTCTTCTTGGGTTGTATCTTAAACATCTATGTCATCGTAATAGTTTTTTTTTATGGTGGGATTCTTTGTTTTTTGTTTGTTTGCTCTTTCTTCCAGTCTACTTGCTGGATTTGGACTTTCTGCTAGAATCAGGCTCTGTGTACTCTAGAAGGAATGTCTGGACTGGTTCTGTTGTTGCTTTCTTGGGGTATTGAGTATTATGTTATTCCATAATCTCATGGACAGCTCATGTTGGGGATTTGCAAACTATCCCTGCTCTCAAGGTGATTTGATACAGGAAAAAGTCTGAGCTCTGCAAATTCCTGATGTGGGTTTGGATCAGAGCAATAGTGCTATTGACTAACCCTATTTGGAGTTTCAGTAGACCACTGTTGCATTCAGTCACTATCAACCAGCTGGAATGCTCTGCTAGTTTAGAGTGATGGATATATACTCTCATTATCCCTTTGTAATCTGGAGTAGAAGGTGGAACTGAGACCCTGTTCTTCTTCTAAGATATGAGTCACCTAGGTACTGCTTGCTTCTAAACTTTCTTCTCTCTTGCTGCATAGCCAATGACCTGTAACTGTTCCTCTAGGAACTACTTCTAGGCTTGGTCTATCCTGGATTGGTGACTCCGAATCTGGCAGTGAGCCACAGAACTACTAGTTGTTACCTGTTCCTGAACCATGCACAAGTTGAAGCCCTTCTCTGCTGGATCTGGAAGCTCCTCTTGCCCTAGAGCATAGCCTCTCCCTCTGCTAGGGTGCTTCTCATGGCATACTGCTGGCCACAGTCTGTCTCCAGTGTCCACAGACCTTTCTCTGTCTCTCTATGCTGACGTGGACTAGAAAAATGACTCATCATGATTTTTTCTCTCTCAGATTTCCTCATCAAGATGTAGTCTAGTATATTTCTTAGAACTGTTTAGAAGAGGGTCTTTTTTCTTTGGAGGAGGCAAGGATGGAGATTGGAGTTCATGGTACTACTTCCTGTTACTCTGCCATCTTGGCTCTGCCTATATATATGTGTGTGTGTATATATGTATATATACATAACAAACATATATGCACATACATAATATGCACACATACACATATGTAAAAAATATACACACATATGTAGTCCCTCCCAAGAGAATATAAACCACTTGAGGACAGGGAGTGTTTAAGTTTTGTTCTTGTATTCTTCAATATCCAAAATAGATGCTTGTTGATTGAGTCAGAATTTAAAGTCAGATAACCTCACCCTAAATGTAGTGTGAATATGAACAAAAATAGGGAAAGAAATGCAGGCTAAAATAATTTTTCAAAGGCAAAGCTGAATCAATTGGCAGCTTTGATAAGGATAGCTTTGTTTCCTAAGCAACAGAGTTGAACCATCTATATTTGGAATAGATTAGTGGGAAATAGTATATGGTATAGTCATACACTAGTGCTACCATTTCCCTTTTAGGGGAGAATATGAGCTGTAACTATCAATCCATCCATCCATCAATTCATTCATTCATTTATATATCATCTACCAAAGATATTATAGCTGAATCTCTTGCACAATCCATGTGAAGAGAGGCATTCCTGACAGAAGGAACAGCATGTACAAAGATATGGAACCAGGATATTTTGTCTGGGGAATAGAAAATAGTCTTTGTGGCTTGGGTATCCATAAGTACATAATGGTGGGAAAAGGCCGAAAAGTGAATTGGGGTCTAGAATAGAGAGGAATCTGAATACCAGGCTAAGGAGTCTGAATTTTATCCAGTAGCCAAGGAAAGAATTTGAACAGTGGCATGTAAAAACTGTCAGCTAGGAAGGTTAATCAGGCAGCTGTGTGTAGTATAGATTGGAGCAGAATGATGCTGAAGGTGGGCAGACTTATATGAAAGCAATTGCAATAGTTCAAATGAGAAGAATGAGAACCTGAACCAGGGTGGTGGTAATGGGATCAGGAAGGAAGCAGTGGATGCAGGAAATATCAATGACATGCAATTGATAGGACTTAGTAATTGGATGGATGTGGGAGGGATAGAGAGAGGGAGAGTTCAGAGATTTCTCAAGGTTTCAAGCCTGGGTCAATGGAAGAATGGTGTTGCCATTGTAAAGGGAATCAATGCAAGCTTATGGGTTTGCAGTTTTCAGAATCTCATTTTTTTTCTCTTTCAGAAAATGTGGATCTTGGCTCATTGTCTTCTGTCTTCTGGTGTCTCCCAAATTTTCCATTATTTCTTAGAGATGACCAAAAGTGGTTCTGAGAGCATCTCTATGTTTTATCTTCCTATTGGCATGTAATTCATATGCCTCTAGAGACTTGAACTCATTTTGAGTGGCTTAGTATTTTGTCCCAAGGCAACACTAAGAGGAGAAAGGTGGGGATTACAGCCAGCACAATAGTCCAATGGAAAGACCAATGAAACTAGGCTTAGCCAGTCATTGGCAGTAGGGTTGTCTAGCATAAAAGAGTATTATCTGAGGTTAAGTCAGATGTAACCAAGCACCTTTTGACCAATAACTCCTGGTCCTCTCTGTAGGTCTCTCACCCTGACAGACTAGGTGCTTACTCCCTGGACCTGCTGCAACAAACTCCTTCCTTTCTTTCCCCTTGTCCCTCTGCATTTGATTCTGTGAACTCTGATTGAACTCCCATGCCAAGTTTGGATTTTTCTATTTTATCACAGCTTGGACTCCAATGGCTTCTTTCCCCAGCAGGATTCTTCCTTTGGGCCTGTTGGCCTAAGGTAATTCATTTAATCTCCGTGAGACTCCATTTCCTTATCTGCAAAATGAAGAGTTTGGAATCAGGGATGGAGAACCTGTGACCTACAGGCCACATGTGGCCTCAGCTTCCCCATCCCTGGAATAGATAGAAATCCCTTTGACTCTAAAAATGTGATGAAGTTAATGGGGTCCAGATTACAATATCATTGGCACAGAAGTCCTTTTGTCCCTACAAGTGTGATGAATTTATGTGGTCCAGATTATGATAGCACTGGTATGGGGTCGTCCTTGTGTGGCAACTACTTCACTCATGAAGATTAGTAAATTTTAAATTGCAATCTGGACTAAAGAGGTGCTGAGGGGCTGTTCTCTATGATGTTAACTCTCTTGGTTTTCCCATCTATCTCCTTTTATCTGTCTCTTAACTTCTCAGTCCTTTTAGCTGGTTCTTTATCCAGGTCACCCTTTATAATTGTGGGTACTCCCAAGGTTTGACCCTGGGCCCTTCTCTGTTTTTATTCTATATTATCTCACTTCATCTCTTCAGCTCCTTTGGGCTTAATGATCATCTCAATGCATGATTCCAAGATATGTATTTCCATTCTCTCTCCTTCCAGACATATATTTATATCTTCATATATATGTATGTGTATATAATTTCCAACCCTAATCTCTCTCCTAGATACATATCTCCAACCCTAGTTCTCCCGAGTTCCAGTCTGACATCACTAACTTTCTGGACCTCTCAAATTAAATGTTCTATACATATCCCCAAATCAACATTTCTAAAGAACTTGTTATCTTTTCCCGAAAATCTCCTGCTTACAACTTTCCTATTACCATTTGCAATCATCTTCCCAGTCACCCAGGCTTACAAACACAGTATCATCCTAAAATTCTCACTTTCATTCCACATGTCTAATCCATTGCAAAATCTTGTTTTTACCTTCATAGACAATGAATCTTTGTAGTGTCTCTCACATACATCTCTTTCTCTCTCTACTCACACAGTCATTACCCTAGCTCAGGTTTTTCCCCATTTCTGGGCTGGACTATTCCAACAGGAAGGTCAAATCAAGTCAAGAAACAATTATTGAGAGAATACTATGTGATAGTTACCAATGCTGATCTTTGGGAATACAAAGAAAGATAAAAATTTAAAACACACACAGCAATTAACCAATTAAGCAGCAGCAACAGCAACAACAACAACAACAACAGCAACAACAACAACAGCAACAACAACAGCAACAACAACAGCAACAGCAACAACAGCAACAGCAACAACAGCAACAACAAAAACAACAGCAACAACAACAAAAACAACAGCAACAACAACAACAGCAGCAACAACAACAACAGCAACAACAACAACAAACCAGTCCACACTCTCTAGGAGCTCTCAGGGTAATGAAAGAGACAACATGCAAATGAGCTGCAAGCAAGACATACAGACAGTTCTTGGCTTACTCAACTGTATGTAAAGAATTCTGGGGGTGGCTAGGTGGTGCAGTGACTAGAGCACTGGCCCTAGAGTCAGGAGGACCTGAGTTCAAATCAGCCTCAGACACTTAACACTTACTAGCCGTGTGACCTTGGGCAAGTCACTTAACCCCAATTGCCCATCCTTCCCCCCTCCAAAAAGAAACAAACAAACAAAAAGAATTCTGACAGGAATCTGCATTCCAAGGAAACCCCTGTATTAACTCTGCTGTACAGTCCTGTGCTCTCTCTCCATTCCTGCCCCTGGAGCTCTGTGCTCTCCAGATCCTTTTCCCCTTATCCCCTTCTCCTCCCCCTCCTCCCCAACCACATTGGAAAAACCCTCCAGGTGAAAGCAGAAGAGTGGAGGCACAGAAAGAGAGCCACCATCACCAGAGGCTTGGTTTGAGACCTTTGGCTCTGAGAGAGGAGACTTTTGTCCCACCTTGCCCGCTCCCAGTGCATCTGCCTCTCCCTGTCAATCTTTCCACAGCAGTCAGGTATTAAGTGTCTGTCCCCACACCTGGTGTTTCTTGTCCTCTCCTGTCTGTGTCAGTGTCTGACCCCGATGTGCCAGCACCCCAAACCGTGGAGGGGGGAAGGGTCTGTCCTCAGTCCTGCTGTTCCTTCCTGGAACTGTATGCTGATCCCCTCCTTCTAGAGGCATGTGGACTCCACCCTCCCTCTCTTCCCTCCTCCCTTCCTTGCCCACATCCTTGGGAATGACCCTAACAAGTGAAAATGACTCAGATCAGTGGACATTTACAGAGGAGGAGAACGAAAAGTCTTTAACTCCTCCTTCTGAGAAGTGACTTCATCAAAAGACTCAGCTGCCTCTAGCAATCTGAACAGGGGAGTCCATCTCCAATCAGACCACTCTGGCTTTCTCCTTTATGAGCTGGATCACCCTAAACTCTAATGGAGGGGTATCAAGGCAGGGGCTCCTTTCCCTAGGCCAAGCACTCTCCCAGGCTAGATTTTGTTTTCACTTGTAACAGATGTTAGGTCTCCTAGTTGGGTGGGGTCCTGCCCAAGGTTGAAGAGATGTTCTTTGAGGACTTAGAGCAATCTTATCAATCAGTAATGTCCTTCAGAGACTGACTTTTTAACAAGAGTTGGGTTTTAATGAGGGAACTGAGGAGAAAAGCCTGGATCCCACTTTAATAATTTGTTATTAATATAATAGTAAAATAATAATTTCTCTCAGGTCCCAGACAACCATGATAAAGCAAATATCAATAAGTGAGTCACATGAATTTGTGGTTTCCCAGTGAATATAAAAAAGTTATGTTTACACTATGCTGTCATCTATGAATTGTGCAATAGTATTATGTCTAAAAAACAATGTTATATATCTTAGTTAAAAATACTTCTTTGCTAAAAAAAATGCTATCACCCAAGCCTTTAGCTAGGTGTAATCATTTTGCTGATGGAGGGTCTTGCCTCTTTGTTGATGGCTGCTGAGTGATTAGGGTGATGGTTGCTGAAGGGTGCGGTGTCTGAGGCAATTTCTTAAAATAAGAGAACAATGATGTTTTCCTCATTGATTGACTCTTTCTTTCATGAAAGATTGCGCTCTAGCATGTGATGCTGTTTGATAGCATTTTACCCACAGTAGAATTTCTTTCAAAATTGAAGTCAATCCTCTCAAACCTGCTGCTTTATCAACTAAGTTTATGTAACATTCTTCAATATTGTTGCGTCTCAGGGAATAGGGAGGCCTGAGGAGAGGGAGAGAGATGGCGGAATGGCAGATTGGTGGAGCAGTCAGAACACACACAACATTTATTGATTAAGTTCACCATCTTCTAAGGGCACACTTCTCAGCACCCCCAAAACAAAATAGTGAAATCAAAACTCACTGATCACAGATCACCATGACAGATATAATAAAAAAAGGTTTGAAGTATTGTGAGGATTAACAAAATGTGACACAGACACATGAAGTGAGCACATGGGGTTAGAAAAATGGTGCTGATAGACTTGCTCAATGCAGGCTTGACTAAACCTTCAATTTGTAAAAAAATGAAAAATAAATAAAAAAGTAATATCTGTGAAGCTCAATAAAGTGAAGCATGATAGAATGAGGTATGTCTGTACAAGGTAAATTAGAGATAATCTCAGAAGGAAAACACTAACATTAAGGCAGAATGTGTGGGATTTTATTTGGGACTTGAGGGAAACCAGGAAAGCCAGGAGGTAGAGGAGGGAGAAATTCTCAGGCATTGGGGACAGCTTGTGAAAGTGCACAGAATTAAGGAGATAGAATGGCAGATGTGAGGAAGAGAGAGTGTCACTGGATCATGGAGTTAGTGAAAGAGAGTAAGATATAAAGAGATGGCAAAGGAAGGAAGGGGTCAGGTTATGAAGTGCTTTGAATGCCAAACAAAGGTTTTTGTATCTGATCCCGAAGGTACTAGGAACTACTAGAGCAGGGGTGGGGAACCTTTGACTAGGATTGCACTTGAGGACCTAGAGGGCAACATGTGACTGAGAGGCTGCAATTCCCCACCCCTGTACTAGAAGTTGTTGAATAGAAGAGATGACATGGTCAGATCTATGTTTTAGGAAAAACACTTTGATAGCTAGTGGAAGATGTGCTGGAATGGAGATAAACTTGAGTCAGAGACTAACCAGCAGGCTATTACAGTAGTCCAGGCATGAGGTGATAAGAACTTGCACCAGGGTGGTTGCAGCTGTTGAAAGAGATAATAGATGTTCTAAAGGTAGAAATGATGAGACTTGGCAACAGGTTAGATGTGGGGGTGGGGGTGGGGGTGGTTAGAGAGTGAGGAACATAGGATGATACCTAGGTGGCAAACATGGGCGGCTGAATGGTTAATGTTACCCTCTGTGATGATAGAAAAGTCAGGATGAAGGCAGTATTTGGAGCAAAGGGTAATGAGTTCAGTTTTGGACATGTTCAGTTTAAGATAGATGTTTATGGAACATCCAGTTCATAATACCTAATAGGCAGTCAGAGATGTGAGACTGAAGGTCAGGATAGAGATTCAGACTGGAAAAGTAGAGCTGAGAATCATAAGCATAGAGATGATAATCAAATCTTTGAGAGTTGATGAGATCTCTAAGCACAATGTATAGAAGGAGAAGAGAAGAGGGCCCAGGACAGAACCTTGGGGGATACCCGCAGTTAGTGCAAGTGGTTTGGATGCCAGCAAAGGAGACTTAGGAGAGATCTGACAGGAGGGAGGAGAATCAGAAGACAGTAGTCTTAGGAAAAACTAGGGAAAAGAGAATATCTTGCTTTGTCTTGACAGCCTTGTCAGGCAGATGATATTTTTATACTCATTTTACAAATGAGGAAATTGAGACTGAGAGAGGTTAAGTGACTCATTCAGAGTCACACAGTTAGGAAGCATGTGAGGCAGAATTTGAATTCAGATCTTCCTGACTCCATGTTCAACACTATCCATTTTTCCACCTAGCTGAAAGAAGAGAGGTGGGGAGAACTTGAATGGAAGAAGGAAGACTAAAGGAGAAGGTAATGGTAATTGGTAAGATGAAGTAAAATAAATTGGTAAGACATGGTAAGGGGTTAAGGAGAGAAAGATAAATAAATTGGGTCTAGCTGTTGTCCAAGTGTTAACCAGATGCTAATCAATAAATAGGATATCAGAGATGTGATGTGTCAAAAAAAAACCCCAGTGTGTCTCTAGGGGAATAACTAGCAAGAAAGACAAGGATGAGGGGCGGCCAGGTTGGCTCAGCGAGTAAGAGCACCGGCTCCAGTGTCGGGATGACCTGGGGATCAAATCTGGGCTCAGATACTCAGCACCACACCCAGAAATAACTGGCTGTGTAACCTTGAGCAAGTTACTTAACCCCAATTGCTTAGGGGGCGGCCAGGTGGCTCAGCCAGTAAGAGCACCGGCCCCAGTGTCGGGATGACCTGGGGATCGAATCTGGGCTCAGACACTCAGCACCACACCCAGAAGTAACTGGCCGTGTGACCTTGAGCAAGTTACTTAACCCCGATTGCTTAAAAAAAAAAGAAAGAAAGACAAGGATGAAGGACATCACTCCAGGCGGAACGGTGATCATGATGGATTTTGCAGTGATTCATATTGAACACATGATATTTGTGTTTGTGCCATAGCCAAGTGACTTCTATCTGCATTCCAAGTACAGACTGGTCTCCATGCTAGAAGCAGAAGTTTGATTGTCTTATTCAGTGTTAAATATTGCTCCCAGCTTTATGTCATCTGTAAATTTGGAAAGAATGCCATCTATATCCTCATCCAAGTCATCAATAAAAATAATAGGCACCAAGCACAGATACTTATGGAGCTCTTCTGGAGAATTTCTTCCAAGTTGAAATTGAATCCCCTCCAAAATGCATTTCCTCTCTCCAGGATGTTGGGAAGAGAAAAGTGTTCCTTCAGAAAAAAGGAAGAAAGGCTCCAAAGTGAAACAAAGAAGAAAAAGGGTATGAAGAGACAGAGAAACATCATGATCTGTGGCAGGAAGCTGAAGATTGGAGCAATATTCCATAGAGAAGAAAGGAAAGAAGGAACACTCAACATTTAAAGCTGAGAAATAAAATATAAAGCTCTTACTGAATAAGAAGGAGCTAGACTCTCTGGAGAAGAAGCTGCTTCTCTAAGGAGTGATGTGGCTCCCCAGATGCTTCTAAGTGAGAGGGCAAAAAGAGAAGAGGTGAGTAGTGGCAGTCCATGACTCTTTACTGAGAGAAGATGCAGAGGTCTGCTTCATTCCTGTGACATATATCCCAGACCTAACAGACAATTTCCCAACACTTATTTCCCACTCCTGGAGATTCATGTGGGCATTACCAGCAGAAGGAATCTAGAAAACATTCATAAAGATTATAATATCTTGGGGAATAACTGAAGAGCTGAGGAACACAGGGGACATTTTCATCCCTGCTGCTCACTGAAGTCGAGGAACTCACAGAAAAAGGTAGATTGGGAAAGTAAATGGCTGGGTAAGAAAATGGTGTTTGAAAAGAGGAATGTATTTCAAGACCATGGCTTTAAAAAGAGGCATGACAGGTTCCTAATATGACAGTTAGGGTTGAAGAGCTCCTAAAAAGAGCTGGTAAGAAAGATTTTTCTTGGATTCTTCTTGCAAATCTAATTAAAAAGGCCTTAAATTAAAAAGGAAAGGGGAGGGGAAAAATTCCCTGTGTATATCTACCAGACTAGATAACATAAAGATGCCTACAATAAAGGATAGGAGGGACACTCAGAAGTTCATGGAAGACAAAAATCTAAGAAAGAACTTAAATATATTATATAAATGCAGAAGATAGGGGTATCAAGTAAAATAAACTAGATATCCTAATGTGTGGGGGTGGGATTCGACCTTACAGGTATCACTGAAACTTAGTGAGATCAGACCCATTTTAGGAATGTATGACTCTGGAAGAAAATAACTTATTAGAAAGTTAATAGGATAAACAAAGGTAGAAGGGTGAATAGTATTGTATAATGAGAAGGGAAATTCATGTTAGAAAATTTAGGAACCTGATAAGGGTAAGCATAGTGGAGAGCCTTTGGGTAAAGATCAATGGAAGCAGAAATAGAAGTGATAATGTTGAATTATAGTCAGCAGTGTGCTGGTACATATTTAACAACCGACTTTCTGAAAATGTATGATAGCACTTTTAAATTTCATCTTTATTATTGTCATTTTCATCATTACTTTCTTTTTCTTTTCTCATTTTTCAAATGCTTCATTAATTTCTGATTTACATAATTAATTTCTGACAGATTTTGAGTTAAAAATTTTCTCCCTGTTTTTCCCCTACCCAACGTCCCACAGGATATCCCCTCCTCCAATCTTCTCTCTCCTATATCTTCTCCCATACTCCCTTAGACTTTTCCAGTTGGGCATGGTGGATCTTTATGCCCCAGTGGCTGTATATCTTCTTTCCCAATTACATGTAAGATAGTATTAATAACAGTATATATGTATATATAATTTTAAACATTTGATTTTAAAACTTTGAATTCCAGATTCATTCCCTTCCTCCCTTGCCACCCACCCTTACTGGGAAGATAAGCAGTTCAGTATAGGTTGTACATGTGTGGCTAATGCAAAACATTAACTTACTAGATATATTGTAAAAGACTGACTATATTTCCCTCCCTCCTATCCCACCACCCACTTGTTCTATTCTCTACTTTGATCCTGTCCCTTTTCAAAAGTGAGTGCTTCCAACTTCCCTCCCCCCCAGCCTGCCCTCCCTTCCATCAACCCCCCTCTCATCCCCTTCCCCATACTCTCCTGTAGGGTGAGATACCCTATTTAGTATGTATTTCATTCCCTCCCTGAGTAAAATTCAATGAGAATAAGGTTGACCTGTTTCCTTTTGCCTTCCTATTCTTCCCCTCCATTGTAACCCTTTTCCCTTGTCTCTTCTTTATGAGATAATTTACCCCATTGTCTCTCTCCATCTCCTCTCCTTATATTCCTCTCACCTCTTAATTTCCTCTTTTAAGTATCATTCCTTCCTATTAAATTGGTCCTGTGCCCTCTATGTATGTATACTTGTAAGCATATATACACACATTCACACGTATTCATACGCCGGCATACCCTCTGATATAGACATATATATATATATGTATATGTATATATATATATATATACTTCTATTCCATTCAACTATTTTCATATTGAGAAAAGTTTCCTCAATTACAATTATCATTTTTCCATGTAGGAATGTTAATAGTTCAACTTTGTTCAGTGGCTTATGATTTCTTTTCCCTGTTTACCTTCTCAAGCTTTTCTTGCTTCTTGTATCTGGATGTCAAATTTTCTATTCAACTCTGGTTTTTTCATTAAAAATCCTTGAAAGTCCTCTATTCCACTGAATAACCATATTTTCCCCTGAAAGATGATACTCAGTTTTGCTGGGTAGGTGATTCTTGGTTTTAACCCCAGCTCCTCTGCCCTCTGGAATATCCTATTCCAGGCCCTCCGATCCTTCAGTGTAGAAGCTGCCAGATCCTGTGTTATCCTGATTGTGTTTCCACAATATTCAAGTTGTTTCTTCCTGGCTGCTCATAATATTCTCTCCTTGATCTGGGAATTCTGGAACCTGGCTATAATATTCCTAGGTGTTTTCTTTTTGGGATCTTTTTCAGGAGGTGATTGGTGGATTCTTTCAACCTCTATTTTACCTTCTGGTTCTAAAACATCAGGGCAATTTTCCTTGAGAATTTCTTGGAGCATGATTTCTAGGTTCTTTCCCTGATCATGGTTATCAGGTAGTCCAATAATTTTAAAATTATTTCTCCTGGATCTATTTTCCAGGTCAGTGGTTTTTCCCATGAGATATGTCACATTGCCTTCTATAATTTGTTTGGATCTGTTTAACATCGTCTTGATTTCTCTTAAAGTCACTAGCTTCCCTTTGCTCCAATCTAAATCTGAGGGAACGATTCTCCTCAATGAGCTTTTGAGATTTTTTTTTCCATCTGGCAAATTTGGCTTTTCAAGGCATTCCTCTCCTCATTGCCTTTTTGAGCCTCTTTTGCCAATTGAGTTAGTCTGTTTTTTAAGGTGTGATTTTCCTCAGTCAGGCTGTTGACTCTCAGTTCATAATTTTCTTGCATCGTTCTCATTTCTCTTCACAATTTTTCCTCTGCTTCTCTTATCTGCTTCTTAAGGTCCTCTATGGCCTGTAACCAGCTCTTATTTTCTTTTGAAGCTTTTGGTGCAGGAGTTCTGACTTTATTGTCTTCCTCCTGTTCCATGCTTTGCTCCTTTTTGTCCCCAAAATAGGAGTCCAATGTTGCAGTCTTCTGTTTGTTTTGCTTCCTTTGTCGCCCCTCAGTCACTTGACTCCTGGGCTTTTTGCCACAGTAGGACTCTGCCACCAGACAGGGGAGCTTTCTCCCCAAATGCTGCAGTTTTCTCAGCTGCCGGAGGTATTAGATGGGTGCCCTCTCTGAGGCCTCCACACGCTCTGGCAAGCTGGTCACACACTCCAGGACCTCCACCCTAGACTGCAATCTAGATCCAAGCAGGTTAAAGCTAGAGTTATTACCCCTCAGACAAGTGACTTGGTCCCCCTACACTCTGCATGTGAGGAGCTGAAGCTGCAATGTTCTCAGTGGGTTCTCGCCCTGGGGGCAAAAGCTGATGCACTCCCAACTACTGGTCCCAAAGTCCAGACTGCACTGACCTCTCATTTTGTCCTTCACATCTATGCGTCGATGAATCTGGAAATGGCCACAGTTGCTGGTGATCTGGAGTCCCTCCAGCTGGCGGCTGGTCAGGCCCACCCTGGGGCTAAAGCCTCTGGCTCACGGGGGCCTGGGCTCAGCTCCCCGAACACTGTGCTGGCCGATTCCTGCCAACCTGCCGGGATGTCCTCAGCAGGAGGTTAGCTTCTCTGTGTCATTTTATGGGTTCTGAAGCAACAAAGTTTGTTTAGAGTTACCTTTTACATGGATTGGGGAAGGTGGAAGCCAGAGCCCCATGGGGGTCCTGCTTCTACTCAGCCATCTTGACTCTGCCCTCCCCCTCCCCCCCATCATTACTTTCTTAATTCTAGACAATGAACAAAGCAATAAATCAAGCCCTGGTTTTATAGTGTTTGTTGATTTCTGAGTTGTAAATGCTCATACTGAACCAATTATGGCTGGTTCCACTATGGCCCCTGAGTATATACTATACTATACAATATTATACTATGCTATACAATACTATACTATGCTATGCTATGCTATGCTATACTATGCCATGCCATGCCATGCCATGCCATACCATACCATACCATACCATACCATACCATACCATACCATACCATACCATACCATACCATACCATACTATATTATATACCACCTAGACAGAAAGAGGAAATGGATAAGGTATTTAGGAAACAGAAAAAAAGTATGACACAGGGGGCTAATACAATATTGAAAGGGAGCTTAATTATTCATATATCTGCTGGAGGTCTTTCCCTACCCCACCCCTCAATCCACCCACTCCTGTTCCCTCAAAGCAGAATATTTAAGAATGTCTTGATTTGTTTTAATGCAACTAGAGGAAATAGCAAAGAGAAATTCTATTCTGAATCTTATTACTGAGGCAAAAATAATGGGAACCTGCAGGGAAATTACTACTCCAGTTTAATCTGAGGAGCAGGGAGAGCTTGGAGTTGAGCAGTCCCAGTGAGCTAAGACATGAAGCAAGAGCACAGAGCTGCCTACATGTGAATTCAGGCCAGAGTCAGGAGCAGGTCAGCCCACAGAGGAAGAGCCATGGGACTTGGAAGTCAACCTCAGTTAAGATGAAAGAGGACTTTACTTGGACGCTTGGCATTGATTAAGGAGATTGCTCTTACAGTTACCTAGGGGTGGAAGGTGTGGTATTTTCTGCTGGACCTTAAGGTTGTGTTGTGCTAGGGAAGACCCTAGCTTGGGACCCCCTGATTGTATAAACAAAGATTTTAGGTAATGCTACTGAATGCAGTGATATATGCTATATACCATATGACATACTGAGTGTTATTATATATATATGTATATATATATATATATATGTGTGTGTGTGTGTGTGTGTGTGTGTGTGTGTGTGTGTATACACATACATATAATGATATGTTTTGCTTAAGTACATTGCTAGGAATGTAATGCTTTACTTTATTGCACAATATTTAGTTCTAAATAGAGGGTTCATTATACTATGCAATTAGACCCTTAATATTATTCATAACAGCAGTCCTCTGGTGTGCTGCCATGATTGGCATTACAGTATCCTAGATTTTGGGAAAGCAGACTTCAAAGATTTCAGAAGAAGGTATCTCATATTTTGAAATTCTACAGGGCAAGTCAGCCCAGGAAGAGTGGGAGTTCTCAAGAATGAAATTCTGAAACCACAATGAGAAGCGATTCCAATGAGGAGGAAAAGGGGAATAGAAAATAAAATTATGTACAAAGACCTCACGACCAGCTTGAAGTTTAAAAAAGACATGTGCAGAAAACCAATGATGTCACAGAAGATGAATAGAAAAGCATAGTATGATTCCAAGAATATTGCCTCAGAATAAACTGGAAAAGTGGGACTAACAAAATATTGTTGTTGGTTTTAAAAACTGCTTCATTATGGAACAGAGGAGGATTAAAGAACAGATTGGGACTACTGACAGACAGGAACAACAGAGCTACCCAAGTGGAGTTTTTCTTCATTCCCTCCCTCCTCAACCCTAATGACAATGACCTTTGGATTGAAAGACAAAAATGACCAATGAGGAACTGACACCTGTGATAAGAAAGACACCATCTGACTGGTCCAAACTGATCACATCCTAAAGTTCTAAATGTGGTGCGAGGGAAAGAATACATCCTTTTTTCCAGAAAGTCTTCGTGTGTGTGTGTGTGTGTGTGTGTGTGTGTGTGTGCGCGTGAGAGAGAGAGAGAGAGAGAGAGAGAGAGAGAGAGAGAGAGAGAGAGGGAGGGAGAGAGAGAGTGAGATGGACCTCTTTTACAGTCTGCTGAAGCCTATGGATCCCTTTCCCAAATAATGGGTGGGTTTTTATTTTTGGAGGGGGGAAGGCAAGACCATTGAGGTTGTGACTTGCCCAAGGTCACACAGCTAGTAAGTGTGTCAAGTGTCTGAGACTGGATTTGAACTCAGGTCCTCCTAACTCCAGGGCCAGCGCTCTATTCACTCCACCACCTCAGTTGCCCTCCCAAATAATGTTTTTAAATGCCTACAATTAAATACATAGAATTATAAAGGGAACCAATTATATTGAAATCGAATCATCAAAATATAAGACAAATCAAGTTTATAGACCGCACCAAGACTTTAAAGTCAAAGGACCTGGGTCCAAACCCCGTCTTTGATTCTCTATCTTGTGGGACCTTGGGCAAGTTACTTGATCTCCCTAGGTTTCAACTTGCTCATTTCTATAATGAGGGGCTTGGACTAGATGACCCTGATGTCTCTTTCAGCTCTATTGCTATGATTCTATGTCCTGGCAGATGTGATTGTTGAACCATTCTCAGCAATCTTTGAAAGCCCATAAGTCAATTAACATTTATTAAGCACCTACTGTATGCTAAGTGCTGGGGATAAAAAATAAAGGGCAAAAGCTAGTCTGTCCTAAGGAGCTCACTATTCAAGGGAAGAAACAAGCAAACAACTATGCACAATCAAGCCATGTACAGGATAAAAAGGAAATAATTAACAGAGGGAAGGCATTAGAATTAGGAGAGTCTAGGAAAGGCTTTTTTAGAAGATAGGATTTTAACTGAGACAAGAAGGAGGCCAGGAGGTGGACATGAAGAGGGATAACATTTCAGGCAGAGGGACCCCTAGAGAGAATGCCCAGAGTTTATAGCTAGTATGTTTTGTGGAGAAACAAAGTTTTGCTGGATCAAAGAGTATGTGCTAAGGTCTAAGGTATAAGAAGACCAAAAAGGTAGGAGAGGCCAAACGGAATATTCTATCTGGTCCTGGCAATGGTAGGGAATGATTAGAGTTTATTGAGTAGAAGGGCAACATGGTGTTTAAAGAATCATGGAGATTCTTTGTAGCAACCAAAAACTGGAAACAAGGGGAATGCCTATTGATTTCAGAATGGCTGAATAAGTATGTGAATATTATGGAATATGGTCATGCCATAAGAAACAATGAATATGAGGAATTCAGATAAAAGATTGGAAGACTTGGATGAATTGAAGCAGAGTTTGAATTCTCTGGTTTAAGTTTTCTTCTACAAAATGGCTAATATGGAAATATGTTTTACATGATTGCACATATCAGACAGCGATTACTGTCTCAGGGAGGGAGAAAAGGATCGAATTTGGAACTCATGTTAAGAATTGTTTTTACATGTAATTAGGGAAAAAGTAAAATATTATTTTAAAAAATAATAAAAAAGGTTTTAAAAACATGAACTGCCATCCTCTATGACTCGTGCCTCAAAGCTCTTCACCCCCAGATGCAGTTGTGTACACCTCTATTTATTTCTTGCTTCCACCATTCCTGCATTATGATGGCTTCTGGGTAGTTTTATGGACACTGAGCCCTCCTTTTTCCTTCTTACTAATGTGCCAACCTACTGTGGAGTGGTAGCAGTTAACATAGTCCACCACTCATTTAGTGATAACTCCCATATGCATGAACAGTATTCAGAAGAATATCTCTTGTTCCTGCCCTTCAGTGGCTCCTTCTTATAAGAACCCAGTCCATGCTGTAATAAACACTATCTCGCTCTGCTGCCTCTGAGTCTGCTCTCATGTCTCCTGGGTTACTGCCAAGGTTTGCATTTAAGAATTCATTATTTTTTCCTCCTAAATTCCAGAGAGTTGAGATTTCCTTGTTTCACTATGACTCTAGCTTTGACCTTTTAAGTCTTCAAGCCTTATTTTTTTTGTTTTAAGGTATTAATCTCTTTCAGGATCTTCAGCCAATTTCCTCATTATACCCTACAAAAAATAATAGCCTGTAGTTGGAATATTCCAAGTGAGAATGCATAAAGGCTAGCATGTTGGCAGGTGAGAATGACAGTACTGATGTCTGTCACTGCTGTCATCAACCAAGTGTGCTGCTTACTTTGCAAAGGAAACCAGAAGCAATTGAGACCGAGACAGTGGTCAGTAGGGTTTGATTTGGTTTTTGCCTTTTTGGGTTCTTTTCCTTCCCTTCCCTTCCCCGCCAATGCTTTTTATTTTATTGTAGGAAAAAATATTTTAATGCTTTGGCAAAACCATTAAATTATTCAGAGACTGGTGATTTTCTTCAAGTTTGTTGCCAGATCAAATATTCATGAGGTGTGGATCTGTAGGTACATTTCATAGATGGGATACAAGTGTGAACACTAATGCTTCATCACAGCTCTGCTGACAGATCTCAAAGTCAGAGACCTCAGGGCTTAGTCTTCATGCAAAGAAAGTCCTCTGTATCTTAGCCTTCTTATCAATAAATTCTACTTCTTTTCCCCCTTCTTGACCCTGAATCCTTGTCACTTAATGATGTGGTCTCCTTGACAATCACTGGGGCTTCACTACACCTTTCATCCTCTATGGTGTTTCCAGCATCACTTCCAGTAAATTTTTAATGAACCTTTCAATTATGGTCCAAACAACAATTGCCAGAATGCACCCTGGCCTCATACTAGCACTTAGATAGGAGTGAGTTTTTAAGATAGCACTTAGTATCCACAATGTTGTCATGATCATTGAGAATGTACTTTAAGGTTGATCTAATGACCCTATTATGATGTGCTTTGTATTCTTTGTGATCAGATGCTCTAACTCTTTGTTATTGTGGAGAAGGGAATTTCTGGATTTGGACTATCCTGCTATATCAATGACTGTATGATGCTGCCTCTACAACCACTCAAAATCTTGGGTTTGTTCTCCGTGATGAACCAGCAGGGCAGTAAGGACAAGAGAGTGCTTTTGTAATTGGAAGTGCAGTCATGTGGAGGAAATGTTAAACTGGTGTCCCCTGTGAATAATCTGGTGGAAATGTAAGGTCCTGTGGCACATTTCCCAAAGTGGTAGAGCATGACATGTTGGCCTGGCCAGTGCTCTCTTCTATTGGCAAAAATAAAATAAAATAAAATATTCTAAACTTTAAAGGAGCTATGTTTAATATAGAATTTTGGCCACCATTTAACTCATTAAATGACCTAGCTGTATCTACACAAGTAAAATGGAGAGCACAGCTCCAAAAATGTAAGTAAGGAGATGTTCTAAATATTGAGCAAAGATAGTACCAATTCCTCTAGGAAACCTTTCCTTTTCCTGGTTCCCCCCCCCCCCAGCTGCTCATGCCATCCTCCCTAAAATTACCTTCCATCTACTCTGTATTTATCTGGTTTTTTTTTGGGTGGGAGTGGATTTTTTGCAGGTGGGAATTCAGGGCAATTGGGGTTAAGTGACTTGTCCAAGGTCACACAGCTAGTAAGTGTTAAGTGTCTGAGGTCGAATTTGACCTCAGGTCCTCCTGACTCCAGGGCCAGTGCTCTATTCACTGGGCCACCCAGCCAGCCCTCTGTATTTATCTTGTATGTTCTGATTTGTGTAATATAAGTTCCTTCAGGGCAGGGTGTGTTTTTGCTTTTTCTTTGTATCTCTAGACTTTAACATAGTGCCTGACACATGTGGCATTGCTTAGTAGTGTTTAATAAATGCCTAATGATGGATTGAGTGAAATCACTGAGTAATTGACCAGATGAAGGGGAGTATCTCTTTCAACTTGACCCTTTGGTATTTCACATTTTTCTGTGACACAATAACTCTGGAAAGAGATGGTTAATTTTGATTGAATTTGATGTCCTTCCAGGGTATGCTTCATGTTTGCTTTGTGGGGAACTTCACTACATTAAAATGTGTGTCAGTCTATAAAGATTTTCAAAGGGACATAACTTCTGTAATTTCAAACAGATTTTAATGAAATTTAGCATGTGTAGAGAAGTTGTAGAATTATGGGATTGCATTGATTGAGGTCTAGAATTCACTGATTCATTTGTATGTGTGAGTTGTAAAGAGTTGTCCAAAATCAAATTCCATTCAATTAGGTAATAATTATTTAATTTATAACAGAAGTATAAGCTCCAATTTGAATCAAAATGGAGATGTGAACTATTTTGAGATGGACAATAGAAGAAGACACATCTCATTTATTTTTGTTTTGAAGGGAAATGTATGGTCTTTGAAACTTTTTGCCCTGCCTGAAGAGAAAAATGGTTGTTATTTAATAACTAACATTTGACAGGCACTAAGTGTTTAATCTGACAGGGTGGGGGCTGCCATTGATTTTAAATTAAACAACAAGTTTAGGTTGGATAGTCACTTATTGTATATATGCTGAAGCTGTATTTTAGAGTTCTTGCAGGGATCAAAGATTTAATTCTATCTTTCTTAATGAAAGCAATGGATTGGCTACTGTTTTCCTATACATTTCCATTTTGATGGAATTGATTCCTCTGTGCCAAAGTAGATGTTCTTGAGATATATCGTTTATCATAAATTATGTTATACTGAGACTTTTTGAGTAGGGATTATTAAATTTGGTTCTTGTTTTAGTACACGTTGCCTGATAAGCATGGGTGGCCCTAGTAATTTATCAAGGTTGTAAGGCTAGGAAAAACAGTATGAGGATATGGCCAATTAGGTGAGATTTGATGGCACTGCATTGGAAGCATTCCCTGTCACCAAAGGAGTAAAAGAGGGTTGTACAATAAATCTGAATGTTTCCAAGTGAAAGAAAAACAAGAAAATTGGCTTATTGTGTTGGAATATTCACCCAGATTTGCTTTTTTCATACACTATTATTTCAAATCCAAAATTCTTGAGGCAGTTATGAAGAAATTGTATTATATCTATTTAAGAACTTTGTGCTATTATGGATGTTTTTTTTAAGTTGTCATATAAAGTGTGATATTAGTATCTTCAAGTTCTTTTAATGAAAAAAAGAACAATCTTCTATGGTAGAGATCTATGTCAGGAACCAGACTATAAAACTTCAGGGGACCTGAAGAAGTCAATAAAGGAACCAATTAAGTCCATTTCAATATGTCACATGGGAAGGGAAAAGTTAGAATGAGTTAGGAAAGCTAGATGCCAGTGAAAACCCTTTTTTGGAAAGGGAATTCACAATAAGGATGTGCAAATACACAGTATGACTATGCATAGCAGGATAATCTTCCTGTTCTTTGCCCTTTGCACATGAGAGACAGATATAGAGAAAGACAGAGTGAGTTAGAGAGAGAGAGAGAGATAGACATAGACATATAGACAGAATAAGACTGTGAGCACAAATCAGTCATTTCTGTTCTGCTAGAGAAGTATCATAATTAAAGTAGTAGCTCCTAATAAGGGCTTTAAACACCTGGATGCTCTGAAACAGTGCCAATTCTGTGTTTACATTGAGAAAAACCTTTAAAGAGAAGATTCATGGTGTGTTAGCAGGCTATTTCTCTCTAAAGCTTGAGGGAAGCACAAAATTTCATTATATGATTGAGAATTGTTAAGATTGGTGAGAAAGGTACCAAGTTGTACCTTAAATTTTGTACTTTACACACATAGCAATTACAGATTAGCTACTGGAATATTTTGTGCTTCTAGTAAAAGGTATTTTTTAAATAGAAAAAGCATAATAGAATGGAATCATATATCCTCATGATCTGTAACCTAAACCATGATAGGGATGCCTGTTTCTTCAGATTATGAAGCTATATGCCAACTGCTATAGCTCTGTTAGTAGCTACTTGTTCAAGTTTTATGCAGAGATCTAAAAGGCACTAGTTTTCCAAACCCCAGACTATAAAGTTATGGGTAGTATGAAATTAACTGTATGAATAATGACTGTCCTTTATAACTATACTCAGGAGATAATCAGGAAGCTATAGACAAATGGTCACAGTTATCAAAGTTCTGTAGACTGATGATTAGCTGGAAAATGAGATTATGTAACTGTAGCCCACAAGCACCCCAGCATCCCTAGGGTGGCTGCCAACACAGGTTCTTGGATCTACTTTGATAAAGGAAAGCAACTCAAAATGGGTTAACAAGCTTACTTTAGTCAGTCAAACATATATCGTTTACCTCGTTCAGGGGAAAAAGGTCAGCACCCCGAACTTCAAAGTATACAGGCAGAAGTATCAAGACAGAAACAGATCGAGTAGACAGATTTCCAAACTGCCCAACCATTACATCCATACCAAATCAACATCTGGGTTTCAACATCTGGGTTTTTCAAAGCCGGGGGGCTCTGGACAACGGCTTCCCAGAATCCATATCAAATCACAGAACACTTCTCAAAGTGAGCCCCAAAACAAAGCTACACATCAGGGCTTATATAGCATTCTCCTGGCTCAGAGAATGTAACAACTTTATTGACTCACTGGCCAATCAAGAAGTATCTACTGAAAAACAAGCCTCCCACCCCAGGCTCAAGGTGCACTTTAGCCTAGGGGCAGGGAAGATCTTTAAAATTTACATTCCCATTACAGTAACCTCATTAGGAAAACCACTTTTTTTTCAGACAGAATTCTAAAGACCCTTATTTGAGATAAATTATACAACTGAAAGCTTCCTACTTTGTTTCCAACTGGTTCACTTAGGTGTACAAAAGTAAGAAAAAAAGGTGCATATCAGAGTTGAGGGGTACTTAGAAGTCAATCATCTAGGTTAGGGCTTCTTAAACTTTATCTACTCTTGACCCCTTTTGCATTTTAACATTAGTTGACATTGTGTGGCCTGAGAGCATGCACAGTGCAAAGTGTGCACATATTGTGTTCAAAACCAAGGCTGCAGTGAAGTTGCACGATGTGACATGGGTAAGTGCTACTAGAAACATCTCAGATTCATTATGCATTTGATTCTAATTAATTTTTGGTTGTTGCACATTCAGAAACCTTTTACTGTTGCCAAATTTTTCAAGAGCCTGTATGGGGTTGCGACAAAGTGCTGATAGTTCAAGCATAGAGGCAGCTAGGCAGCACTTTGGACAGAGGACTGGAGTCAGGAAGACCTGAACTCCGGTCTGACCTCAGACACTTTCTTGCTGGATCTGACCTCAGACACTTTCTTGCTGTGTGACCCTGAATAAGTCACTTAACTTCTGCCTCAATTTCCCCAACTATAAAAGTGGGGATAATAATAACATTGTGAGGATCAAATTATATATTTGTAGAAAGTACATAGCATAGCTCCCAATGTGTAATATATGCTTAATAAATGCATTTTTCTTTCCTTCCTGTACTTAGCATCTATCCTTGGCAGGTAGCTAGCTAGACTCTACAAAAATTCCTCTTCAATCTGCCTTAGCTTGAATAACTTCAGTGAAAAAGAAGGTCACTGTTTCATAAGATAGTCATTTCATTTTCAAATTGCTGTTGTTAGGATTTTTTCTTTGACTGTACAATATGCCTCCCTGTTACTTGTACCCCTTGTTCTGAACTCTGCCCTTTGGGACCAAAAATAATGGGTTTAATCCTAAATTCTAGCTCTTAATATTTAGAGCTAAAAGCATCTCAGAGTCCAACCCCCTTATTTTTCACTAAGGTACATAAAAGTAAGAAAAAAAAGGTGCATATCAGAGTTCAGGGGCTCCTTAGAAGTCAGTCAGGAAATTGAGGATCAGAGAAGTTAAGTGACTTGTCCAAGGTCATATAGACAGCAAGTGGAGAACCTGGAATTTGAACCCAGGTTCTTAGATTCCAAATTCAGTGCTCTTTCTAAAACATTTTTGTGTAACAAGATGCACAATCAAATATTGGAAGATCCCTTTCATGTGCCTCTTAACCCTTTTCTGCTTCAGATTAAGCAACCCCAGTGACTTTAATTGCTCCTAATAAGAATTAAAGACTTTGGTTGCTCTTCTTGCAAGGTGCTCTAGTTAACTCAATTGGATCCAATATTTCAGGTGTAGTTGGTACCAGATCTGGAGCATGGTAGTGTTCCTCCCACGTTGTTTCTTAGCTTCTTGATGAATTTTGTCACTGTCACCTAATTTTTAATATCAATTGACAAGACAGCCATGGAGTCAAGACACACGGGGAAGACGGATAACCGCCTGGCATCCAAGAAGTCCTTAAATTGTGAGCTAGCTTGCTAAAAAGATTAAAAGAGAAAATGGTGGAAATGTTTGACAGAGAATTTCTAGCAAAACAACATGATTGTTGGACAAGCAGTATATGGTTCAACTAGATATGGGCAAATTGGAAGTAGACTGGCCCATTTGGATCAAAGGCCTGTGAAACTGAGTCTGAGCTATGGAAGTTGGCCCTCCAAGAAGAATTAAGAAGTAGACATGTCACATGTGGATACAGTGCAAAGAAAACTGACACTGAGATTGAGCTTTGCATCAGTCATAGCATATATAAATACAAAAAGCAATAATTCATGTGGTATGTATAGGTTGAACTTTTCTACTTGGGTAAATTCACAGTAGAAATCAAGGGGTCTTTCCTCCTTGCATTTCCTGGCTTTTCTAGAGCATGCACAGACATGCTTTGCCTGCTTCTATTAAGCTTACGGGAATTCTGGGTGACCAGTCACGGATGACACATCCACTGAGATGAACGCTGAAGTGGAAGAGATGCCAATATAGCGTGCCATACCTGGCAGAAGGAGAGGTTTTTTTTGGCAGATGGCTTCTCTTAAATGTAGCCCTCTAGGATATAAGATATGACTTCTGTGACAGATGAAAGACTGCCATATTCTACCTAGACATAATGATATCAAAAATCACCACTTCAACTTGGGTGTGGAACCAGCTAGCTTGGCTTGTACCAGGCTTCTTGGCTGTGTGCTTCTCTTATGTGTTTCTTTTCATAGCACCAACCTTGAAAGACTGAAACCTTGGACACTGAAAGATCTGCCAGGACTGAAGCTGGCAGCTTTGCCTTCCTTGGTACCTGAGCAGCAGCGGGAGAGAGGGTGCTTAAGCAGTGGCAGGAGGGGGCTGCCACCAAGGGAAGAGTTAGTACTGTAGAGAGGCCACCAGAAAGAACAAGCTCAGCTATTTGATCAGACAATGCCAATGGAGGTGAAATGTAACAGTTAATTAGTACCCTTGCAAAAATGGTTTTATGTCCCAATGAGGCTTGAATATTATCCTCCCAGCTAACTATACTAATAGTAATGAGTTAATATACTGAATCCTGTTTAAATCATTCTGTTAATGCATGTGGTGATTCTTTTATCCTTATTATTGCTATTAGGATGGGAATAAATGACCTGCCCTAAACCTGATTCATATTGGGCACTGGGTACTACTTTTACTTCTCCCTTTCTGAGTAACCCTTTAGGCCAGAGATAGGGAACCTGTGGCCTTGAGGCCACATGTGATCCTCTAAGTCCTCAAGTGCAACTCTTTGGCTGAACAAAAGGCCACACTCGAGGACCTAGAGGACCACATGTGGCCTGAAGGCCTCAGGTTCCCTACCCCTGCTTTAGGCTTTGGGGCTATAACTATTCCATTGAACAACTATCCTCTGAAAGCCAAGGTTGGGGTAATGAGCCAATGAGTGTGAAAATGGAAAGTCTACTTCCCTTATTGAGAAGTCAGACTTCCCTGATGCTGGGCAAACCATTATGGCTGGGTAATGTACCGGAAGCTCTGTGACCTTAGTTTCAACATTAGATTAGACTCTTCAAAAGGAAGAAATCTTTCAAAATAGGAAAATGAATGTAAACTCCTTGAAAACAGCACTTTGTTGTTATTTTTTCTTGTTAGCACCTTGATAGCGTGCCTTACACAAAGTAGTTATTTGATCCAAGCTTCATGAATAGATATATGAAGTCATAGATCCTAGAGCGATTTTGTATTTTTCTGCTTTAATATCAGCATACAAACACATATTTTCATAATATGCCCACATTTTCTTTCAGATGAATTAGCATGTGGAGTGGTGGTAGGTGGGACAGTGGGTACAGTATTGAACCTGGAGTCAGGAAGAGTAAAGCTCAGACAGTTATTAGCTGTGTGACCCTGGGCAAGTCACTTACCCTCCATCTCAGTTTCCTCATCTGTAATATGGGGATAGTAATAGCACCTACTTCCCATTTGCCTGACTCAAAGAAAGGTAGTTTCTCTTCTTACAAGTGGAGAATATGGGATTTTTTGTATGTTTGTTTGTTTTCAATGAAGGGGAGAATAAAGCTCAAGAGTAATATTGGCTATTCTCAGTGAGCAGCTTTCTGGGTTGAGCTGCAGAGGTGGAATAAATTCATGACCTATGTGAACTATTGAGCTGTTTCAGAGTGTTAGGGACTGGAAAATGCCCAAGAGAACAAATGGCTGGCCCTTGACCACCCAAGCCTATAACCAAAGGAGTACATCTATAGGCAGGGCAGCCTTTTCTCCCTCTCTGGGTTATACATACAGAGAGCATCCTGAAAGCTTGCACTTAAAAGGTTGTGTTCAATGCTACAGCTGTTATTATTGAATGTAGAATGGACTCAGTGAAAGATAACAAATGTATTTCTCAATAGAGACTCAATAGTCTTCAGTCCAGAAGGTCCTTATTTCTCAGACATGGAAAACTGAGGCATAACTCAATTTAAAAAGTACTTATTAAGTGCCGACTATATGCAAAGCGTTGTACTAGGCACTGGGGAATACAAAAATAATAAAGAATCTGTCTTTTTTTCTGGAGGGGCTTATATTTTAATGGGAGAATATTACATACGTGTACACAGGTAAGTCAGAAAGTTTATAAAAAGTAAGTACAATGAAATGCTGAGGCAGGGAGAGCATTAAACTGTGTAGATCAGGAAAGATCTCCCAGAGGGGACCTTGAGGAGGGAAATAGAGTATTATGTATGTCATGGACATAGGCCAATGAGCCCAGTCTTTATGAGAATTCTCAGAATTCTTGACTGAAACAATCTATATATGGACTTTGGAGCATGTAAATCTATTCCATAACTGGTTCTGATCTGCTAACTACATGGTGAAAAGTCATATCTTTGGTTAGTTATGGAGTTGGACCTGGATTCATTCAAAAGACATGAGGCTCTCCCTTGGTCTGGCTTTATTCTGCCTGGCATATTCAAATGAGGAGGCAAGGGCTAAGCTCCCGGAGGGCAAAGAGGATTCGGTCTTCTACCTCCTCAGTGACACACAGGTACATGACCCTACCAGTGCTTCTGTCACTATTATATTTATATTCTCCTTTTTAGATGGAGAAGATTAGAGATGGCTATGACTTTGTGAGCTCTGAAAGGTCAAGGAGAATAGGACACCAAGAAGTTTATGAAGAGAGTCCTTGCTGGAGTTGCAATCAACCAGTCTTGCATTGAGACTCCCAAAGAAAAATCTTTGGGACTGAGATCAGCAGTAGCTGAGATGCCTTCTCACTCAGTGGCAATTTGACATTTGGATATGAACTGTATGAAGTGTGAGCTCATTCTCCCCAGGGAATGATGTAGTATGTGGGTGGGGGTGCTTCCCAAATGTTGGAGGTGAGGTGGAGAAAGTATTTCTGTACTTACTCTAGCATTTAAAGTAAATATCTCTTAGAAATCTAATTAAGTAAATGGAACCAGTGTTGATTTTTAGGGGCAAATAGGGAAGGCACATGAAGATTGGGGCTTGAGTCAAAACATTAGAAAGGACACATCCCAACCCCTTGCAGGTACATCTAGAGCCCAAAGTGGGAGATGTAGCTGGCCTTTCTCTGGGAGAGCAAGTTCAGAGTATTGCTATAATTATAACTTAAGTATGAGGAGTAATAGAATATCAATATAGAAATAAAAGTTAAAGTAAGATTTTAAAGAACTTTAAATGCCAAACAAAAGAATTTTCATTTTCTTCTAGGGACAATAGGAAACCACTGAAACTTTTTGAATAGAGCATTGACACGGTCAAGCCTGTGTCTTTTAGAATACCATTTTGGCTGATGTATGAAGGACATGTTGAAGAAGGAGAGAAATTGGGAGCAGAGACTCTTAGGAGGCTATTTCCATCTTTCAGGAGAGAGGTGATGAGAGTCTGGACTAAGGGAGTGTGAATATGAGAAGTGACTGGGATTGGAGAAGGGTAGGTGATAAGTATAGGTGGCTTTCAGGGATGCTATCTGCCTTAGTAGGCAGAACAATATCTCTGAAGTCCAAAGACTTGAAGTTTGGCTGCTGATATCCACTGGCCCAGTTGATTAATTTCCATGTGTCCCAATTTCTCCATCTGTCAAATTTAGAGAATTTATCTTTTTTCTTCAAAAAATTTTAATGCTGGGGTGGCTAGGTTGTGCAGTGAATAGAGCACTGGCCCTGGAATCAGGATGACCTGAGTTCAAATCCGGCCTCAGACACTTAACACAAAAACTAGCCTGTGACCTTGGGCAAGTCACTTAACCCTAACTGCCCTCCAAAAAGCAAAAAAAAAATTAATGCCTTTTATTTTTATATCTCCTATATTTCTTACTAAATCATTCCCTTCATGCTATATAAATGCTTATTCTTTCCCTTCCTTCTTTCTAGTCTTCCTCATCACCAACTATCACTTATGAAAAAAAAATTAAAAAGAGGGGAAAAAAAAGAATCAGACGAAACTATCTGTAGTGAGTAGACTCTGGCTCATACCCAAACTCCCAGGCTGCTGCAGCTTTCTTTCAAAGTTCTCCAGCTATCCTGGCAGGTTGGAAGGCATCTTTCTCTAATGCTATCAATTTAAGCCTCACTGGTTGTGTGCCTTCCACTGTTAGGTGCCAGGTTCATTTAATCATTTAACATTAATTAACTTTTACAAAGGGATATCTACTTTAAAGATATAAACAAAAACAAAAGCACAAATACTTTCTCCAACATCTGGGTTGGCACACTCTCCCTTCCCCCTCCCATATCATCTCCATTTCTTTGGAAACTGGGCTTATTCTTAGCAGAATTTTCATATAACACTAGCCACACCAAGTTCATGTCAAGAGGTGATTTGACTGCCAGATGAGTCCTCATCTCAGACATTGCCGAGGCGGTTCCTGAAGATCACTCCTTGCTCCTTGGGATGTTGATAATGAACTAGCTATAAATCCAGAATGGACTTGGACTTTGGGGGGTTAGCCCTTTTGAACCTTCACAACTCGCAATGTGGCACTTTCCAATTTCGTCACCTAAAACAAAAGAACAAAAACCGAGGCAGGTGAAGAACCCAAGCTTGTATTCACATGCCAGATGTCAGCCTTGGTGGGAAGACAAGGGTCAAGGCTTCCCCCCCTGACACCATTGTCTCTCAGCAAAGGAGTAAAACCATCAGAGAACAGCTAAATCCATCAAAGACCCTCAAAGTGAAAATGACTAAGAATCTGGTTATATTTTTAAAAAGCACTCCTTAGTCGGGGTGGCTAGGTGGTGCAGTGAATAGAGCATAGGCCCTGGAGTCAGGAGGACCTAGGTTCAAATCTGGCCTTAGATACTTAACACAAAAAACTAGCCATGTGAACTTAAGCAAGTCACAACCCCAATTGCCCTCTAAAAAGAAAAAAAAAAGCACTCCCTAGTTATGGTCCTCCTGACTCCAGGGCTTGTGCTCTATTTACTGCACCATCTCACCACCCCTCACATACTCAGTTGAAAAGGCTTCTCCAAGCCAGACCAGACCAGAATCAGTTACATGATGTCTATACATGCACCCAGGCCTCTCTAAGGCATTTCTATGGCAACAAATAGATCTCCTGGAAGCAGGATCTCCAGCCTTGCCATATGGGAAAGGAGGGAGCAGTGGAAACATACATTTACTATGCATCTACTACATGCCAGGCACTGTGCTAAGCACTTTACAAATATCTCATTTGATCCTCACAATATCCCTGTGAAATTGGTGCTATTATTCTCTGAATAACAGATGAGGAAACTGAGGCAAAAAGCAATAAAAGGACTTGTCCAGGATCACACAGTTAGTAAGAGAGACTGGATTTGAACTCGCCTTCCTAACTCCAGACCCAGCACTCTCTCTGCTGTGTCCCCTAGCTGTCTTGGTGGGAGATACTGTAGTGTAGAAGTGCTTGACACACATACCAGGCCCTAATATATGTCCAGCGAATCAAGTATTCTATATAATGTTTGAAACAAGTAATCCCTCCCCTCTGCAAAGAAAGGAGGGCATTATATTTTCAAATCTCTTCTTTAGGGTGAGGTTCAGTCATTATAATTTCATTATATTTAGTTTTAGATAATTTTGTGATTGTCCTTTCCATTTACATTCTTGTGGTAATTGTGTATATTATTTTTCCTGCTTCTGCTTACTTCCTCTTGTGTTCATTCATATGTAAGTCTTCCCATACACTTTTTTGGTACTCACTGGTTCTTAACAGCACAGTAGTAGTCCAACAGACTCTTTTACTACAATTTGTTTAGCCATTTGTAAAGCCAATCATGAGCATCTCTCCTGAGGACTGCTGCTGTGAATAATTTTAAGGATCTAATCGCATAGTATGGTGAATTCTCTATTTATTCAGCAATAAACTAAAGTAAAACATTCAAGAAACTAAAGTACAACATTCACAATATAACATAACAACTTATTACTAAATTGACCACATAGTCTTAAAACAAAACATATCATTCAATAAGTCACAATCTCTTCAATCAATACACATTATCCAAGCAGTCCTCTTTCATCTTGACTCAAGGCTGGCTTCCAATTATCCTTAAGCCAATCAAGTTTAAGGGGTAGCAGAAAGTACAAATATCATCCACCCCTAGGTCACATTAAGTCACAATTTCATCAGTCGATACAGAGTACCCAAGTAATGTCTTCTTTCATCTTGACTTGAGGCTAACTTCCAAACTCCTTGGCTCCTCTTCCACAGACTGACCTCCCATATCATGCCTGGATTCACATGTAGGTAACTCTCCATTCCTGTTCTATATCTCAGTTCATGGGGACTTCTCCACTCCAAGCTCTTTGAAGTTTCTGTTTCTAGGAAGACAAAGTTTAACATGGCTACAACAACATTTATACACATTACTGGTATTATCATCTCAATTCACTTTCTGTCTGACAAAGTAACACAAATCAAGACAAGGCTTCTGTCTAAGAAATCAGACACAAATCAACAGCAAAATCCTCTTTCAGGACTTCTGTAACAGTAGTAAAGTCCTCTTTCAACAGACAGAATGCTTCTGTCTGACAAAACAGCATCAACACAGACGGAACAACAGACAGAGTGCCAACATCATAAACATTCTCTCTCTTAGCTCTGCTCGCTCACAGCTCTGTGTGAGCTTTTCTCTGCTCTGTTCCTTCCGATTCCACCCTTCCTGTTCATGCTTCCTGTTCTGCTCTTGCGGCAAGCTCCTCCCACTGTGGGCTCCATGTGATGATGTTAGGTCTGTTAAGGGCAGGGAAGGTCTTCAAACTCCCTTAGACCTATTAAGGGCAACACAGTATCTACTGTTTTCAACAAAGGCTCTTGATACAATCAAAGGTGAGGCTCAAAGGCACTTGAATAGCTGAAACAAGCAGCAAAGTACTACATTGCTTGCCATTACACAATTCCCTGATCAGTGGCCATATATTTTGTTTCCAATTCTTTGATAGTACAGAACATGCTACTATAAATATTTTTGCATATATGGAATATTTCTTTTTATCATTAGCCTTCTTGGGGTATATACCTAGAATTGCATCTCTGGGATGAAGGATAAGGATGTTTTAGTCACTTTTTTGGCATAACTCTGATCCACTTTCCTGAATGGTTAGACAAATTTCCAGTTCCACCAAGAGTGCATTAGTGTGCTTAAGGAGTGACTATTTTTAAATCTCTCTCCACCTCAATGTGTCCTCCATACAGCTGCCAAACTTGAGTCTCCTAAACTGCAAATCTGACCACGTCATTACTCTACTTGGTATATACACTCCTTTGGCTCCCTCTTAACTTTGCAAAGGAAACATACACTTCTCTGTTCAGTATTCAGAGCGATTCACAAGTTGGCTTTGTCATTCCTTTTTAGACTTTTTGCATACTATTCTTTACCGTGTCCTCTACAGGGCACTACAGGGCATCCAGACTAGTTTGTTGGCAATCTTCACAAAAGAATTTCCATCTCCTCTTTCCAAGTATGCCTGGAATGCACTCTTTCCTCACTTTTGTCTCAGAGTCTCTGGTTTCTTTCAAGATTCAGCTCAAGCATGAGGTCTCCTCTAGTCTCTATAGTCTCTCTCTAGTGCCTTTCCCTCCAACACTATTTTGTATCTGGTACAGAGGTGTGCTTGAGCTAGCTTGGACTGACTTTCGAGAGCTGAGTATCTTGGAAATGCAAAATTAGGTCTTGATTCATTGTTTTGTTGTTATCATCTAGACTTAAGAAAGTGATGGAGAAAATGCTAATAAAGGATGTTAAACTTAAAAGTGTGTTGGGTGTAAACTTAAAAAAATTATTTTTAGGGACTTGACTGTTAAACATTTTATGAACACACCTTTGGTTTAATATATACCCGTTTGCGTGCTTGTTCTCTATCGCATTAGAATATAAGCTCAGCTTGGATTGTTTTGTTTTTGTTCCTAGTTTAATGCCTGGAAAATAGTTGGGACTTGATAAAGTCAGACAGAGGAATTAATAGCTAACCTATCTCATAGGGTCATGGTGAAGAATAACTACTAAAGGACTTTTAAAAGGATTAAAATTATGATGTCATCTGGACAAAGTTATTGAGTAATTCAGAACCATCAGAGCAAAACAAAACACTGATGAATTTAGAATCTTGGAATTGATCATGTTACCCTGTCTTCCTGGTTTAAAGGGATGTTTGCATTGTTCACCTAGAATCTATGGGATATAAAAGTTGTCTTTTGGAAATTGTGGGCTTTGGAGCTTGGTGTGGTAGTCAACACTACATTTACTGCTCTGAAAAAATGTCATCTGTGGTCTGGGAAAAAGCAGTAAAAAAAAGTCCATTTTTTTCTTGAGTATTCAGGTGTCTTCAGAAAGGGGAACAAGAGCAGCTCTGAACTTTTAGAAACAGCCCCTCCCTAAGGACTACTTCTGGGGGGAGATTCCAAACCATTGCTCCTAGCATTTTCAAAAAGTTTCCTAGACCGTGGGGAGAGAGCGGATGGTGCACACAGAGCTGCCAATGTGGCATTCGAGTTTCCCTTTTGGAAGGACCAGATGAGCCAGCTTCTTAGGAAGCTGCCTGCTGCTATGGGATGACACAGTGTCACCAGTGGTGTTGAAACATCTCTGACTTAACTGAAGTTGGAGGCCATCCCAGGGAAGGCTATGCAGTGTAAGCAAGGGTGGGCCAAATGGCCACTCTGTACAGCCAAAGGCGGCCTGGATCACTAGTTCACATAAGCTCAGGCTCAGCAGGATAAGCTACTGGCATTTGTTCAGTGGAGAGAAAAAATAAAATAAACTTTGTGTGGAAAGTGATAACCCTGACATTTCAATATATTTACTGCAATGATGTTTCCTAGAATCACAGAGTACAACAAATTAGAATTATAAATACCATCCAATTTTCCTAACAGCACTTGTGAGTTATTAGTTGAAATCAAATCACCTTAGTCAATCAAAGGCAGTCAATTAAATGGCACTATGCTTCGCTTTCCCAGAAGATCTGCAAAATACCTCTCATTCTGATGGAACACCCCAACCCCAGTGTATATCAGTGGCTAAATATTTTTCTATAAATATTAAAAGCAAGTCAATGATGATTGAGACTTCTAAGTACTGTACTTAAACCTGGCTACTTTTTTTCCTCTTGAGTCTTAGGCCTAGGAAAAGGCATAGAATTTAAAGATTTGAAAAAATTTTGACAGATAGGGACTGCTTTGTGACTTCAATGGGATAGGGAATTCCTGGGAAAGGAAAAGTAAGTCAGGCATTTTCCCCACAATGTATAGTCTTAGAGAGTTGGCTATAGCACTTAGAGTTTAAATGACCTGCTCAGGATCTCCTAACCAGTGCATTTAAAGAACAGGTCTTGAAATAAGGTCTTCTTAGTTCTTTATCCACCATGCCATTGCTTGGCAGAGGATAAAAGCCTAAAATCGTCCTTTGAACATTAAAAATTATTTGGATTGTTGTCAGGCTATATTCACACATGGAAAGGCAGCATAGTATAAGGAATGAATGAAGAAAATTTTCAGTAGGTGCCAAGTATTGGGCTAAATTCTGGGGATTCCAATAGAGAAATTAGGTCATCCTATCCCTCAAGGATTTGTATTCTAACAGGGGGAGAGTTCTTAATGCTTTTTGTGGTGTGGACTCCTTTGGCAGTCAGTTGAAGCCTTTGAATCCTTACTCAGAATATTTTTTTTAAATGTATAAAATAAAATATATAGAATTACAAATGAAACCAATTCTATTGAAGCATATAGATTATTGAAATGCTAAAAAAACATATTCACAAGTTGACACACCTCAGTTTAGGAACCCCTTTAATAGAAAGAAACAACATCTATATAGAAGAGGTGGCCAGGGAAGGTTATTTTGGCCCAGGAAGTTCTAGGAATGGTGTTTAAGGATACTTCCCATCCAGAAACAATAGTAGTCTTGCTTTTATTACTGTTCCCAGAGCAAGAGGTAGAAAGGGAATGGGGGTGGGTTGGACAGATGACAAGAAGATGGTGAAAAGGAATCCCAATCTGGGACTGCTATCTCTGGGGAGTTCTTATGAATTAGGATAGCATGGCTCCAAATGGACTGAGTTCTAGGACTGAGTGGCTTAACCTCTCCAGAGCATAAGGTTAGCTTAAGAGAATGCAGGTATTGCTGTTCAGATAGCAAAAATATGGTTGAAGTGAAAGAAAGAGCAGATAGAGAGGTGGTCTTGGAGTCAGTAAGATCTGTGTTCAAATTTTGCTTGGTTGTGTAGTCAGAGACAAATCACTTAACTTCTTAGTGCCCCTAGGAAACTCTCTAGGACTAAGTGAGAGATAACTTTCTGATCTGCATGTTTCCCCATTGGGAATTTTCACATGATTGAAATAAATTCTGGACTCTCTTTTTCCCCGACAATAAATAATAAATCTTCACACTAAGATTCACTGAACAGTTACCATAGCCCATAATGATTTAATGTGAAATGTTGACTGTTGCAAGTCAACTTTTCCTTGGAAGTGAACAAGAAATTTCAAAGAATCTTTTGTCAAGGGAATATCTTATCTTGCACATTCTTCACGTGATAGGGAAGCCAAGGTACATATTATTCACATGGCCATGGATTGTGGTAATTGCTGACTACCATGTATAGGTTGTCAAGTTGATAGCTGTTTGTCATGTCCTATTTAATTGGAGTCCCATAGAACAATAATGAAGTATCCTCTCCATGCAGATGAATTTGTGATTGATGATACAGCTGAGGAAAATCATTTGCAAATACAGGCCAAAATTCAACAGAGTGATGGATCTCATCTGATATTCTCTTGGTCTTACATATGTGGTTCTTTGATTGACACCAATAGTATTGTGATAACCCGAGAGAAAAATCTTGCCTCTAGACACAACAAAAGGCCCTAAATTGACTCACCCTTATTGAAATGGCATAAAACCTCATCAGGCTATTTTCTAGTTGACAGAAGGTTTGGTTATATAAATATTTTTTAATGTTGGTGAATAGAAATAATATATTGGTGGCAATATGGCTTGATTGACATCCCAAAAAATACATTCCATTGTAGGGCAGTCATTTTCTCAGCCAGACTACTGAATAGCAGTGGTGTGCTGTATGCCCCTGCCATCCCTGTGCAGTGATGCCCTCCCTTTGGAGGTGGCATTGTTGGCATTGTAAAGAACACAAATGACGTGTTGATCAATTTTAATCCAAACATGTTTTTCTACCTATTATTGAAACTGAATAAAGTCATATTATAAGGTGAATTTTTGCTAGAAAAAAGAGTCTTTATTTAAAATTGAGAAGGATGTGGGTTAATGTTAAAATGATAATATCAAAAGACAATGAATTCCGTAGAACAATAACATAAGTGATCTGTCAGTACTTCATAGATTTAAAAAATAATAATTAAAAAAGTGACATTTAAATATCATTTAAAAGTTTGCAAAGCACTTTACATATATCATTTGGATCTCATGGCAATCCTGTGAGGTAGGTGTGACAGAGATTTTTATCTCCATTTTAAAGAAGAGAAAATGGAGGCTCCAAGAGGTTAGGCAGGAGGGGTTGAGAATCTGTGACTTCAAGGCCTTATATAGCCCTCTAGGTCCTCAAGTATGGCCCTTTGATTGAATCCAAACTTCACAGAAAGGAATCCTCTTAATAAAAAGATTTGTTCTGTAAAACTTGGACTCAGTCAAAAAGTAACCCCCAAGGACCTAGAAGGCCATATGTGACCTTGAGGAAGCAGGTTCCCCACCCCTGGTTAAGGCCTTATCCTTTATCCCACAGCTTATAAGAGACTGAGGCAGAATCAACTAGCCTAGTCTAACAATCCAAGTCTAGCAGTCTCCCTACTGGATGACATTGCCTCTAATTCAAAAGTTCAACATGTATTTATGAAGCTCCAACTATTCAGAGGATGCTATGAAGGATAGTAAGGTAAGAGATAGTTCTTGCCTTCTAGCCTTACACCCAGTAAAGGAGGTTAGAAATTAGAGTAGACTGAGGATTCTGGGAAGATGGTGCAGTAGGACAGAAAATTTTCAAGCTCTCAAGATTTTCCTCCACAAAAGAGATTAAATAGCGCCTCTGGGTGAGCACAGAGCTGTGAAAACAAATAAGAGCAGGGGCAGAGCTGGGGTTCTCTTGGGACGATTGAAGAAGACCAAGAGAAAGATCACAGGAAGAGATTTCCTCCCTGCAAAGAGAAACACCTCCAGTCTAGGTTGGCTTTAACAACAAGCAGCAAGCCCTGGAGTTAGTTGGTTTGAGAGGCTGCCTCAGCCACAGGAACTTTTACCCGGGGGACAGTGAGGGGAGTGGGGCTCCTGACCTGGGGAAGACATAAGGAACCTCTGCTGACAAGGGATGCCTGAGATGCAACTGTGCTGCAGAGAGCAGAAGCAAGAAGGAAGCAGCACACGCTGGTGAGTGCAGAAGCAGTGTGGCAGGGCTGCTGCTGAAGGTGGGCACTTACAGGAGGCTGCAGGTCTTGGTTTTGGTTCAAGGTCAGAGGGGAGAGCTAATGAGGATCAGAGGCCAGAGAGTTCCCCCCCCCCAAACCCCAGGACTAGAGGTGATTATAAAAACTAAATTATTACCAGCAACAAAAAAAAACTGCACAGGCAAAGAAGAAAGAATCCAACCACAGAGAGCTACTATGGGAATCAAGAAGACCAGGGTTCATCTTCAGAGGAGGACACTGAAGCAAAGAAACCATCTTCAACCCCATAGAGTAATGTCAAATGGTCACCTACCCAAAACAAATTCATTGAAGAACTTTAAAAAGACTTTAAAAATCAAATGAGAGAGATGGAGGAAAAATTAAAAAGAAAAATGGGAATAATACAAGAAAAACAAGAAGATTATGACAAGAAAGTCAACCAATTAGAAAAGGAGATCCAGAATCTTAAGGAAGAAAATGACTCCTTGAAAATCAGAATTGGGCAAGGCAAAGCCAGTGAAGTTATACAAGATGAAGAAATAATATATATAAAGAAAGAAAAAATAGAAGAGAATGTCAAACATCTCATAAGAAAAACAATGGATCTAGAGAACAGATCAAGAAGAGAAAATGTAAGAATAATTGGACTACCTGAAAGTTCTGATAAAGAAAAAGAATTTTGATACAATAATACAAGAAATAATAAAAGAAAATTGTCCTGAAGCATTAGACCAAGAGGGGAAAGTAGAAATAGAAAAAAATCCATTCATTACCACCTGAAAGAGATCCTATGAGGGAAACTCACAGATTACATTCTATTTAATATTATAGTTAAGTTCTGAAACCCCCAGATCAAGAACAAAATATTATGAACAAGAAAAAAAAGTTAATTTACATATGACAGTACCACAATTTAGAATCACACAAGACCTAGCATTGGTAACACTAAAAGATTGTAGGTCTTGGAACACTATATATTGAAGAGAAAAAGAATTGGGCCTCTGGCTGAAAATATCATACCCAGCAAAGCTAAGCATAATTCTGAATGAAAAAAAAGGACATTTGATCAACTGTCAGACTTTCAGGATTCTATTAAAAAAAAAAAACAAACCTGAACTCAATAGAAGATTTGAGATACAAGAGCCGAGAGAAATGTAAACATACCAATGACCAACTACAAGGGACTCAATAAGGATATAATATTTACCTTTTATGTATGGAAAATTTAAAACCTGTGTCTTAGATTGTTTACCTCAGTTTCCTCATCTGTAAAATGAGCTGGAGAAGGAAATGGCAAACCACTAATGAAGAGTTGGGTATGAAACAACAACAAAATAGAGATGGTTTGAATCTGAGAAGTTCAGAAAATGTTGGAACCATTAACAAAATTAGAGATATTAGGAAGAGGGAAGTGGTTTGGGGAGATGATGAGCTATCTATTGTAGCAGAATGCAACCCTATTTTTAGCAAAGTAATCATATGCTTTTGACAAAATTGTATGTAATACAAAAGAATGCCCTTAAATCCACATGGGTAAATAAATCACTCGAGCTTGTTACCTTGTTAATAGAGATCCAGTTATCTGTAGCAATGAGAGCAGAAGGGGTGGCATTGGGATCAATGCAGTCCTCACCTTGACTCCTTTAAACAAGAGCCTAGGTCCCCTGGGGGGAGAGAGACTGATCAAGCCATAGCCACAGTGCACAAGAGAATGAAATTGCAGCAGCTTGCTTTCATCCTATTAGCTTCTATTTCTTGTTCATTTCCTGCTTCTATCATCCCTCTCCCTCTGGTTTTTGCCTTCACCTTCCCACATGTCACTGGGTTTTCTTTTTCAATGTCTCTTATTCTCTTTCATTCTTTCTCACTCATTTTTTTTCTCTTATTCCCTCACTTTCATCTTTTAATTCTCCCATTCTTTAGCTTTCATTCTCTCATTTTCTCTTATTCTCCCACTCCTTTATTCTCCTTCATTCTCTGTCTTCTGTTCCCCCCTGTAATAGCTTTCTTTTTACTTATTATCCCTCATCTTTACTCCCTTAGCCCCTTCCCCTATACTTCCTACTTCCACCCTTCACTGTAAATATCATCAGAAAGATTATAACATGAGCAATAGATTGAACATTATGCAGCATGAAACATATTATCTTTTTATACAGACACTTGACTTTTTTAAGGGTGAGGGGTATTTGGCTGATACTGTAGCTTTTGTTCTAGTCAGGCTTAGAGAGCAAGTTACTTATATGATACATTTTGAAATTATGAATTTCTTGACCCCCAAAACCTCCTTGAGATGCTGTCATTAGCACCTCATTTCTCTGGAATAAATCTACCCTTCCAGTTTTTCTAAAACATATTGTTTACATCCCCTTTTGACTCTTATGACATCACACTTTATATCCTACTAATTTACAGACAAGCCATTTTCCCTTTCTTAGCATGTAAGGGTGGGAAGGCTACCATACAGTCCTTCCAACCTCTTAGACCCAGAATTAGAAAGTGCTTCAAGTAAACTCTTCAAGGTCAGGGACTGAGTAATTTTTCTTTTATAATCTCAGCACCTAGCACAGTGCCTGGCACATAGTAAGCACTCTAAAATGTGCATGAATTGAATCTGATTAACATTTTTCTTGTTTAAAATTTCTCATTTAAAACGTCCCTGGGAGAGTTAACACAGTCAGCTGTTTCTTTTTTTTTTTTCTTTTTGGAGGGCAATTGGGGTTAAGTGACTTGCCCAAAGTTACATGGCTAGTCTTTTGTGTTAAGTGTCTGAGGTCGGATTTGAACTCAGGTCCTCCTGACTCCAGGGCCAGTGCTCTATTCACTGAACCACCTAGCAGCTCCAACTGTTTCATTTTCACACCTTAATGTGGTCTGGTTTAATTAGATATCCCCCCTCCCCCAATGCTACCAGAAATTGTTGCACTGAACGAATAGGAATTTTGATGGGGTGAGGGAGTGTGGGACATTGGGACATTGACCAGAAGTGGAGGTCTGAGTGGGAAATGAGGCAAGGAGGGAAAGGGTAGGCACTTAGTGGATAAGGTCCTTGGGAGCAGAATATTGGAGCAGGGAGAGTAAGGTAAGAGGCAGACTACTTCAGCCAAACTTCAGCTACCTCTTAATTCTGCCCAAGTAGGAGTGGTGGATTTATGGCCTCATCTGGTTACCTTTATGACCAATAGATCCAATTTGCAAGACAATTAGCAGGGGCCAAGGGTACAGTCGGTGGCCAGTGAAACCAACTGATAATAATAGGCCTATTTGGTGATTGGGATCTGTGACTTGTGCCTTATTAATAATACCATGCCTCTTACCCACTAAACTACAGATACCTACGTAATCACTTCTTGGTATTGATCCCATAAGAAAGTGAGAACTCAGGGCTATAAGAATCATGATCTCTGTCATGATTTAGGTTTAAGAGTACAATTCAGAATGCCAAAGTCCAGTTCAAGGAAATGCAAAGTATGCAACTAGACAGAAAAGCAAGTCAGCTTTATTGAGAGCACACACTTGCCGTATTCAGGACAGTTAGGGCAGATGGTGGGAATAGGTCAGGTCTACTGAAGCCTGGGGTGGAAGTGGGCAAGCACTGTGAGGTCCTGGATGGAATGGGGTACCCCACTCAGTCTGGTGGGGTTTTTTTTAAGAGTTTTATTTGAGTTTAGTAGGACTAGGCATTGGGGGATGGGAGTCAGGTGACTAGACCTGGTGACTGGTACTGATTTATGTTAGTAGGAGGTGGGGGCAGGGGGAATACTCTTGGGGAATTGAAGACTATTAGATATTCAAAATCTCCACCAGCAGGAAAGGGGCTTTTGGCTATTACTGCTTGCCTTTGGAAGAGAAAATCAAGGATTTTGAGCTTCCTCAAGCTTCTTCCTTCAGCAGGGTGGGAAGGCTACCATACAGTCCTTCCAACCTCTTAGACCCAGAATTAGAAAGTGCTTCAAGCAGTCATCTTATCCCACCAATACCTAAATCAACATCTTCTCTATAATGTTCTTAGCAAATTGTCATCCAAGTCCTCCAGTGATGGGGAATCCAATCCTTCCCAAGACAGTCCATTCCATACTCTTGGACACTGAACCAAAACTTACCTCGACAATTTTCATTCAGTGTTTCTTATTCTGTTTCCTGGAGCCAAGCAAAATAACTTTCCTCCCCTAGTCCATATGACAGTCCAGGCCTCAAATACTTGGAGATTAAGCATAATATCTTCATTTCCATTTGCTAGTATTGTATTCGCAGGTGGTCTATAATTTGCATCTTAGAAACTGTTTTCCTCACATACACATACAGGGGCACCTAGATGGTGTAGTGGATAGAGTCAGGAGGGCCTGAGGACAAATTAAGCCTCAGATGTTATGCGAGAGACCATGGCTAAGTTACTTAACTGATATTTGCCTTAGTTTTCTTATCTGTAAAATGGGGGTAATAATGACATCTACCTTGCAGGGTTACTGTACAAATTAAATGAGATAATAATTGTAATAGATAATAGATTTCCATAATAGATAACAATAATGAGGGAGTCTTCTGGCTTTCCAAGTTGTATGTATTACATTCATCAACAAAAATAAACCTGCTTCTTTGTTCCTTAATCACCAGCTCCTTCTCTCTCTCTCCTTTTTTGGGGGGTGTTTTGGAGGGCAATTGAGGCTGTGACTTGCCCAAGGTCACACAGCCAGTTTCTGTGTTAAGTGTCTGAGGCTGGATTTGAACTCAGGTCCTCCTGACTCCAGGGCCAGTGCTCTATTCAGTGCACCACCCAGCCACTCCATGACCAGCTCCCTCTCAACGGATGTTATTCAGTCAAAATGGTTGACACAAGACCCCAGACCCTGACAAATGTGAGATTTACTTTTGGCTGCTGCTGAAAGCATTCACAGCTACACAACCATCTGCACCTGACTGTTTTCAATTCCTTACTCCATACTTAGATCCTTGCCTGGAGCCACTGCCTTGTTGGCAAGGGATTTTTATTCAGATTGTAAAAATATAAACAAAACAAGGTGTGTGCCAGTTCAAGTATGTTACTGTGCAGGACTTGAGTTGTATGTGACTTAATACATACTTATTAAGCTCCTACTCCAGGCAAGGCATCATATTAGGTGATAGGGATACTAACACAGTAATGAAACAGGTCTTGCCCTCAAGGAGCTTATACTCTACTAGAGAAATCCAGCATGTACACAGATAAGGGTTTTTTAAAAACATGCCAAATAACACAAAAAAATTTCAAGGGAGAGACAGTGCTAATAACTGGCATAACCAGGAAAGACTTTGAATGCAGGAGTTGACACCTGAGCTGCAGTTTGGTTTCCCACTATCGTCCTTGCTGTTCCAGTATAGACACAGCCCATGCTTTTATGCTGCTTTATACTGGGACCAATTTGCCTAACATACACAAAGCTTTGTAATATGTGCTCTTCTGAAACTCCCAGAAGCCTTCAGAGAGGACAAGGCTGTCTGAGAGAGACCCTTTGTCCAAATTCTTTTGAGGTCCTGGTGTTTAAAGCAAAGATGCCTATATCTTCAATACTCAGAGTTAAAAAAAAATCTAATTTATCCCGAAATCCCTCCTGTATTTTAAAAATCCTGTCTAAATTCTCTGTGCAGTCAGAGTGACTATTCGGTAGACAAAATGTCTCCCCAAACCATCATGGGATTTTCATAAGCAATCGGGATTACTCCAAAATACATTGCAGATTGGTATCAACTATCATATTTGAATTTGTATTCTGGAGCTGAGAGCAATTTGTAGCACATTATAAATCATAGCTCCTCCTCCACAATTTGAGAACTCTCCTGCCTGTGACAAGCTCAGAGGAAGAGATTGCTGCTGCCGCAGCTATGCCAGAGGTTGGTGAGAGGAGCCTGCTACCAGTCTCCCTGTGATGGGAAAAATCTGAGAATCATTTTATAATGCAGCCCTTTGGTACAGCCCTAGTGCTTTCAACCCAAGTACAGTGGAGACAGATTTTGGATTCAAAATGTTAATTGGAACCTGATATTCTTGGCTTTGAGGCACCTTATTTAAATGTTGCCCGGGATGCCTTCCTCTCCCGAAAAGCTATATAAAGTTCACTTTTCTCAAAATGAAAGCTTATATTCTTGAGAGTACAGTCAAATCCATGGAGAAAAATCTGAAAATTGCAAACTCTGTAGATTTGAATTGACCCTAATAATGGCTTTTATTCTTTAGTTGCAATAAAAATTCAAATGACATGAAGATCAGTAACATCTCCAGTTTAGAAAGAGATTGAAGTGTTTGGGGGCTATGCTATATGAATGCCAACGGAGACAATAGAACCTTGATAGATATTCCCGCTAACATTTGCAAAAAGCATTAACAATATATCACACTTCACTGCCAGCTGCAAACCCATAATATTATTCACAAATTATGTATTTAAGGTTGGGGAAGCTGAGACATTTTTGTAATGCTAATATTAAGACATCACCTCCAGAGATGTTCTATAGCTATGCACCTCAGCCTGAATTTTTTATATCCATCCTACTCCTTGGCCATGTGGTGATTCTGAAGTTGTTGCCTGGCTACATTGAGCATTACTTTCTGGATTGGTACTTTTCCAATCTGGCATCAGTAGAAGGGTTGTGTTCAATGGTATTATTCTTAGAAACTAGACTGTAATTTATGTCAAGGGACTTCCTGGGGGGAAGGGTCTTGACCTTGGAGTCACAGGAGTTGGGTTCAAATCTTGGCTCTGATACTTCCCTGGCTTGTAAATATGGGTCAGTTTCTTAACCTCTGTGAACCCGTTTCCTAATTTGAAAAATGGAAATAATGACTCTGTAATATCTAACTCACAAGGTTGATTTAGGGAAAGTGCTTTGTAAACCTTGAGGCATTATAGAAAAAGGGAATTTTTATTATATGGGTAGCCATCAATCAATCCAGTCTAGGGAGGAAAAAAAGTGATATGCAAGTTGAGAGGGTGTGATGAGGAATAATAAATTGGCAATAAGGCAGAGATAATTAAAGTTGAATATCAGGAAAATAATATGGATATTGAAATATTAATGATGAAATACTCTCATCCTTAGCAGCATGGTCATTAGGAGATGATTCAAGAATCCATGGAATAGAAAAATGAGTAAAAATATAATGTATCCACTAGATAATAAATTTGAAGTATTCCCAAGGAAGTGAAAGTAATTTATACTGGGAATTAAACAGCTGAAATCTGGATCAGAATCATGAAGGAAGAGGAATATGGTCAGACAATCTAGAAATAAGTTGTAGTTCTGTGCAATGGAGTGAACTCATTACTTAATATGCGTAGACAGTGATAATAATACAGTACTGGGGGAAACAAGGAGCAGGGGAGAATGAAGTTTTGGAAAAAGTTATTCCAAAATAAGCTGTAATAATACCTCTGAAGAAATGAATGCTAAATCCAACTCCACACATATGATTTTAGCACCTGAATTGATTAAAGGCACCTTGCTTCAACAGATCTGAGATCCTTAGTAATTCACAAACCAGATTAAACCTCTGGGAGGGAAAGATACTGAGGAGGTAGGGAACTTAGTGTGAAGATGAAAGAATATCCTAAGGACAAAGGAAGGGTCTTGGAATAAACATGAAGTTAAAGTGACCTTAGAACCCTCATGATCTAACTCATTGTCATAAATAGATGAAGTTAGAAAGGTTAAATGATTTATAACCAGCCATCCAACTACTAAGTATCTGAGGCAGGATTTGAGCTGAGATCTTCTGGATTCCAAGTCCAGTGTTCTTCTATCTGCTTTAATACTCCGACTGTCATCAGATTATATATTAGCTTTATGAAAAAAAAATCAGAAGTGGAACTGTGAAATTTAGTCGGCTGACAAAGAGCTCCTTGGAGTAGGAAAAACAGCAAACCTTGAGAAATATTGAATTATGACTTAGCTTACTTGTAAAAAAGACATTTTCCTGTGTCAATGTATGTTTATCAAATAATAAACTGAAAAATTTTCCCCAAGAAATGGACCTGCATTTAAAAATACTCAATCTATGTCGTTTACATGTGCTAAGTCCTTATATCTCAAACAAGAAAGGAACAAAGTTAATTACTAAAATATGTAATTTAGTTTTCGTAATAAACATGTCAACTAGAGAAAGTTAGCCAAATAGGTGGGCAAGACCATAAAAGAACTTATAATAAATATTCCATCAGTCAATAGTCACTGTCAAGAAACATTTATTAAGCACCTACTATATACCAGGCACTGTGCTCAGTGGTAATATCAACATAATACACTTAACTGTTCCATATTCTCTTGACAGCAAGAAGAGATTGTTGCAGAAGTCACCATACTCTGTGGACTTTTCCCCCAGTATACTTCATCTTGGTATAAGTGGTTACTTTTTATATCTACTTTATGCCTGGCCACAGCTAACCTTATCAGAAAGGACACACAGACATTTTGATTACCTCTCTTTTCCTCAGTTTGTTAATAACTATAATTTTCAAAAAGCAGGCTGCCTTTAAAATAATCTTTTCCTTCCACCGGAAAGTCCTTTGTATGGACAGTAGAGATGAGATATCTCATAACAGTGAGTTATTAAGAATTCTCACTTCTTGTTTCCCTATCCCCAGTACATTAAAACTGCTGGACAAAACATTTAACTCTTGTCGAATATCAGAAATCCTATGGGAAAAGAGGGGGAGAGGCTGTGGGGAGGGACACTCCTGCCTTATGTGATGGCTGAGCTCTGCATCGTCCTGGTCACAATACCAGATTCTTCTCAGAAACTAAAATAATGATGCCATGTACTAAGTGGGTTGTTGCTGATTCTTGCATTGTCTTCAAATGGTAGCCAAAATTTGATCCCAAATTATGTGGTGTAGGCTGGCATAGTGGATGGCAGACATATTGGGATTGAAGTCAGGAGTACCTGGGTTCAGATCTTGCCTCTGACATATTAAGTGTGTGATCCTGGGTAATTCACTTATTCTCTCTCATTCTTATCTGGAAAATGGGGATAATGATAGCACCTGCCTTATAAAGGTTTGAGGACCAAGTGAGATAATGTAGGCAAAGCATTTCGTAAACCTTAAAGCTTTTTAAAGTTTTAGCTTTATCAATTGTAATCCTGTTTTAAAGACTGAATACTAAATGGCTACATTTACTCAGGGGCCTCCTAACCAATAAACCTCCAATCAGCTACATCAGATTCTAGGTACTTTGCAGGTCAGAAATTGCATTTCATAGACCCCACCAATAAGGGCCTAGTCCTTTTTTTTCCCACATGATCTCATCTTTATTTCGTATATGCTTGTGTGTGCATCTGTTGCTTCTTCAAATGGAATGTAAACTTCTTGAAGGCAGGGAATGTTTCATTTTTGTTTTTGTATCTAGCACAGTTCCTGACACATAGTAGATTCCTAATAAATCTTTGTTGATAGATTGAGATAAGTTAACCAGAAGACAGTTTATAAGAAGGTGATAATGATAGGAATTATTCCTGTAATTTCATTGGTATAGGGAATTCCTAGGTGAGTTTACTTCCTATAATAGGTCAGGTCAACCCTTTCTCTGTGTTAGGATTATCTAGAGCACTGAGAAATTAAATAACCTGTCCAAGGTCACACAGTCAGTATGTGTCAGAGGCAGGACTTGAACCCAGGTCTTTCTGGCTCTGAGGCTGCCTCTCTTTCCACTACACCATGCTTCTTTTATTTCTGAAGCAGCATAGTAATAAAATAACAACTTAAAATACCCCCCAACCCCCAAATCTTGAGTTCACTCTCCCACAAATACACACATTCTCAGTAAAGTAGAATTACATAAGGATGATTTGTGAGACAGATACACAAGAACAAGTGTGGCCAGAGTATTTGTGGGGAGAGGCACATATGAAGGTAACATATGTGATCAGAGAATAAATGCACAGAGGCAAAAATCATGCCCCCATCAGTAAAAAAATTGTGGGTGTCTTCTGGCAGAAGTTACTGTGCTTCTCTTAACTGGATCTGCTCCCCACCAGGTATTGAGCAGCCCACCATGCATTGTACCTGACCTGTCCCCTGTTGGGCAATTCTAATACGCCTCCTCTGGTTCTCCTCTATCTATCTATGTCTTCATAGTTGCCAGTTACCCTATTCACCATCCTCCTAGGAAGCTATGGTTAGTAAGTCTGTCTACTGCAGGAAGGGTTAGCAGGTCTGTTGAAGTACTCAAACACTTCTATCATTCATTGATGAATTGTGTTGAATAAGCCTCTCTCCTGCAAATGAGAGGTATAGCTCCATGAGTTTCTTGTCCTCAGTTGTCTTCCTGTAGTCCTTACTGCCTTTAGGGGCATCTGCAACTCTGAGATCTATTCAATACAGGTACCCTCAGCATCTCCCCTTCAGAGAAGGGCTACAGCTCTCATCAGTCAGCCTTCTTAGACAATGGCCATGAAGATTTTTCCCTTCAGCCAGCTTGCACCAAAAGGTAACAGCCCCAGTTTCTTCTTGGAAGTCTTCTGCTTGACCCTTCTTCAAACTCAGTGACTTTTCCCTCTATTTTTCCCCTGAGTCTCTCAGTCAAACTGTCTTAAGTTATTATACCTACCAGTTTAGGCAAATGTCCTCAAAGTTATACCTTTTCTTCTTCTTCTTCTTCTTCTTCTTCTTCTTCTTCTTCTTCTTCTT
>NW_027186304.1:40704922-40719963 GCF_028583685.1 Petaurus breviceps papuanus | reverse complement strand
CTTCTTCTTCTTCTTCTTCTTCTTCTTCTTCTTCTTCTTCTTCTTCTGTTTTTGGAGAGGGGAAGGCAGGGCAGTTGGGGTTAAGTGACTTGCCTAAGGTTACACGGCTAGTATGTGTTAAGTGTCTGAGGCCAAATTTGAATTCAGGTCCTCCTGACTCCAGGGTTGGTGCTCTACTCACTGTGCCACCTAGCCACCCCCCAGTTCTACTTTCTCAAATGGAAAAGTTGCTCTTACTGAATAAGAAAAGAATTTTAGCTCCCCATTTCCTTATGTTTTTCTGTATTATATAAATAAGGACGAATGGGCTGGCTAGACAGACTGAATAGTTTGGTGACTTTTGAGGCACTTCCTCAAACATTTCACAATCTGGTTTCTGACCAGGTCTCTCAGTTTACATAAAGTTAGAAAGTGAGATAGAATTCTTGGACTACATTCATTTTGAGATCTAGTTTTTACTGACAATTTGGTGACCAATAACATTCTGGACTGAATCCATTGGATCCTTAAGTGCAGAGAAGTGATTTAATTTCTTGTAAGCTTTAGGAAGAGCAGATTTGAACTTTTTAGTTTGGATAATCAGAACAATAGTTCTCTGGGTCTACTAAGTGTAGGAATGAGTTTTCTACTCAGTTTTCATGTTTTCCCCTGCAAACATCATACCATTAGGCAGGTTAGATAGTTCTTGTACAAGAGAGGCCAAGAGAATAGCTGGGGTGTTGCAGGTCATGGCCAAGGTGGTTTTTATGATTGTCGTTTAATATTTATTGAATGCCCAGAGCAGTGTGGGAAAGATCATAGGTTTTCTCATATGATATTCGACTTTGGCCAAGTTGGTGAAAATAGTCCTTTGCTTTCTCAGTCACCAAAGAAATGCAGGTAAAAATAAACTCTCTTATTGGAATTCAAATATGTCTTCTTAGTTGTCACTCCATTTACATTCTGATAGCCATTTTCCAACAGAACATCTGTTGTCCAGATAGTGTAGCAATAAATCATTAAAATGCATTTGTTTATACCTTCGAAGCTGAGGAGTTCGAGATCCTGAATAGACTGATTAATCAGATAGTACTGACCAAGTTGTGGGAGGATATTTATGAGGTTGTGCTTTTGTCTTCCTCATGGCAAACACCTGTTTGGAGGAAGTAACAAAATGGTACAAGTGGGAAGTATTAATCGTGAATGGTAAAATTTACTCAATCAAATGTTTTTAGTAAAGCACTAGTTATTTATCAATGGGTTCTTCCAAATGAAAGGAAGGACTTTAACCAATTTTAACATGATATGTAGGTAAACTGTAGCGAGAGCCCAAATCCCACAATCATTTGGACCTCGCACCACGACTAAAAATGCTTGCATTGGATAGACATATTGTGCAATAATTATGAAGTTCCTGAGTACAATAGTTTGTTCTGTTTGTTTGTTGGCCCAGGCCTACTATTCCTTTGTAGATCATGGCTATGCTACTGGAGAATCTCATATAGATTGGTTGGTTAAAGAGGAATATAGGATCAGATAATTAGAACTAGAAGCCATTGAATATAACCCTCATTTAATCCTTCTGAGCCTCAGTTTCTTTTTTTGTTAAATGACAATAAAATTTTCTTTAGTACATATTTCATAGGGTTATCATGAGATATAAGTAAGATAAAGCATGCAAAATACTGCTAACTTCAAAGTATATCCAGAATGTCAGTAATTATTGTTAACATTTAGTACATATTTTTTCTCTCAAGCAAACAAATCTTGAAAATCCACATTTTATGTTCATTCCATAGTTCTCAATTTAGCTAAAGTTTGATTTTCTCTTTGCTGGCTGGGAGTTATCTGAAGGTTCGGGCTTTTCAATATTGAAGAATTCTCATGAATCAATATAAACCTAATTTTTCTCAGTCTCTAATGTAGTAACTGCAATAAAAATTGAAAGTTCATCTATAGTTAGATAATTATAATTGAGCTGTGGAAGGTTGAAAGAGAATAATTTTACTTAGAAAAATTATTTGATGAAGGATATCAAAGCTCATTGGCAAAAATACTTTGTTGCTTCTAGCTCAACAGGTATGAAATTCAGGTGCCAATTGGTTAAATGATTTGCTCAATGTCAAATACAATGAATAGCTGAGCCAAAAATAGCACCCAGTATTTCTGACTCATAGACCCATAATATAATCATTAAATCCTATTAATAATTGAAGATCACAGTAAATTAATATATAGACTAATTTAAAGTTAATTTTCAGCCCCTAGATTGGGGTAGATAAAGTTAACATAAATTAGAATTCAGCTGAAGGGTATGGTTGATCTCTTGTGCCTTCTAGCTTTATGATTCCACTAGGAAGAGGATTATTAGGATTATAGAATCATATAGTTAGAAGGTGCCTATGAGTTAAATTAATCTAATATTTCATACAATGCCAGAAATTCTTTCTAAAGCCTCCTTGACAGATGGTCATCCAGCCTCTGTTTGAATAATGTCTACAATGATGATTTGCTCAATATGGCATGAGGCATTCCATGGAAATGTCTAAATGGCAAGAAGTTCATTCTTTTCTTTTTGAGGGGGGAAGGCAAAGCAGTTAGGGTTAAGAGACTTGCTCAATGTTACACAGCTAGTTAAGTGTCAAGTGTCTAAGGTCACATTTGAACTCAGATCCTTCTGACTTCAGGGCGGGTGCTCTATTCACTGTGCCACCTAGCTGCTGCAAGAAGTTCATTCTTATGTCAAACCAAATCTAAATCTTGATAACTTCTAACCATCGGTCTTAGTTCTGGCCCTGGAGTAAGAAAAACAAGATTTATTCTTCCTCCTACCTGAAAGCGCTTAAATTATTTGAGCGTGGTCTAATGTTTTCACTCATTTCTCTCAGGCTGAATAAGAATAATGCCTTCAATTGTTTTTCATATGGTTTAATTTTCTTACCCCTCACCATCCTAGTCTCACCAGTCATTGGCTTGTGCCTCTTCCCCTCAAAATATGGTGCTTTGAACTAAACCCTGTGCTCCATAAGTTGTATGATTGACACAAAGTACAGATGGACTACTGCTTCCCATGACTTCTTTATTACTTGCTAGCTGAGCAAATAACTCAAACTCTCTCAGCCTCAGTTTCCTCATCTGTAAACTGGGAATAATAGTACCTACCTCATAGGGTTGTTGGTTTGATCAAAGAGAATAAGAGACGAAAAGTGTTTTGCAAACTTTGAAGTACCATATTATCAGAGCTAGTTTTTATTAAGAACACATTAGCTGCATTAAACTATTGGGTAATAATAAGTGGATAGGAAACTCATATTCCCTCCTTTTTTGTATGAAGTACTGACAAGACAGATCTTCCCCACTGTATATTCGTGCAATTGAATTTTTTATCCTAAATGTACAGCTTTACATTGGCACCTCTTAAAATGAATATTGTTGGTTTGGGGTCCAGCCTTTGGAAAAAAAAATCTTTTCTGAATGTTAACTCTATTATTCAGCATATTAACTAAACATTTCAACTTTGTGACATTTGAAAATCTGATATGTCGCCGGTGACTTTATATGTCATTAATAAACACATTGAATAGAACAGAGTTAAAGTAAAACTACACTGCAGATGTCCTTTCATGTTGCTGTAGGACCATTAATTGACTCCTTTGGGACAGTTGCTCAGCCAGATGCAAATCCTCCAAAGTCTTCTCATCGGTCACACCATTTACTATCTCTTTAAAATAATTTTATGGGGGTATTTTGTTAATGCTTTGCCAAGAATCAAAATATACAACATCCATGATGTTTGTATAATCTACCTACCTAAAATCTTATAAAAATAAAATAATTTGACATGATTTGTTCTAAGGAACCATCTTAGGTCCTAGTGATCACTGTATTCTTTGCTAAATGCTTGTGAACCATTAAAAAAGTCAATTCTGGAATTTAGACAAATTATTTATAGATACCCTCTTCACCTCTTGAATTGGTCCAATGCCATTTACAATTTTTATCGGTGACTTGAATAAAGGTACACTTGGTATACTTAGTGAATTTGCAAATTATACAACGTTAGGAGTGATTGCTGACATATTGGATGACAGTCAGAATTTAAAGAAGATCTTGACAGGTAAGAAAATTGGGCTAAATCGAAGAATAGACCTAATTTAATAGGGGTAAGTGTAAAGTCTTATATTGGCATTAAATAATTAATTTTTAAAATAATAAATTCATTAGCCATTTATTCATTCTTAATTTATTGGTTAATAATAATTCATAATTTACACAATTAATTTTTATAATTGCAAACCGGTGGGGAGCAGTCTCATCCCTAGTCACTATTTCATCTAAATAAGATTTGGGGGGATCTGGGATTAAAGTTCAATGTGAGGCAGTGGTGTGATATGGTAGCCAAGAAATCAGAATGCAATCCTAGGCTGCATTGACAGAGATCTGGTATCCTGAATGAGGAAGGCAACGGTCCCACTGTGCTCTGTCTACTCTGTTTTCATCACAATTGGAGCACTGTATTCAACACTGGGTTCTGGACTGGGTCCACATTAGGAAATATTGTACATTGCAAAGCTGGAGAGCATAGAGAGGGAAGAGCTGAGAACAATGAGAATCTCTGAGCTCATACTAACTGAGCATTGGGTGAATGAACTAGCAGTGCTTAGCTTAGAGCAGAGAGGAATTGGGAGATGGGGCAGGGTGGACGGAAATGCCATTTCCTTCTCTAGCTCATTTTACAGATAATGAAATTGAGGCAAACAGGATTAAGTGACTTGACCAAAGTCACTCAGTTACTAAGTGTCTGAGGCCACATTTGAACTCAGGAAGATCAGTCTTCCTGACTCCAGTCAGGTACTCTCCACTGTACTACGTAGCTGACCCATTCTCACTTTGTATGAAGTCCAAAGGAGTAAAGTGATTTGTCCAAGGTCATGCAGGTGATAACTAGAAGAACTAGGATTCTACTCCAGGTCCTCTGACTACAACTCCAGGGTTCTTTCCTCTGTGCCACACACCCTTCTATCTTGAGTTGCCTCTTCCTCTACTCTTTCCTTCCTTCCTTCCTTCCTTCCTTCCTTCCTTCCTTCCTTCCTTCCTTCCTTCCTTCCTTCCTTCCTTGCTTCCTTCCTTCCTGTAGATGGCAGGTAGTATGGTAGAGTAGAAAGAAGGCTGGGCTTAGATTCAGGAGAAAGCAGGATTTAAATTCCACTTGTGACACTAGCTGTGTGACCACAGTCCTCTCTGAGCTGCTTTTTCCTTAACTGTGAATTGGCATCACTAATATCTGTGGTATCTATGATTTTTACATTACTTTCCCTGAGCAGTTTTTGTTGGTAATATAATGAAACCTATTCACATACCCATTACATGTCTCTCCATTGCCCTTTGGCAACTTTAATTAACCTGCAACTTTAAATTTTTGGAGTCTAGGATATTCTATACTTTGGAGCCATATAGCATCATTAGAAAAATATTGGTATTTATGAGATGAGCTCATTTCAGGGAGATACTTGGGGTCCATTAAAAACACTGTTTACTTTCCCAAGTAAATTCAGCTCACTCAGAAGTCTATGACTGGAAAAGAAGGTGGAAGGCACATCATTTTACAGAATTGAGGCAGTCACCGTGTTTCACTGGTATCCAGACAATGTGAAATAATCTAGAGAAGGAGTTCTTAAATTGGGGTCTATTCATGCAAAAGGTCAAAGGATAGATTTCAAGGGATTCTGAACTTGGATGGGAAAAATTCTATATTTTCACTAACAACTGACTTGAAATTGAATATGAATTTAGGCAACAAACTATAATAGTATTAAAAATACACATAACTATCTCCAAGAGAAATCAGATTTTTAATATCATAGTTGTGACCAATATTTCAAAATGTTTATTTTCATAAAGATTTTGAGATTACTGAAGTTGTTAAATCCACAGGCAGATGTTATGATATAAAATTTCTTCTTTAAAAATAGTTTGATCCTATATTTCAATATAATTAGTTTCCTTTGTATTTCTACATATTTTATTTTATACTTTTAAAGATATTTTGAGAAGGGTATATAAGTTTCACCAAAGTATAAGAGGGGTACAGGACATACAAAAGATTAAGAATTTCTGGTCAAGGGGCGGCTAGGTGGCACAGTGAGTAGAGCACTGGCCCTGAAGTCAGGAGGACCTGAGTTCAAATCTGGGCTCAAACACTTAAAACTTACTAGCTATGTGACCTTGGGCAAGTCACAACCCCAATTGCCCTCCAAAAAGAAAAAAACAACCCAAAACACCAAAACAAACAAACTAAGAATTTCTGGTCTTGAGGAAAGTCTGTTGAGTAAAGACTCTGTAGAGGATTTATGAGAAAACATGGAAATCCTTAGAATAAGATAAGAAGGCATGGACAGACTGTCATTAGTACTTGTGAAGAGACTATACACATTGACTGAACCACAGACCCATTGGGGTACTGAAAAAATGCCTACCTTATAAGGTTTTTGTGAGGATCCAAACACACATGCAACTATCCTGGTAAAAACTTAAAGTACTGTATAAATGTCTGCTGCTGTTTGTTCTTTATAATGTTTAATATTTACTCAGTGTTTTAAAATTTGCAAAGTGCTTTACAAATATGACCTCATTTAATCCTCATTGACAACTCTGGGAGGTGGGTGCTCTTATTCCCATTTTACAGATGAGGAAACTAAGGTAGATAGTGGTTAAATGATTGACCTAGGATCACGAAGCTGGAAAGCATCTGAGGCTGGATGTGAACTCAGGTCTATCCTGATGCCTGATAGAGAAAATGGCTCCAGGTCCAAGGGCTCTGGTCAATGCATTATTTAGCTATCTCTTCTGCTTACATTTTGGATATCATTTTTGCTAGAGAAGGTGAAGAAAAATAGGAATTGAGAAACTCTATCATCTCCCTGTTACTTATTAAGACCATTCCTAAGCTGGGAATCTTTTCCTCCCTGCTTCTTTTTGCATGGAACATTGCTATAAAAATTCTATTGATTATCGTTACATATATTATTATCATTGATTATCGTTATCATTGATAATCTATTGATTATCCTTAACATTTAAAAATATTTTATTTTTTCACAATTACATGTAAAACAATTTTAATATTCATTTTATAAAATTTTGAGTTTCAAATTCTCTCCCTCTCTCTCCTCTCCCTCTTCATTGAGAACACAAGCAATTTGATATGTTGCATATGTGCAGTCATGCAAGATATATTTCCATATTAAATCATGTTGTGAAAGAAAACATGGACCAAAAAACCCCAAGAAAAGCAAAGAAAGTTAAAAAATGCTATGATCTCCAGTCTCTCTTTCTCTGGAGGTAGATTGTATTTTTCATCATAAGTCCTTTGGAATCAACCTGGATCATCATATTACTAAGAATAGCCAAATCATTCACAATTGATCATCATACAATATTTCTGTTCTATAATATTCTCCCAGTTGTGCTCACTTCACTTTGTATCAGTTTGTGTATCTCCAGATTTTTCTAAAATGATCCTGCTTTTGTCATTTCTTACAGCACAATATTATTCCATTATAATCATATGCCACAACTTACTCAGCCATTTCCCAATTAACGGGCATCCCTTCAATTTCCAATCCTTTGCCAACACAAAAAAAACTATTACAAATATTTTTGTACACATAAGTTCCTTTCCTTTTTAAAAACATTTCTTTGGGATACATAGTAGTGGTATTGTTGAGTCAAAGGGTATACATGACTTTTGACATAATTTCAAATTCTAATTCAACTTATAATTCTAATTCAAATCTGACCATTCTCCCCATATCCCCTCTAACATTTGCTATTTTCTTTTTCTATCATATCAGCCAGTCTGATAGGTGTGAGGTGGTACCTCAGACTTACTTTATTTTGCATTTCTCCAATCCACAGTGATTTAGAGAATTTTTTTGCATGACTATAGATAGCTTTGATTTCTTTATCTGAAAACTTCCTGGTTATATTCTTTGACCATTTATCAGTTAGACAATGCCTTGTATTCTTATAAATTTGACTCAGTCCTCTAAATGAGACCTTTATCAGAGAAACTTGATGTAGTTTTTTTCATAGTTATGATTACTATTAATTTACCTCCATCTTATATTTCCTGCTATTTATCTTTCCCTCTCTCTCTTTTCACCCTGTCCCTCCTCAAAAGTGTTTTGCTTCTGATAATTTCTTCTCCCACTCTACCCTACCTTCTATCAGTCAACTGCCTTATCTTTTTTCCTTCCTACTTCCATGTACAGTAAGATAGATTTTAATACCCATATGAGCATGTATGTTGTTCCCTTTTTGAGCCAATTCCAACAACAGAAAGGTTCAAGCATTGTCTGCCATGCTCTCCTTCCCCCATCTGCCACACAACTTCTTCCCTTCCAAGGTAAAAGCTCTTTTACATCTCTTTTATGTCAGCTAATTTACCCCATTTTATCTCTCCCTTTCCCCTTCTCCCAGTGCATCCCCCTTACTCATCCCTAAATTTTAATTTTTTAGATATCATCCCATCCATAATCAATTCATACCCTTTCCCTTTATATGCACTCCTTCTAACTGCCCTCATAATGATAAAGTTCTTAGGAGTTACAAGCATCATCTTCCCATGTAGGAATGTCAACAGTTTAACCCTATTGAATCTCTTACTATTCCTCTTTCCTATTCATCTTTTAATACTTCTCTTGCATCTTGTATTTGAAAATAAACTTTTCTATTTAGCTCTGGTCCTTTCATCAGACATGCTTGAAAGTCCTCTTTTTCATTAAATGCATATCCTTCCCTCCCTGAGCCACCTTCCCCTCCCCCTCCCCCAAGGATCATACTTAGTTTTGCTGGGTAGATGATTCTTATGATCTTAGCTAGCTCCTTTGCCTTCTGGAGTATCATATTCTAAGCCCTCCTGTCCTTTGATGTAGGAGTTGCTAAAACTTGTGTTATTCTGACTGTGCTCCATAATATGTGAATTATTTCTTTCTGGCTGCTTGAAATATTTTCTCCTTGCCTCAGAGCTCTGGAATTTGGCTATAATATTCCTGTGAGTTTTCATTTTGGGATCTCATTCAGGAGGTAATTGGTAGATTCTTTCAATATGTATTTTACCCTCTAATTCAAGGATACTAGGGCAATTTTCCTTGATAATTTCTTGAAAAATTATGTCTAGTCCCTTTTCTTATCACAGTTTTTAGATAGTTCAATAATCCTTAAATTATTCCTGCTTGATCTATTTTCCAGATAAAATGTTTTTCCAAAGAGATATTCCACATTTTCTTCTATTTTTTCATTCTTTTCATTTCATTTTATTGTTTTTTGATGTCTCATGGAGTCATTAGCTTCCATTTGACAATTCTGTTTTTTAAGGAACTATTTTCTTCAGTGAGTTTTTGTATTTCGTTTTCCATTTGGCCATTTCTATTTTTAAAGAGTCTTTCCTTTAGTGAATTTTGATACAATTTCTTTCCTTTTGGCCAATTTTGCTTTTTAAAGAATTCTACTCTTCAGTGGATTTTTGTGCCTCTTTTACCATTTGGCCTATTCTGTTTTTAAAATGTTATTTTATTTAGTATTTTTGTGCCTCCTTTACCAAGCTGTTTACCCCCTTTTCATTATTTTCCTGCATAATTCTCATCTCTTTCCTCAATTTTTCCTCTAATTCTCTTATTTGATTTTTAAAACCTGTTTTGAGCTCTTCAAGGTATTCATTTTGGGCCTGAGATCTATTTACATTTTTCCTTTGAGGCTTTGGGTGTAGCCGTTTTGACTTTTTTATCTTATCAGTTTTGATCTTCCCTTTCACCATAATAACATTTTTCAGATTCTTTTTGATTGTTTGCTCATTTATTCAGTCTATTTCTTGACTTTTAACTTTATGTTAAAGTTGGGATCTGCCCTGGACTGGAGGGAGCACTGTCCCAGGCTTCAAGCTTTTTATGCTGCTGTTTTCAGAGCTAGCCCAGGGTGTCTAAAAGTTCTTCTAAGTGTTATGTTCTAGAGAGAGGTGCTCTTCTGGCCTGCACTCTCATCTGTAAGTGACGTAAGTTCCACTCTGGAACTGTGACCAGATTCCCTGCTCCCCTGTTGCTGCATGCTCTAGTATGTGATTACTGTTTCTCACCCTGGAGATGTGACCCAGTACCACATGGGCAATGTGACAAAGCACGTACCCAGTACCAGCAAAGGATCCCCTGTAATCTCCTTCTGACTAGTTGTCTGACCTCCTTCCTATCTGTGAGTTGAGAGCTCTGGAAGTTGTCACTTTTGATTTAGTTACCTCCAAGGCCTTCTACTGGCTTGCCCAGTTGTGATCTCTGCTGGACTATGCTCCAATTTCATTCCAGTAAGACAGACATTTCCTGCTGAACTTCTAAGTTGCCTTGGGCTAGAAAATTGTTTTACCCTGATCTTTTGTTACTTCTGATGCTCCAGAATTCATTTTGAGGTGTTATTTTAAAGTTGTTTGGAGGGGAATTTGGGAGAGCTCAGGTGAGTCTCTACCTTTACTCTGCCATCTTGGCTCCATGCTACTTATTAAAATTTTATAAAAATAAATTTGTATTGACATTTTTACATCATTTGAATTTCCCCTTTTGTATTTCTTCTCTCCCCACTCCCAGAGAGATACCTTATATAACAAAGAATTTTTGTTAAAGAAAAAGAACAAAAGTCACTTAAACTGATTAATACATTGAAAAAAAATCTGAGAAAACATGTGATTCTCTGACCCTGTGCAAAGGCATGGAGATGAGGGTACCTTATGAGTTCTCTTGTTTGGGAGCAAACTTGTTTTCTGTAATTTTGCAACATTCATTTTCTATTGTCTTGTGGTTATATGAACTAATGCAAAGTGAAGTAAGGACAGCCAAGAAAATGTTATATGCAATGATATAAATAGAAAGAAACAGTTAAACTATTAGATCAGGAATAGAAAGTTAAGAGACTAGAACAGTCTCTTACACATTATACATGATTAATGAATACATGTTAGATTGAATTTATGTACTGATAGAATAAGGAGTATCTATATGTTTATTTAATTTGTGTGTTTTTATGTGTATGTATATGAGTGCACAACCACAGATACTCATATGTACTTGTTCCTAATGCTCATCAACCATGATTCATTTGGCAGATGGCTTGTGCCTATCCTGACCCTTTTATTTCTGATCCATTTATTTAACTTTTTAAATGATCTTTCCATGGATATTACTGTAGTAATTGTGTATATTGTTTTCTTGGCCCTGCATTTTGCATCAGATTTCCTATGTATGTCTTTATTCAACATATTTTCCATTTCTTAGATAGTAATACTGCATTATATTCACCTCCCACAATTTATTTAGTCATTTTCCAATTGGTAGGTATAGACTTTATTTCCAGTTCTTTGCTACCACAATAAGAGAAGCTACAGATATTTTATCATATCTATACAGGTTATATGCCTAGCGGTGAAATCTCTGGGTGAAAGGGCATGGATATTTTTGGTCCCTTTATTTGCATAATTTCAAATTGCTTTCCAGAATGGGTTGTACTAATTTCATAGCTCTACCAATAGTGTATTAGTGTGCCTATCTTTCTACATCACCTCCAAAAACGACTATTCCCATTTTTGTCATCTTTGTCAACTTGCTGGTTATAAGATATTTTCAGTGTTGCTTTGATTGACATTTCTTTTATTATTAGTGAGTGGGAACATTTTTTCCTATTATGGCTAATAGTTTGCAATTATTCTTTTGAGAACTTTATTCATATCCTTTGATCATTTGTCTATTGAGGATGCCATTAACACTTTATTGGGACACAGTACATTCTGGGCTTTATGCTTCCTGATACTATTCTTAGATAAAAAAATAAACCATTTAAGGACTCTCTAGGTTGCTATGTTGACTTTTTTATATCTTGCCTTTCCTTTCTTATTGGTATTGTTTGGAATTGTGGTCATATTTTCACTTTTTCCAATCACACACTCCTTACTTGTTGTGTATTTCTTTTTAGTATTTATTCACTAAGTGGACCTATCATTTTGTTGTTGTTTCTTCTCAGTGACTGCCTAATGATATTTTCTCACCTATGGTCCAAGAAGCTGTAGCATACTCAGAGGCCATCCTCTGGTAAAGCCATCTTGGCATATGGACTAAACCAGGTTGAGAGTAACCAACAGGTCTCAAAACCATCAGTGAGTTAGGAGAATGTCTACCTCAAGCATGTAAAGACTATGTCCAGAAGAATGGGTGGATGAGAACCATCTGTTCCAATGACCATGAAGGCAGATGAAGCAGACATTGTGGAGTACTTAAGAGTTTTATGAGACATTGAAGATGCCAATATAACCACTGCAACCTGGGCTATGGTCAGTCATCCTGACTTTTGTTTTGCCACTGGGCTTCAGTGACTAGGAAAGACAGAGTAAGGCTGATGATTTTGTGCAACTCTGCTTCGCAGCCAATTCATTCACAAGTCAAGAAATCACCCTCTGATGCCATTGATCCTCTTCAAAAATTGGGGCGGCTAGGTGGTGCAGTGAATAGAGCACCAGCCCTGGAGTCAGGAGGACCTGAGTTCAAATCTGACCTCAGACACTTAAGACACACAAAAAAAACTAGCCATGTGACCTTGGGCAAGTCACTTAACCCCAATTGCCCTCCAAAAAGCAAAAAAAAAAAAAAAAGGACAACAAACAATGATACTCTTTACTAAAGTGGTGGCAAACTTAAAAAGAAACAGGGGTCACTTAACGATTCCTGTATATCACATACTGACTCAGAAAACCATATGTTAACATTATCTATGTTTTATCATATTTTAATTTATTTTGTTATATATTTCCTAATTATATTTTAATTTGGTTCAGCTGTACTTGGGAGTGTCATGGGTGGTATGTGGTTAGTAAGCAGCATTCTTGACACCACTGCTCTTATTCTTTTTGTGCACTATGATTAGCCTTTTTAATTCTTTGCCCTGCCCCCAATTCTCCCATCAATTGAAAAAAAACCTCATAATAAATCATCATAGTCAAGTTAAATGTATCTACACAGTGGCCATGTCCACAAATGTTTTTCTCCTTCTGCACTCTAAGCCCACCACTTCTTTCTCAGGAAGTAAGTAGTATGCTTCATCATAGATCCTTTGGAAATGTGGTTGGTCATTATTTTGATCAGAATTCTTAAATCTTTCAAATTTGTTTTTCTTCACAATGTTGTTATTGAATAAATATTTCTCTTCTGTTTATATCACCCTACATCAATTCATCCTGGTCTTCCTAGGATTCTATGAAAACATCCCTTGTGTTATTTCTTTTTGAATATCTTTCTTTTTTTTTTTCATAAAGCAATCGGGGTTAAGTAACTTGCTCAAGGTTACACAGCCAGTTATTTCTGGGTGTGGTGCTGAGTATCTGAGCCTGGATTTGATCCAGGTCATCCCGACACTGGAGCCAGTGCTCTTACTCGCTGAGCCACCTGGCCGCCCCTCCTTGTGTCATTTCTTAATAGCACAATAATAGTCCATTACATCATCTGTTTGCCACAATTTGTTCAGCCATTCACCAATTGAAAATACCCTTTAGTTTCCATTTTTTCTTTCCCTTTTTATTTTTTCTATATAAGGGCCCTTCCTTTAGTTCTTTTTTTAATCTTTTTTAAAAATTTTTTTAATGCTTTATTAACTTCTGATTTACATCGTTCGTTTCCATGATTTTGAGTTACAAATTTTCTCCCCGTTTTTCCCCCACCCATCTGTATCAGCAACGCCATATTCACAATGCCTATAGAGATTACAAATATGCTGATATAATTATCCATCACAAAATACATCAGGTTTGCCATTTGGGGAAATAAACTAGAAAATATATTAAGATACCAAAAGACTGAGTCCCCAAACCAGAAATTGAAAGCCATCAGAGTAGTTATGACATTGGCACAGGTAGATAAAGTAGAAAGCACCCACATTTTCAAGCCTTTAAAACAGAACAGGCTACCTCAGGCAAAGGTCCTCCTCTCCCCACTCACAGCAACCACCCAGCGTCCTGGAAGAGCGCTCCCAGCAGCTCCGGCCCCTGGCAGTCCTCAGCAGGAGTCCTAATTCAAAAAAAAAAAAAAGGCAACCGCCGCCAACTGCCAACCGCAGGACCGTTAGCTCGGCTTTTCACTTTCTCTTGCTCTGCTATGTCAGCACGTCCATGGGGCATGGGAGATCTTTAAATCCCATAACCCTTACACCATCCCCACAAAACAGCAGTCCCACAGTTTATCCCCACCTCCGATCTGCTCTCTCCCATACCCGTTTCAACTTTTCCAGTGGATCTCTATGCCTCAGTGCCTGTATATCTTTTTTTTTCTTAATAACATGTAAGATGGTATTAATAATAGTATATATATATATATACACACACACACATATATATATATATATATTTGAATACTTTATTTTAAAACTTTCAATTCCAGATTCATTCCCTTCCCCCCCTGCCACCCACCCCCACTGGGGAGACAAGCAGTTCAGTATAGGTTGTACATGTGCGGCTAATGCAAAACAATAACATAGTAGATGTATTGTAGAAGACTGACTATATTTCCCTCCCTCCTATCCCACATCCCACTTGTTCTATTCTCTACTTTGATCCTGTCACTTTTCAAAAGTGGGTGCTTCCAACTTCCCTCCCCCCTAGCCTGCCCTCCCTTCCATCATCCCCCCTCACATACCCTTCCCCCCCTATTCTCCTGGAGGGTGAGATCCCCTATTTAGTGTGTATTTCCCTCCCTCCTCAAGCCAGATTCAATAGGAATAAGGTTGACCCATTCCCTTTTGCCTTCCTATTCTTCCCCTCCATTGTAACCATTTTCCCTTGCCTCTTCTGTATGAGATAGTTGCCCCACTCTGTCTCTCCCCATCTCCTCTCATTATATTCCTCTCACCTCTTAATTTCACCTTTTAAGTATCATCCCTTCCTGTTAAATTGGTCCCGTGCCCTCTATCTATGTATACCTGTAAACATATATACACACATTCACATATGTATTCATATGCCCGCATACCCTCATATAAAGATT
>NW_027186304.1:40641083-40704822 GCF_028583685.1 Petaurus breviceps papuanus | reverse complement strand
ATAAGTTACAATTATTGTTTTTCCATGTAGGAATGTTAATAGTTCAACTTTGGCCAGGTGGCTCAGCAAGCAAGAGCTTCAAATCCGGGCCCAGACACCCAGCACCACATTCTTCCCTTTTTTAATCTCACCTTCAAGATCTATCCTTAAAGTTGAAGCTTTTATTTTTTGATAGCTTGCTATTCTTTTTACTAATTCTTGAAATATGGTGTCTAGGATGGATTGTGATTTTTGAGGAGTCAAGTGTTTCTTAAAATTATTCTCCTTTAAAAAAAATTTAATAGCAACTACCTTACATTTTCTTCTTTTTTTCAGTCTCTTAATTTCTTACCTGATGGAGTCATTGATATCTACTTGGTCTATTCTAATTTTCAGGGAGTTTGTTGCTTGAGTAAAGTTTACCACTTTCCATTCCAAACTATCTGTTCTCATTCTAATATTTTCATCTAGAAATTTTCTTTCTTTTCTTTTAAAAAAAATCCCTTGTTCTACTTCCTTTTCATCTCTGCTTTCAGTTTTTATAGTTTCTTTCTTTTTATAGGTTGGATTTTTGTTTTTTTTTTCCTGGATTTAAACTAGTTCTTTAAAGTGGCTAGTGTCATTATCTTATGAATCGTGTCTCTAGTCATAATTCCCACCTTGATTTTTGAAATTCATAGTGCTAGATGTTTAGGGTCCTCTGGGAAATCTCAGGTCAGAGCATTATGGATCTTGGAGCCCCTGACACTAGGATGTCTTACATTGCTGCTCCTGGATGCATTGCTGCCACTCTTAATTCATATTTCTCAGTCCTAAACAGAAGCCATTGCCTTTCTTCCAACCCACTTCCTAACTTTCCAATTTCATTATAAGGCAGTGGTATCAAGCTCACTAATGTCACGCTATAGTTTTCTGACAGCTCTTGAGAGGTGTTTATTTGTTTGTTTCTCTTGGAATCCTCTACTCTTGATGCCTCCAGTTACAGAGCCTTGCAGGTTATAGTTCTTTCTAGTTTGTCTCTGGATTCACTAGGACAATCTCCCATACTGGCAACAGATTTTTTTTTCTGGTATTCATTCTTTCTTATTGCTTGTGGGCTTCTGCATGGTTTTTGACATAGTTCTGGAGTACATGGAGCTCTTGCTCTAGTTTCTTATTCAATATCTTGATCTGACCTTGTTATTTTTAGTTGTTTTGTTTTATTTTTTTACTGGAGTAGGTATGTTGGTGCTGGGCTGCCTGACCCTGTTCAATCACCCATCTTAGCCATCTTATCATTCACTTTCTGTTAATGATATTCTCTCACCTGTGGTCCAAGAAGCTGTAGCATACTCAGAGGCCATTCTCTGGTAAAATCACCTTGGCATATCCATATCACCAGGTTTAGGTTAACCAACAGGTCTCAAAACCATCAGTGGGTTAGGAGCATGTCTACCTCAAGCATGTGAAGACTTCCTCTAGCAGAATGGGTGGATGAGAACCATTGTAATGGTAATGGAATTTGAAGATCCCCTTTATTGGCAAGCTAACCCAGAGCTTGTGAATCCCACAGTGGGATGGACTAGTTGATGTGACAAGATGGGGTTGAACATGGAGGAGCTGGTGACATGTATAGGGAAAAGCCCCAGCTGAGAGAGGCCAGAAGAACTTCTGGGAGCAGCATTGTGGAGGCAGAGAAAGAGAGAGAGAGCTGCCAGGAACAAGAATGCTGAGAGAGAGAGAACTGTCGGGAGCTGCCAAGGACTTCCGAGGGCCAGCCAGAGTGGCCCAGGCCTTTTGAGGACCAGCCAGAGCTGCCAAAAACTAAGGAGGCATGACTGTGGTGCTATACTTTGTCTGTTTTGATGTTAGTTTGTCAGATTTGTTTGTTGATAGAGGCCTCAGGCTATGTTGTTGGGTCTAGGCACAAGGCCTGGGTTTCACAGGCAGAGAGTGAATTGATGAGGATATTGGCAATGTGAATGAATGTTATTGTAGCTTTGTTAAGCTTTGTCTTCCCAGGAACAGAAGCTGTGGGAAGGGGAACCATGGAAGCTGAGAATCTGCCTTGAGTCAAGATGAAAAGACCTCTCTTTGGGTACTTAATACTGACTGATGATATTGTAACCTAGTTGTGACCTAGGGGTGTATGGCCTTTGTGCTTTTCACTGCCCCTTGAGAGGGTGCTTGGTAGTGACTGATGATATTGTAATTTAGTTGTGACCTAGGGGTGGAAAACATTTGGCCTTTGTACTTTGTGATTAACTAAATGAATGTACTTTGTTTAAGAAGATTTTTTGATTGAAGATATTAAGACAGTGTGACCTAGGGGTGGACTTTGTGATTGACTAAATGAATGCACCTTGTTTAAAAGAGAACTTTAATCTTTGTACTTTGTGATTGAATTGAGGACTTACTAAATGATTGAGTTACTAAATGAATGTACTTTGTTTAAAACTATGTGACCACTTTGGTGAAAACTACATGGCCATTTTAGTGTTAAATTGTTGAGTTGTGACATGGTGAATGCTGTATTTTGATTTTCTGTGAATGTTTTGCTTTAATTTACTGTTGAAATAAATGGAGATTTCACTATGCTGTGTAATCAGAACCTTGAAAGTTGTTTACAGCAACAGTACTTTGGAAAGCTGCTTGTGCTTGGCATTACAACCATCTGTTCCAATTGATTCCATTTTGTTCCTACAACCATGACCTTTGGGGGCAGTAAGCATCTGAAGTTGGGGACAGGAGTGGGAGAAGGAAAAGGAGCATTAAACACATGGGATAAGATTAGGGACCAGCATGATTCCCTTCAGAGAAGATGGGCCTTACCAGAAGGTAAAGATTTGCCTCCCTAGCAACTCCAAGTTCTTTTCCTTCGAAGGAGAATCTAAATCACTGCAGGTCTGGGAGATTATAAAGGACCCTGAAAGAAAATTGGAGTAAACAGAGAAGGCAGAGACTTGCATTGATTGTTTATACCCTATTATGAGTCCTATATGTTACTTCTCCATTCTCCTGTCCCCAACTTTAGACCCTTACTGCCACCAAAGGTCATGGTTATAGGAACAAAAAATTTTTCCAAATTTTTTCTTCCTTCATATAGCTCAATGTCTTGTTTCTTTGGTGTCATGTATAAGATATTTTTTTTTCTAAGAGTCTGGTGATGCTCATCAAGTCCTTATCACACTAGAAGGTTGGGTTATCAAAATCTCTAGGACTTTGACATTGTCCAAGAAATCCTTCTTCTTTCAATTCAGGAATTTTTGACATATTCTAGAGAGCTGGGTTGTAGAAATTCTGATGACTTGGTGTAGCAGCAAGCACCCCAAGCATCCCCAGGGTTTTCTGCCAACACAGGTTCTTAGATCTGCTTTGTTAAAGGAAAGCAACTCAAAATGGGTTAACAAGCTTACTTTCATCAGTCAAACATGTATCGTTTACCTAGTTCAGGGGGAAAAGGTCAGCACCCCGAACTTCAGAGTATACAGACAGAATTATCAAGACAGAAACAGATCAAGTAGACAGATTTCCAAATTGTCCAACCGTTACATCCATACCAAATCAACATCTGGGTTTCAACATCTGGGTTTTTCAAAGCCGAGGGGGGGCTCTCAACAACAGCTTCCCAGAATCCAGATAAAATCACAAAACACTTCTCAAAGTGAGCCCCAAAACAAAGCTACACATCAGGGCTTATATAGCCTTCTCCTGGCTCAGAGAATGTAACAACCTTATTGACCCACTGGCCAATCAAAAAGTATCTACTGAAAAACAAGCCTCCCACCCCAGGCTCCAGGTGCACTTTAGCCTAGGGGCAGGGAAGATCTTAAAAATTTACATTACATTCCTATTACACTTGGTCAATTGGTTCCCGTTTCCACAACAGAGATTGTACTATTGCCTCTCTCTGACTTGGTCAATCAGTCAGTCAATAAGCATTTATTAAGCACCTACTGTGCACCACTGTGCTGAGTAGATACAAAGGCAGACCCTGCTCTCAATGAGCTAATGGGAAAGAAAAATATATAAATAACTATGTACAAATCAGCTATATACAGGTTAAATAGGAATTAATTGACAACTGGAAGGCACTAGAATTAAGAAGGACTGGAAAAGACAGAAAAGATGAGATTTTAGTTGAGACTTAAAGGAAGCCAGGAGGCAAAGAAGAGGAGGGAGAACATTCTAAGCATGGAGGACAGCCATTGAAAAGGTCATGAGTCTGGAGATGTAGTATCTTGTTCATGAAATAGTAAAGAACATAGCATCATTTCATTAATTATTAGTGATTTTGAGCTTTTTAAAATATGGTAGTTGATAGTTTAGATTCTTTCTTTGAAAAATGCCTGGCTTTATGCTTTGACCTTCACTGGGGAATGGCTCTTACACATTTGAATCAGTTCCTTATGCATCTTGAACAAAGAAACTTGCTGCAAAGATTTTCCCTCCTAGGTAATTACATTTGTGACCCCATTTGGGGTTTTCTTGGCAAAAATACTGGAGTGGTTTGCCATTTCCTTCTCCAGCTCATTTTACAGATGAGGAAGCTGAGGCAAACAGGATTAAGTGACTTGCCCAGGGTCACTCAGTTAGTAAGTGTCTCAGAGCAGGTTTGAACTCAGGAAGATGAGTTTTCCTGACTCTAGGTCCAGTGCTCTATCCACTGTGCTACCAACCTGCTTCCTACATCCTAAAAAGAAGAGAAAACACAAATATCATGGTCATGAATGTTACAGACATGTTGAGTGAGACTGTCATGGAACAGATTAACAAACCCCTTCCAGGCTTAATAACATATGTCTATGAGGCACCCAGTTTGTGATGTCCAGTGGGTCATTGTGGTGAGGTGGTTGGAAGGTCTCCTGGGAGAGGGGGCAAATACCAGAATTTCTCTTGTTTGTTAGTGTCTGTGAATCTTCTTTAGGTCTCTTTGGAACATGGGATGCTGCTCCCTCTTCAGGATGTCTGTAATTTTCCTATGTGGGAAAAGCATCTAGCTCCAATGACACATTTTCTTTTCCTTCTGGATATATTGTGCCACATTCTTCCACTCATCAGATTCATTACTTGTACTTCTTTCCATCTAGCTTTAAATTTCATTTAGTCATTGGACACAGCTAGATGGTACAGTGGATAGAGTGGCTAGAATTGGAGTTTGAAAGGCCTGAATTATCATACTGTGCCTGAAACTTGCTAGGTATGTGGCCTAAGTGGGTAAGTCACTTAACTGCTCTCAGTCTCAGTTTCCTTGTCTGTAAAATCAGGGCCAACAGGGGCGGCCAGGTAGCACAGCGAGTAAGAGCACCGGCTCCAGTGTTGAGAAGACCTGGAGATCGAATCCTGGGCTCAGACACTCAGCACCCACCCAGAAACACCTGGCCGTGTAACCTTGAGCAAGTTACTTAGCCCCAATTGCTTAGGGGCGGCCAGGTGGCTCAGCGAGTAAGAGCACCGGCTCCAGTGTCGGGATGACCTGGATCAAATCCTGGCCTCGGATACTCAGCATCACACCCAGAAATAACTGGCCATGTAACCTTGAGCAAGTTACTTAACCCCGATTGCTTAAAAAAAAAAAAAAAAGAAAAAAATCAGGGCCTACAATAGCAACTACCTCATAGTGTTGTTGAGAGGCTTAAATAAGTTAATTTGTATAAAGTTCTTTTCTTTTCTTTTTTTTTTAAGCAATTGGGGTTAAGTAACTTGCTCAAGGTTACACAGCCAAGTGTTTCTGGGTGGGTGCTAAGTGTCTGAGCCCAGATTCAATCCCAGGTCATCCCGACTCTGGGTATGGTGCTCTTACTCACTGTGCTACCTGGCCGCCCCTCTATAAAGTGCTTTTCAAACCATAAAATACTATATCTAAATTCTAGTTATTATTAAATGATACCTTCAACTTAAGACAGGACAGTTTCCATGATCCTTCTAAAATATAATGAGCTATTAAGAATGAACAGACTAGACTGTCCTTAGAAACCATCACTCTAACTTGTCTTATTTGATACCAATATCCTAAGTTAATACTCATTTAACAACATCTGAAAGTTGGGGTTGACCTTTGGCAGAAGTTGGCAAAGTTGGCAAAACTCCTCCAACCTATTGTCAACATTGTGTCTTGATTTGACTCTTATTTACATTTTCTAGCTCTTACAGGCCTGTTCTTTGTTTAGGATGAACCAGCTATTAACCACCACTGTCTATTTTCAGAATTCTTTTTTTTATGCCCAGAATCCATATACTACATACTGGGTACCCAGGGTCCTTTCCTTTGTGGACTTTCATTCAGGCCCTTTGTTTTTCTGCTAGCTTTCTAATACACCAACTCGGTTTAGGTGTTAATGGCACTTTATTATGCTATCTTTCCAGATTTATTTGCATTTTATCCCAGAGAAATGAATGACTACACAATACTTTAAATATGAAATGTGAACTTTAACCTAAAGGAAAGAAATCTTTAATGGTGGAATTTCTTGCACAATGAAGTCCAGTGGGGTAAGTTCTGAGGTGGGGGTGGTACAGGGATAAAGAGAGGCCCTCTACATCCCTCAGATTACATCAGCTAGGCCAGTATACTCTGCCTACCCACATGGCTAGACCTGCTGGTGAGATGATCACCCACCATCTGTCTTGTGTGGTCAGATCTCATCAGGAACTCTCAAAATTCTTGCCTCCTAAATTTTATCCACCTCAGGCAACATGTTAATTATAGCACACAGATCTACACTTTTTTTGCATTCGGATCTTTAAAAAAAAAGCAAACTGTGTAAGCAATCTCAGATTGGAGAAAATAGCAAGGAAAAAATGGGCAGCAGGTCATAAAGATTGTTTCTAATGTAATATAAATGTGATGTGATATAAATGCACTGTAATGTATCATCATTAGCTGAATGTCAGGGTTGAAAGTAATGAGTCATCCTAAAAAGTCTTTGATTCCACAGAGTATATTTATTTATTCTGCTTAAGTAACTCAACTTTGGTATTTAAATGGACACAGTTTATGAATCCATTATTAATGAGACTATTAAACCCTTCAAACTGACCATTATCAACATGTTTTGATTTGACTCTTATTTACACTTTCTAGGTGTTACAGGCCTGTTCTTTGTTTGCTAGGATGAACCAGCCTCTAACCCAGTTGGAGTTTCAGGTTTTTAATTTGTTATGACAAACAAATTCTAAATGTCCACATCCCCCCCTCCCCCCCTTGTTAATAGGCAATTCTGCTTGGTAGAATGTTCACTTATCCTCTCACCATCAGCATTCCATCTTTAGATTTTCAAATGGTTTGACTTCTTTTTCTACAAGATTTAAAATACAGGCCAACCTCAAATTATTATTATTATTTTTAAAAACTTGTGCTAAGAATTCACCAGTGCTAAATGCTGATGGGCACATCCATTACCCAAATACCCACAATTTCTTGTTCCAAGGGGTCTTTCCAAGTGATATAAACTGAACTATGGTCTTCCATAAGCACCAATTATGGCTGATCTTGAGATGCCTTCTTTCTCTAATTGGTAAAGTTAATTTGATTAAAATGGCAATTCTATGTGGGCAGTCATATTTATTTCCATTTAAACCCATAAATGGTCTAAAAATGTTTTCAGAATGTTAAATGAGGCAATAATGAGTTTCCTATGGTTGAGTAAGAATGCACAAATTAGTATTATAACACTGCAATTAACATGCATCTTGACTGGGTTCAACTTTGCCAAAATTTTTCCTTTTACTTATAGTCAATGTGGGATGAATCCAAGAAAAAAAATGGTGCAAGAAGATGTTGTAGAATGGAAAAAAATATGCTAATGCCTGTAGAGATATATATCTACTTCCTTTTTTTTAGAAAACCAGACCAAATTTGGAGGAAGAACTTCTACTGATAGGGATAGATAGGAAACTGTTCTGTAATTTATAGATTTAGAGAGTTGCCCAGGGCACCGAGGGATTAAGTGACTTGTCAAGAGTCATATAGCAAATTGTGTTAAAGGCAGGACTTGAACCTAGATCTTCAGCTTCCAAAGTTAGCTCTCTATCCACTATACCACACTTCCTCTGAGATTTTATATATATACACACACAGATACATATATGTATGTGTGTATGTATAACTCACAGATCAGTCATTATGTGTGCCTTTCCTAAGTGCTTCTTTCTATTTCTTTACTGTCCTCAGAGGAATTCAATTCATAGGAAAAATCTATTGGCCTCTGGTGACCCAAAGTGAAACAGAGATTATCATCTACCCAAGTACTAGATCATTCCTATAAACTGCTCATATGTTATAAAGGATATACATATACACATATGTATATATACATGCATGTATATGTACATTATGTATGTATATGTTTATATATATATATATAGAGAGAGAGACAGACAGACAGAGTACAGTTTTTTTCAGTTGGGTCTGACTCTTCATGACCCCATTTGGGGTTTTTCTTGACAAAGATACTGGAGTGGTTTGTCATTTCCTTTTCCACCTCATCTTATAAGATGAGGAAACAGAGGCAAACAGGGTTAAGTGATATAACTAGTAAGTGTCTGAGGCCAGATTTGAACTCAGTCTTCCTGACTCCAGTCTTGGTGCTCTATTCACTGTACCGCCTAGTTGCTGTATCTATATTTATATTCTTCTCTATCTCCATCTCTTTCTATATATACACACTAATATGTATGTTTATTTGATTGTTTGCACACTGCACTATTTGGTCCAGAGAAGTATTCACTGATTCATTCATTTGTTCATTCATTCATCTATCACATACTTCTTGCATAGGCTGCTTTGTTTTGGTTCATTGTACAGTTGGACATAGGGGTAGCTATGGGTCCTTATACAATGTCTATTTGTCATTGTTTTCTCTTTCCTACTGTGACCTAGGGTGCTGAAACAATTTCATCCCTAGTGTCTCCATAATCAAATCAACTTCATCTATCAACAGCCATGTTGTATTTGTATATTTAATGATTACTGTTTGATAAGGGGAAGCAATGGTGTAGCTGATAGGGACCTAACTCAAGTCAAGAAGATCTAGGATTAAGTCTTCATTTTTCAGTGCTCCAGGTGATTATTAAAGCAAGATGGTAGAATAGTTGCCACTTTGCATTGGATGGATGCATGCATGCATACATGAATGAATAAGAAAGTAGTTACATGAATGAATAAGAAAGTAGTTATCAAGTAGTAGGCACTGTGAACACTGCTGGGTAGACAAATACAAAAGTGAGAGAGTCTCTGTTCACTGGCAGGAAGTTCCCCACATTCATTAAAATCACAAGTTTAGACCAAAAAAAAAGAATGATAATGATAAGCAATAGATGGAAACTATAGAGAGGAAAATTTGAACCTGATGTAGAGAAACATTTCCTAACAAAAAGATATGTCAAAAAATGGAAGGGACAATTTCAGAAGGTAGTGAGTTCTTGTGTGTCTGGTTGCTCACTTGCCAAATATGTTGGACATGTACAGAACTGGTGAGATCACCAAAAGGGAGAAAGAGTATGTAGAGAGAAGAGAAGTGGCTTCGGGAAAGACCCTTGGGGTTCACCCACACCGAGTGAATTCTTATTCAAGTATGGAGGCTCATTCTATGCTTGACCTGCTCTGGTACAAATGGGACTACTTGCAAGTGTAGTATTCAGATCAAATAACTGCTTTTAAAATTGAGCCAAGCTTTTCCCTATTATATCTCCCTTTCCCCCTTCCCTTATACCTTCAATAATTCTAGGTGTAATCAGTCAGCACAGTCATTCTATGGGGTGTGAGAAGTTTCCTGGGGTAGCCATAGAAGCCCCTGTATTCTTTCCTTAGAGGTTCCTTTTCTGAGATATCTGCTTATAGGAGGGTCCAGCCTTTGCCCCATATTCCGTGTGCAGGCAGCTCCCCACCAGCTGAAGCCAGCTGCAAGGACTTGTTTATTTTAGAATGTGTGTGGTCTCATTCCCCTGCCAGCCTCATACATATGGATCGGACAAAGTGGCCTCAGATTCCTTCCAGCTTCGAGATTCTGTGATTCTTTGGCTCCATGACGATAATGACAAACAGTATTTGTAGAGTGTCTTAAGGTTTGAAAAACACTTTACATGTCTTATCTCATTTTATCCTCACAACAAACCTGGGAGGTAGGTGCTGTTATCACCCCCATTTTATAGATGGGGAAACTAAGGCAGATAGAGCTTAAGTGATTTGCCCAAGGTCATGTTAGCTGGATTTGAATTCAGATCATTCTGATTCCAGATTCAGTGTTATATCTACTATGCCACCTAGCTGCCCCGACGGTGGTATTGATCATGATGACAACCAAATAAAGGACAGGGAACTCTTCTGGATGCATTAGGGACAAAAATCTACTTTTTCTATGGTGATGTATTACTTCGCTGGAGGGCCAAATGTTTTCATCTTGGATTGTAGTTCCAGTCCTTCCAAGTGGTCTTGACCAACTTGTTTCTCTTCTCTGGACCTCGGTTTTTCATTTTTAAAAGGAAGATGATCTCCAAGGTGCCTTATAGCTTAAATATTCTATGATCAATGATTCATCTAGTTCAGAAGTCCAAGATATAAATCTTGTTCAGGAATAATTAGACTTCATAGTCTCCTTCAGCCTTTTTGAATTACAGGAAGTTTCGATCAAGGGTATGGGGAGTTCCTAATGGTTCAAATATGTCTTCTTGAGAATGCACTTTCAATATTGGCTTTCATAGCACTCACGTTTACTATTCATCAATTGGCTAGCCAGTTTTACTTACAGGAGGAATGTGTATGAGTGCTTTGTGCTATGGAAGGAGACTGAGAAGAACCTGGATATTTCATGACTGACAAAGAATAATTTAATTTGAATTATAAAGGGGCTTGGTTGAATGACAAAGAAAGGAATTATTTATAAAACAAGAATAGAGAGGGGAAAAATAAAATAATGGATCAGTTACCACACTCATGAAAACTAGGAAGAGTTTCCCCAAGTGTCATTTGAATCTAAGTTTGTGGAGAATATTTTACCATGGCTTGACCTGATGTAAAAGAGAATCAAAACATAGTCAAGGAGGTGAGGGAAATGCAAAGGCAGAGGAGTGGCTTCAGATATTACCACAAATTTCAGGAAATACCTGAACCTGAAATAGTGCTGAGGATAGAGTGTTAGACTTGGAGTCAGGAAAACCCAAGTTCAACTCTTGGCTCAGATACTTACTAATTATATGATCCTGTGCAAATCATTTGATATTCCTCATCTGTAAAATGGGGATACACATGCTTATTGTGATGATCAAATGAAAGAACATTGTAAAGGGTTTAACAAACCTTATGTTTGATTGATGGTTGTCCTCCATTCTCAGACAGGACCAAAATGCCATCACTATGTCAGAATCAAGTGACGATGTATCTGATTGTGGCTTATAAAACCAATATAAGCTTAGACCACTCTCCAACAGGTCGGGCACAAATAGTCCACATGAACATTTGGGGTGGATTCTCTAAATATGTACATCTCATGCTTCTTCTGAGTTCCTGCAATTCCACTTTGCTCATAGAGCACGGTGCCTTCTTTGATGTGGGCATGCCATGCTGGGCAGTCCTATGCTAGTGTCTCCTATGTCATGCAATCAGTTCCAAAGTTTTTCAGTTCTTCTTGTACAAACCTTGTAGCACTATATAAATGCTAACTATCCATGAGACATATCTCTAGAATGTTGGAGTTAACAGGATTATAAATTTGGAATTCTTCAATGGATCCATGATTTTATTTATGTGGGTCTTCCCTCCAACAGTGTTGATTCATACCCTCTTATTGACTTTTCCATGTCCTACTATAAATCTTCCTTAAGAATTCTCCTAACATACCATGTACTGTCTTCTAGATTTTAAAAAAACATTCCATGAATATGAGTGGAGCAACTTGTGCTGCCTATCTTTCATCCTATAGTCTTAGAACATAACTGGCCCATCTTCTTGTTTGATTGTATATTTCCTAGATTATTTTTACGTGACTTTTTGCTAATATACTGTTACCTGTTACACCAACCTTGCCTTTTTTTTTTTTTTGCTACTCTTTGGATCATCTTCATGTTTGATTCTCTAGAGATTTCTCTGTTCCTTGAATTTCAGTCATGTATTATCAAACAAAAAAACAGAATAGCTGGACTAATTCCTAACTCTACAAATGATGGTCTAGGTTTTCTGTTTTTCCATAGACCCTCCACCATTTGTTAATTTCCTCACTTGTCATCCTTGCCTGTCTGAAAGGTGTGAGGTAGAATGACCAAATTGTTTCAAATTTTATTTTTTGAATTGTTAGTGGGAGCATTTTTCATATAGTTGTTGATACCTTGGATTTCTTGTTTTGAAAATTACCTATTGATTTCTTTTGATCATTTATCTATTGGGGAATAGCTTTTAGTCTCAAAAATTTGAGTTAATCCCTTATACATTGTGGATATGGGACTTTTATCAGGCCCAGTTCATTTTGAGATTTACCCCTAGTGACCCTATTTTTACTGGATGTAGACTAGGGCAAAGTCCTGTAGCTGAAATAAAGATGTGTTATTTCCTTGAGAGTTTTTTAAGCTACCAAAACTACTGCCAGGTTAGTTTGATATGACTTTGTTTTTTAGTAAATCCATAGTGCTTCCAGTGATCACCACAGTTTAAGTTATTTGCTTAAAATCATCTATTTGATAATCTTTTCTTGATTTTATCCTGGTATTGACCTAAAATTGCCCTTCTGTAATTGCCAGAATCTCTTCTTTACTCACCGGGAAAAAAAAAAGGAGGAGATATGTTCATCTTTGCTTTTTCTAGTACATATCCCATTCTTTGTGATTTTTTGCCTACAATCTCCTTTTGCTCACTATGAAATTTTAACTAATTTGAGTAAGTAGGTGCCTTCTTACTATATACTTATCAAATCAAAATTTTATTTTAATAAAGAATAGACCTCCTGTGTGGAAAGCATCATGTTCACCTATCTTCATCTTCAGTTCCATTTTTAATGCTGATTTAACCCCTCAAGTAAACACAATTTTCTTTAATAAAACAGATAAAAGTAAGTTAGTTCAGTAGCTCCATCCTCTGCCAACATTATTCCATTTTCTCAAAGTAACCTCCTAACCATTCTCTTTATCCTTCTTTAGATCTCTTCAACTTGTTGATGTTCGTATGAAAATGAGATGCTCAGAATTGGACACAGCTCTCCAGAAAGTCATATCTTAGGTTATTTTTTGGAAATTATTGGATGGAGGAGACCTTAGGAGTCATCTAGCCCAACCACCTCATTTTATAGATGAGGAGACTGAAGCCCTGTAACATTAAGTGATTTGTCAAAAGTCATATAGATAATAAATAGCAAAGCCAGTATCTAAACTCAGAACCACTGACTCCAAATCTGTCACATTTTCTATGACTGGTGTAGCGCCCAGCAGGACTATCACCTCCGTCACTCTGGAATGGCATTTATGTTCATTCTTTCTAAGATTACATTAATTTTTTTGACTTCCTAGGCTCTGTCCTTAGCACTCTACTTCTCTTTCTACATGCTTTCTATTGTGGATTTGAAACATTTCCATTGTATCAATTATCTCTATGCAAATGATTTCTAAATCTGTATCTCTCCTTCTGACCACTCCCTTGAGCTCTAGCGTCACACAACTGCTTGCATCTCCATCTTCATATCCTGCTAACAATTAGAATTCAGTATATTTGAAGTTTTCCCTTTCCCTCATTAAGTGCTCCTCTTCCCAACTTCCTTGTCATCTAATCAATTGCTAAGTTCTGTATCCTGCAAAGTCCTGTCTGTCTCTTGGATCTTTTTCCTCCCTTCCATTACCACTGCTGCTATCCTAGCTCAGATGCTCATGAATTCTTGCCTGGACAAACTCCTAATCAATCTTCCTGGCTCCAGTCTCTCCATTCTCCATACCTCTGCCCGGGTTATCTTTCTTTGGTGCAATTGTGTTGCTGCCTTCCCAAAGGGAAAGAAAAAGTGTCTACTCATTTCTTAGAGTACAAATACAAACTGCTTATAGTGATGAAACTTATTGCCCAGAATCTCAGCATTGAACTCACAGAGAGAGTCAACACTTAAAACAAAAAATAAAAGAGGGAAAGAATCCATTTAGCACAATTAACTCATCCATCAATTAAGTACATTAATATATAAATAAAATGGCTGTATCCCTAGAAGTCACTTGGAGAATAGAGTGAGGTTGTTGAAATGTGACTTGCTTAGCCGGGAGGTAGGCTAAAGAAGCTTTGAGATCCAGGCCCAGGGAAACTGCCATCAAAAGGGAAGTAGTCAGAAAGTGAGATAAAGAATATATAAGGAAATACATAAGGAAAAAAAGACTGAAATTACTGAAGGTTACAAGAGAAAACCAAAAGGCCCTGCAATTAGGATTTTGAGCAGACAAAGCAGCAAGGAAGATTTTAATAACAGAAAGAAATATGGCCTTCAGATAAGCTAAAAGAATCCAAACATCTACAAATAAATATTACCAAAAAAAAGGCAAATGAGTCAATGCCCAATGAGAGTATTGTGGATTCCCAAGAGAACAAGGAAGCACAGCAGGAAATCTTTGAATGATTTAAAAGAGAAATAAGGATTGTGAAAGCAGAATTTAAAGCCTGCACAACAGAAATAAGCAACAATAGAAAAAAACCTTGAGTCCATGGTGGCAAGGTTAGGGTAATGACTGAACTAAAACTGTTCAAAATTTGAATGGGCTGACTTGGAGGTTGTAAGATCATAGATTTGGAATTGGAAGGGACTTAGAGACCATGGAGTCTAATCTCCTCATTTTACATAGAGTTGAGGAAACTGAGGCTCAGGAAAGTTGTCACTTTACCAGAGTCCTACAGTTAGCAAGTATCAGAAAAAGAGTTTGATCAACTCCAAGTCAAATCTTCTATGTACTATTCCCCTAGCAAGGAACTGGTTTTCTCTTTACTTTTTCCTTTCATTCTACTCCTTAAAACAGAATAAATAATAATAGAATAAAATAAGTTTAAATCAATTAAAAAATCTCGACAGCAATACTTATAGTTTCAAAGAAGTGGAAAATAGAATGGGGAAAATAATTAGGGAAATATGTGTAAAGAAGAAGGAAATATTTGAGGGTGGAGGAGAAAGCTATCAAATATACGAGAAGAATATTTTAATATTAATTCTCAAATGAAATCAGCTTTTTAATAGTGAGATTCTCAAGGGATTTAAGCAAAGCTGGGTAATTATTTTTGGGCAATATTGCAGTGGAGATTCTTGGTGAGGATTCTTTGGGCTGTTTCAGATGTTCACTAGATTCCATTTCAACTCAGATTTGGTGTTTCTATGATTTTATGATAGTTGAAATCTCTCTTCACTATTATTGTCAGCCTCCGCGAGAAGTTTGTGGTCTGCTTCATCAGTTTATCATTCATTTCTTCCTTTAAGTAGTGGTCATTCCTATATTCCCATCACAACATTACTTTCATTGTTTTTGTTGTTCAGTCATTTTTCACTCATGTCCAACTCTTCATGACCCTATTTGGGATTTTCTTGGCAAAGAAGCTGGAGTGGTTTGGCATTTCCTTCTCCAGCTCATTTTAAAGATGAGGAAACTGAGGCAAACAGGGTTAAGACTTGCCCAAGATCATACAGCTAGTAAGTGTTTGAGACCAGATTTGAACCTTTATTTCTACTTTACTAATCATGTCTGAAATGCTCCCCACTATGCTTCCTTCTGGTCCATTGCTTTTTTTTCATATATCATTTTTATAAACAATAGTTATTACTTCTATCTAATATTTTTTTGAATACTGTATTCCTTTCTCCAAACCTATTCTGTTCATAATTCTTTATCCCATCAAGACTTAGTGATTCTGGGCATGGTGAGGTGGTGCAGTGAATAGAGCACTGGCCCTGGAGTCAGGAGGACTTGAGTTCAAATTCGGCCTCAGACACTTAACACAAAAACTAGCCATGTGACCTTGGGCAAGTCACTTAACCCCAATTGACCTCCAAAAAGCAAAAAAAAAGACGGTGATTCCTAAAAGGTTGAATTTACCTCTTTGCATATTGAGTTTGATTTTACTTTATTGATTACCCTTACTTTTTGCCTCTATGTAGACATCTGAAGTTGGGGGTTTTATTTCTGACCCTGTCCTTACATGGTATTGTTTTCTGTGAAATATTTGTCTTTCTCATTGATATTCTTCTTCCTCTGTCTTATCTACTATTCTCTGTTTTGTCTTGAGAGATCTATCTATCTCTCTATCTATTTATCTATCTGTCTATGTTCTCTCTCTTTCCCTCTCTGTTTTTCTGTCTTCTTCCACCTCCCCCCCACCCATGTCTGTCTCTTTATATCTCTCAATAGTGCTGTATTTCCTTTAGTTTACAAGTCTCTCAATTAGATCTACAAGTTTCCAGGCAAATATCTATATCTACACCTATATCTATGTGTACACACACACACACACACACACACGTGTATATAAATTAATGGAAGGAAACAAGTATTTGCATATGTGCCAGGCACTATGACGAATATTTTTACAAATATTATGTATTTGAACCTGAACTGAGTTCTAGCTAAAGCCTGGAATAAACTGATATTGATCACATGGGTTCATTCTTTGTATTTGTCCTTGGTTATCCGTCTTTTTTTGTATATTTCCTTTTACAAACTTAGTTCCTTCATGAGCTTCCTGTGCAGCCACATTGTTCTTTTAAAAATCTTTTTTCTTTTCTTCTTCAGTGGAACAATTTAAAATAGGATTATTACAATTTCATTTTTGAGACCCTCATATTCCCCTTTGAGCTTACTCCCCTTTTAAGAATTTTAGGCCTAAGGGAACTGGCTAGTTTGCAAACTAAATAGCTTTTGACTCTTCAAGAATTTACCATATTTGGATAAAAGTAGTATTCTTGTTCAAATAGATTAGCATATATTTCCATAAGTACTCAAATAAGCATATTAAAAATAGATACCAGCCACAACATTAATTTTTAAGGTTTTCATTATTTGTTATATGTATACATTTGATCAACTAGAAAAGGCTAAATTTCTAAAATTAAATAAATGAGCACATTCTTTTTAAGTGTGTGGTCACTAACAACATTTTTTTAACCTGAATAGTAATTTTACCTACTCTCCCCAAATGAAATTAGACTACATTAACCAAAATTGTTTTACTCCTGAAAGAGAAATAAGGAAAAGAAAAAAGGAAAAGCATTCAATGAATAATTTCTTCTTCTGCAAAATGATGATGTTGGATTAGATGAAATGTAATATTCCTTCTATTCTTAATCTATGATATTGAGATTACAAAAGATGGGATAAATTAAAAATTCCTAAGAGAAACTGGCAAAATACCCTTGGGAGCTCATAGACACTTTTGAGTTAGAAGAAATCGGATTTAGTATTGCTATAGAGAGGCTTAGCCATTGTGGAAGCTTAGTAAACATAGTCTTATAGAAATTTAGAGTAGAAAAAGGACCTCAAAGGTCACATATTCCAACCCTCACCTAATGTATTAATCTAGTCTGCCATATCCCAACCATTATCCAGCCTCAGTTCAAAGACCTCCAGTGATGAGAAACTTATTACAACCCAAGCCAGCCCATTTTATTGTTGGACAGCTCATTTTTAATCATCATAATTGCCAATAATCCAATAATCCTAATAATTATGCAAATACCATTGATCTAGAGGGCTTAGTCTACTGAAATATCATGCTGCAAGTAAGTATGCAGTGGCCCAAAGACAAAATAAGATAAAATTTAAAAAATAAACACAACTCTTAGAAATGATTTTGGATGATTGTGATAGATTACCTTAAAAATTGCTTTTAAGCAGGTGTTCTCAACCTAAAGTAGTGTAATTGTATGCATTTTATGTATTTGAAAGCATTATTCTGACAAAGGTCCTTAGGCTTCTCCAGATGGCCAAAGGGGTTCAGACACCAAATGTTAAGAATCCCTGCTATAAAGCATCTTCCTTTTCTTTCTGATTCATCTTTCCAGAAGCTAGCTAGAGAATGTATGTAAAATCAAGGGCTTTTGCAAAGAGTTATTTTGGTCAAAAGTATTCCTCAGTCAAATCAAAGCCTTGGAAGTGCCTACATTTTGTGACATTACTCTCACTCTGAGGGGGAAGTGCACAGTGTTGGAGATGTTGATGCTGGAGGTGGTGATGATTTTATCTTAGCCACTGCTTCAGAACTAGTAGCAACAATCTTTGATTTTGTATAATAAATTCCTAAATAAGCCTAATAATTATGATTCTGCTGAGCCCAAGAGGCTCAGGGCTGCTGTCTGAGCTTCTTTTTTTTTTTTTTTACTAAAGGGCCCCTGTGCTGGAAACACCTTCTTCCCAAGTGTGACAGGGTTTGGTACCTGGGAAACTTCTAGTGAGAAGGTTTAGCTTCCTTTTCTTAGGATCTTTGGTTTGTTAAAACTCCCACTTTTGTGCCCAATGAAAATTACTTGTAGCATAGGTTTGGCTTATGTTTAGGGTCTCCCCAAAGTAGTTGGGGGGAGGGGTGTAGAAAGATAGTTCTAGTGAGACTCTACACAATTTCCCAGAGCAAGTCTAGTACCTTTTCTCTTTAGGGTTCTGGGATGCACTGAGGAGCACTGGGGGGGGGGCTTTCTCTCATTATATTGATTCAAGTTTCTAACCCAGTGTGTTTTTTCCCCAGCATTAAGCACCAGTGATTTAGTTCCCCAGTTCCGTTTGAGAATTAAAATCAATTAGGTTTTACAAACAGATATTTATTGTGAAGATACAGAACTGAAATACAAATCTCCCACCCTTCCCAGTTCCATTTGAGAATTAAAATCAATTAGGTTTTACAAAGAGATATTTATTGTGAAGATACAGAACTTAAATACAAATCTCCCACCCTTCCCAATACCTGGGGCCACATTCTCCTTTAAATGATCTCAGTCCTTGAAGAGACTGGGCTCTTTCTATGTATCACTGATCCCAAAATGTTTACATCCATGGCAGAGCTGTGGAAGGATGAGGCCAAATCTGTGCTGCTGCTAGGCTGGGTCAAGCAGTTCCTCATTGTCTGGCATCTAGCAAGTCTCAGCTTGAATTCTAGCTTCCAGACTTTTGATGACTCACTCTCCTGATCACCTCACAGGGTCACAGCTATTTGTAATACTACTTAATCCAAGCAAGGACATCCAAGGAAGGATTAACATCTCTGGTATAAGGGTTTGCCAATTCCTTTTCAGGGCTGTTCATTCAACTTGGGTATCCACCTGACCTCGAACTCTCACCTGTGGCTCCAAGAAGCTGTAGCATATGCAGTGATCATACTCCCTGTAAAACTGCCTGGGCAGATGGGCTAAACTAGGTTGACAGTAACCAACAGACTTTGAATCCATTGATGAGTTAAGGGAATGTCGACCCCAAGCATGTGAAGACTTCACCTGGTGGAATGGACAGATGACAATTTGTTCCAATAGCCATGAAGGCAACTGAAGCAGACATTATGGAGTGCTTAGAGCTTGGTCAAGACATTGAAGTCACCAAGGTTATCCATTTCATCCTGGGCCATTCCCAGTTGTCTTGAATTTTGTCTTGGCACTAGACTTCATTTACTGTGAAAGAGAGATTGAGGCTGGCAACTTTATTCGAAGATGCCTCACTTAAACCTAATTCATGTTCAAGTCAAAACATCTGGTGGGGGAGGGGAGGAAGGGAAGAAAAAAAGATTACATGATAATTTTATTATATATTTAAAAGGAATAGTGAGTTGTACTAATGGATTTGCAGTTTCATGTGCAATTGCCTTTTTAAATTCTACTATAATATGGAAAAACTTATTTTATTTCATAAATTAAAATAAAATAAATACAATTTAAAAAATTACACAACAGGTGATATCATTTGTCCTCTTTGAAAACAAAGGACAATTAACACAGTAAAACATATATAAGCAAGAAAGAATTGACACAACAAAGACAGAAGCAACCTAGCAGGGCTCTATGCTCTTGCAACTTTATGTGGGTTTTAGAGGAGAAAGGTCCCAAGGTTCCTCATCCAACCAGAAACAAATGACAGCTGACTCTCCTTTTTGCCTAACTAGACCAAAAGACTCACTTTGGCTAATTATTGCCTTTTAAATGTACCCCAGTTCTAGTTCCATAGGTAACCATAAAGTCTCCACCATATTAAAGGCTTTGCCATATGATCAGTGGACCAGAACCAATTATAGAATGTCTGCATATGCTCCAAGTTCTATATGGAGATTTCATCAGTAGAGAAAATTAAGCATGATCATAAGAATTGGGATCATTGGGAAAATTCCCCACTGCTCCCTGTTACATACTCAATTTACAGTATGAACAAGATATGGAATATCTATTTATTTCCTCTACAAAGAAAAAATGTTGATTATATACACAACTCACAAACACACCTTGACAGAAAGTCTTAAAACAGTATGTAATGATATATAACTACTGTTATGCTCTCCAAGGAAGTTAATGATATCAAAACAAAACATTTTGTTGAGTTGTTAAATTGACAATCCACATTGTAACTCAGTTCTGCCCTGTCCAGACAATTTCCTTTAGGACCATATCTTCTAGCAAGTCTGGCCAGGGATTCAGCTCATCTTCTGGTTGGTGGACATCTTCTCTGATAAAGAAACCCTCTGTTGCTAGTCAGCTCTGACTGATGGACACAGCATATCTGGAGTGAGCATATTGGAGCTCCCAAGCTCACAAAGTTGTACCCATGTTTTGACATGCCTATCTCATGAACCATGTTTGGTCACCTATGCTCAGGATGGGGTGACTCCTCACATACTCTGTGCAAGTCTCTGTTAACAGGAGAAATACCATTTTTTGGTTGTTAGTATACAAATAGAATATGTGATTATTTCTAAGAGACTAACCATTTAATCCAATTCAGGATGTTTATCAAATGCTTATTATCTGTAAGGCACTGAGAACAGAAAGACACAGAAGGAGCAGGCCCTGTCCCTCAAGGAGCTTACATTCTACTGGAAGAATATAACATGTATACAAGTGAGAAAATGTATAGCAATATGAAGTAATTTGAAAATGGAGAAGGTACTATTAATCAGGGTCATTAGAAAAGCTTTATAGGAAGTGGCATCTGAGTGGTATTTTGAAGGAAGCTAGGGACACAAGAGCTATCACTGTGGCATAGAAAAGAAGCTAGGCAATTGCCATCACATTTTTCAAGGCTCTCTGACCACCAGTCACTGGAAAAACAGATACCTGTCTTCCTTTCCACTGTAGAGTTCTAGGATATTAAATTGGCAAATGATTTCCAGGGCTTTGAATGCTGGGACTGCAAAACATTGTTATCTGACATGATTACAGGGATGGTTTGGTGTAGGTCATTATATGCCATTAGGATAATATAGTGTATATATATATATATAATATAGTATTATATAGTATATATTATATTTTATTATAGTATATTATTAATTTTATAGATATAATTTACATAATATATTAGTTATATATTATATATAACATATTGTAATATATAATATTTATTAATGTAATTAATAATAATTATATAATAAATAGTATATTAATTATATAATAATTAATATAAATTAATTATATATTAATATAGTATATATGTAATATAATATAGTATATAAAATAGTAACCTCATGGTTACTATTCAGACCGGTTCAAAAGCATGTTTGGGTGTTAAAGAATTATGATATGTGTTAAGTTGAAAAGTTTTTAATTTTCTGACTTTAGCATATTTAGAGATTTGGTGTACAGCACTGTAATACTCTTCTGGGTCAGAGCACTTACAAACATCAGGATTGGTTGGATGAAAAATGGGAAATTCAGAAGTTATTAAATTAAAAAAAAAACTCACAAGGTTTACCAGGAGGATTGTTCGTCCACATCTAAGAAGTTAGCATTTAATTCCATCAAAGGTAAAGTGCAAGCAAAGCTTAGAGAAATGCAGGATTCTTAACTCAGTAAGAAGGCAGATGAAATTCAGTTTTATGCTGATGCTGTTTGTCCTTTGTTTTTGAGGGGGACCAATGATATCACAGAGGGATGTCTTGACTTGTGCATGAATTGGATTTAAATGAGACAAGGTTGCACAGTCATCAGCCTTACATTCTCTTCCAGAGTCATTGAAGTCCAGAGGCAAGACAAAAGTCAAGACAATGGGCCAGGATGCATTGATTGACCTTGGTGTTTTCAATGTCTGACCAAGCTCTAAGCACTCCACAGCACCTGTTTTAGGCACATTCAGGGCCATCAGAACAAATTGTTCTCATCTGCTCATTGCACCAGGGGAAGCCTTCACATTCTTGAGGGAGACATTTCCTTAACTCACCAATGGGTTTGAGGTCTATTGGTTATCTTCAACATGGTTTAGAGACTCTGCCCAAATAATTTTACCAGGGGTGGCCACTGTGTATACTACAGCTTCTTGGAGTCACAGGTGAGAGTTGGATGTCAGGTGGACAACCGAGGTGAATGAGCAGCCCTGGAAAGGGTCTGGCAAGCCCTCAACCAGAGGTGATAGTTTTTGAACATCCATATCTCTTGATAATCATAAGCCAAAGTATTTCTATGATGCCCCGAAGGCTATTTATGGGCCCAAGCCTATGGTGCTCTTCAGCTACTCTGTACTGATAGAGCCACATTAATTAATGATAAGGACATGATCCTGGAGAGATGAGTTGAATACTTCCATAGTGTTCTCAACAGACCATTATCAGCTAATGCTGAAGCCAGTGACCATATACCTCAGGTTGAAGTCAATTCTTCTCTAGCCAAACTTCCAACTGAAAAAAAAGGTTTTGAATGCCATTAGGCTTCTCTCTTGTGGCAAATCACCTGGTGCTGATTCTATTCCACCTGAGATTTCACCACTCACACAAAAGCTGACTGAAACCTTCTGGGTTATATGGCAAGAGGAGGTTATTCCCCAGAAGTTGAAAGATCCCTCCGTTGTCTGTATTCATAAAGGAAAAAGATTGTCCTCTAGCAATCACAGGGGGATTTCTTAGTCCCTCCCACAAGAGTCTTACCAGAATTCTCCTTAACTGACTGATTCTTCACCTGGGAGATGGTCATCTACCCTAGTGGCTTTAGAAAGGACTGAGGAATGACTGACATGGTATTTACTGCCCAACAACTTCAGGAAAAATGTCAGGAGCAGAACATAGGAATGTACGAAATGTTTGTTGTTCTAACCAGGGCCTTTGATACTGGTAGTTGTGAAGGCTTGTGGGAAATTATGGCAAAATTTGATTTCCCAGAGAAGTTCACCAGTATTTTATGTGAGTTTCCTGACAGCACACTTGCACAGGTTCTGGATAATGAATGATATTTTTGAACTTTCTCAGTCACCAATGGAATGATGAGGTGCTATGTGCTTGTTCCCATGCTTTTAAGCATGATGTTTTCAGTGATGTTGTCACATGTCTTCAATGAGGATGAAAATGGTGTCAAGGGCAGTTACCACATTGCTGGTAAATTATTTAACTTTTAAAAAAAATTATTTTTAGTTTTCAACGTTCATTTCCACAAGATTGTGAGTTCCAATTTTTCTCTCCATCTTTCCCCTCCCCCCACCCAGTATGATTACCCCTTCCCCCAGTATGCCCTCCCTTTTATCATGCCTCCCCCCACCTATCCCCTTCTCCCTTACTTTCTTGTAGGGCAAGGTAAATTTCTATATCCCATTGCCTGTATATCTTATTTCCCAGTTGCATGTAAATCAATTTTTAACAATTTGTTTTTAAAACTTTGAGTTTCAAATTCTCTCCCTTCTTCCCTCCCCAGTCGCCCTCATTGAGAAAACAAGCAATTCAATATAGGTTATACATGTGTAGTTATGCAAAACACTTCCATAATAGTCATGTTGTAGAAGACTAACTATATTTCCCTCTGTCCTATCCCACTCCCCATTTATTTTATTTTCTCCTTTGACCCTGTCCCTTTTCAAAAATGTTTGCTTCTGACTACTCCCTTCTACTATCCTTCCCTTCACATTTTCTTTTCCCCCTACTTTCCTGTAGGATAAGATACCCAACTGAGTGTGTATATTATTCCCTCCTTAAGCCATATTCCATGAGAGTAAGGTTCACTCATTCCATCTCAACTCCCCCCTCTTCCCCTCCATTGCCTCTTTTATGTGAGATAATTTACCCCATTCTATCTCTCCCTTTCTCCTCCTCTCAATATATTCCTCTCTCACCCATATATACACATATATAATATATGTTTTATATATATACATATATATATAGATATATAGATATATATAGTATGTAACTATTCCTCTAACTACCCTAATACTGAGAAAGGTCTCATGAGTTACAAATATCATTTTTACATGTAATAATGTAAATAGATCAACTTCAATAAGTACCTTATGATTTCTCTTTCCTGTTTACCTTTTTATGCTTCTCTTGATTCTTGTATTTGAAAGTCAAATTTTCTATTCAGCTCTGGTCTTTTTGTCAAGAGTGCTTGAAAGTTCTCTATTTAATTGAATATTCATATTTTTCCCTGAAGTATTATACTCAGTTTTGCTGGGTAGGTGAGTCTTGATTTTAATCCTACCTCCTTTGGCTTCTGGAATATCATATTCTAAGCACTCTGATCCCTTAATGTAAAAGCTGCTAGATTTTGTGCTATACTGATTATGTTTCCACAGTACTTGAACTGTTTCTGGCTGCTTGCAATATTTTCTCCTTGACTTGGGAACTCTGGAATTTGGCTACAATATTCCTAGTAGTTTTCCTTTTAGGAAAGGATGCTATTGGTGGCTTCTTTCAATTTCTATTTTACCCTCTGGTTCTAGAATATCAGGGCAGTTTTCCTTGATAAATTTCTTGAAAGATGTCTAGGCTCTTTTTTGATCCTGGCTTTCGGGTAGTCCAATAATTTTTGAATTATCTCTCCTGTATCTATTTTCAAGGTCAGCGGGTTTTTCCAATGAGATATTTCACATTGCTATTTTTTTTTCATTCTTTTGGCTCTGTTTTATAATTTCCTGATTTCCCATAAAGTCATTAGCTTCCATTTGCTCCATTCTGATTTTGAAGGAATTATTTTCTTCAGTGAGCTTTTGGACTTCTATTTCCATTTGGTCAATTATGCTTTTTAAGGCATCCTTCTCCTCACTGGTTTTTTGGACTTCTTTGGCCATTTGGGTTAGTCTATTTTGTAAGGTGTTGTTTTCTTCAGTATGTTTTTGGGTCTCCTTTAGTAAGCTGTAGACTCATTTTTAATGATTTTCTTGCACCACTCTCATTTCTCTTCTCAATTTTCCCTCTACTTCTCTTACTTGATTTTCAAAATCCTTTTTGAGCTCTTCCATGGCCTGTGACCAATTAATATTTTTCTTGGAGGCTTTTGATGTAGGAACTTTGACTTTGTTGTCTTCTTTTGGTTGCATGTTTTGATCTTCTTTGTCACCAAAGTAAGATTTTATAGTCTGAGGTTTTATTTTTATGCTGTTTGCTCAATTTTCCCAGCAAAACACTTGAATCTCTAACTCTTTGTCAAGGTAGGACTCTGCTTCCAGTGGGGGTGGAGGTGGGTGTACTGTCTCAACCTTCAGGGGTTTTGTGCAGCTGTTTTTTTTTTAAATTAAATTTTATGTTTATTTTTAGTTTACATCATTCATTTCCAAAAGATTTTGAGTTACAAATTTTATCCCCGTCTTACCCCTACACACCAACCTGCAACAGTGATCCCACTGTATACCCCTCCCCTAATCTTCTCTCTCCTATATCCTTCCACATGCTCCCTCTGACCTTCCAGTAGGGCAAGATGGATCTCTATACCCCAGTGCCTGTGTATCTTATTTCCCAGTTGCATGTAAACATATATATATATATATATATATATATATATATGTATGTATGTCTGCATGTATGTTAAACATTTGACTTTAAAACTTTGAATTCCAGATTCTTTCCCTTCCTCCCTTGTCACCTACTCTTACTGAAGACAGGCAATTCAATATAGGTTGTACACATGTAGTCACCAGAAGATTTCCATAGTGGATATATTGTGAAAGACTGATGATATTTCCGTCCATCCTATCCTGCCCCCCCCACCTTGTTCTGTTCTCTACTTTGACCTGTCCCTTTTCAAAAGTGTGTGCTTCTAACTTCCCTTCCCCCAACCTGCCCTCCCCTCCATCATCCCCCCTCTCATCCCCTTCCCCCCTACTCTCCTGTAGGGTGAGATACCCTATTTAGTGTGTATGTCATTCCCTCCCTAAGCAAAATTCAATAAGAGTAAGGTTGACCCATTCCCTTTTGCCCCCCTGTTCTTCCCCTTCATTTTAACAGTTTTCCCTTACCTCTTCTATATGGGATAATTTACCCCATTCTGTCTCTCCCCATCTCCTCTCATTATATTCCTCTCTCACCTCTCAATTTCACCTTTTAAGTATCATCCCTTCCTATTCAATTGGTCCTGTGCCCTCTGTCTATGTATACTTGTAAACATATATACACACACTCACATATGTATTCATATGCCCATATACCCTCCTATATAGACATATTTATGTAAGTATACATACATATATATATATATATATACACACACATTTATATTCTCTTCAACTATTCTCATACTGAGAAAAGTTTCATAAGTTACAATTATCATTTTTTGATGTAGGAATGTAAATAGTTCAACTTTGATAAATTCCTTATGATTTCTTTTCGCTTCTCTTTCTTTTTGTATCTGAATGTCAAATTTTCTATTCAACTCTGTTTTTTTCATCAAGAATGCTTGAAAGTCCTCTATTTCATTGAATGACCATATTTTCCCCTGAAACATGATACTCAGTTTTGCTGGGTAGGTGATTCTTGGTTTTAATCCCAGCTCCTTTGACCTCTGGAATATAATATTCCAAGCCCTTTGATCCCTCATTGTAGAAGCTGTTAGATCCTGTGTTATCTTGATTGTGTTTCCACAGTATTCTAGTTGTTTCTTCCTGGCTGCTTGTAATATTTTTGCCTTGATCTGAGAACTCTGGAACCTGGCTATAATATTCCTAGGAGTTTTCTTTTTGGGATCTTTTTCAAGAGGTGATTGGTGGATTCTTTCAACCTCTATTTTGCCCTCTGGTTCTAAAATATCAGGGCAATTTTCCTTGAGAATTTCTTGAAGGATGATTTCTAGGTTCTTTTTTTGACCATGGTTTTCAGGTAGTCCAGTAATTTTAAAATTATCTCTCCTAGATCTATTTTCCAGGTCAGTGGTTTTTCCAATGAGATATTTCACATTGCCTTCTATTTTTTATTTGTTTGGATCTGTTTAATAGTATCTTGATTTCTCATGAAGTCACTAGCTTCCATTTCCTCCAATCTAATTTTGAAGGAATTATTCTCTTCAGTGAGCTTTTGAGATTCTTTTTCCATCAGTCAAATTCAGCTTTTTAAGGCATTCTTTTCCTCATTGGCTTTTTTAACCTCTTTTGCCATTTGAGTTAGTTTATTTTTTAAGGTGTTATTTTCTTCAGTCAGGCTGTTGACTTGTTTTTCATGATTTTCTTGCATCATTCTCATTTCTCTTCCCAAATTTTCCTCCATTTCTCTTATTTGGGTTTCAAAATTCTTCTTATGCTCCTCTCTGGCCTGTAACCAATTCATATTTTTCTTGGAAGCCTTTGTTACAGGAGTTCTAACTTCATTGTCTTCCTCCTGTTCCATGCTTTGATCCTTTTTGTCCCCAAAATAGGAATCTAAAGTCAGATTGCTGTGCTTGCTTTGCTTCCTTTGCTTGTTTGTGTTGCCACTCAATTACTTGACTTTTGTGCTTTTCCACAGTAGAACTCTGCTTCCAGAGAGGAGAGCTTTGTCCTAAATTGCTGGGGTTTCCACAGCTGCTAGAGCTATTAGTTGGGTGCCCTCTCTGAAGTCTCCACATGCTCTGGCACTCTGGTCTCATAGCCCTAGACAGCAATCCATATCCAAGCAGGTTAAAGCAAGAGCAATTACCCCTCAGAATGGTTGCTTGGACCCCCTAAAATCTGCATGCCAGGAGCTCTGAAGCAGCCACACAGCAGTGGCAGCTGCCATGCCTCAGCCACTTCTCCTTCTGGGGGCAGAGGCTGCACCACACCCTTGGACTCCCTATTCCCAAAGTCCATTGACCTCTTACTTTGTCTTTGGCATTTATGGGTTGATAATTCTGGAAATTGCCTCAGTTGCTGGTGATTTACTCTCCTAACATTCCTCTAGCTGTGTCTGGTTGGGCTGCCCGGAGGCTAAAACTGTGGGCTCATGTGTGGCTTGGTTCTGCTCCCAGCACACTGAGATGGGCCCTTCCTGCTGGTTTTCCAGGCTGCCTTCAGTGGGAGGTTTGTTTCTCTCTGTCACTTTGTGGGTTCTGTAGCCCTAAAGTTTGTTTAGACTTATTTTTATAGGTATTTGAGGTGGTTATGGGCGGGATCACAGGGAATTTTGCTGCTTCTACACTGCCATCTTGGCTCCTCCCCTGTGCAGCTGTTTTTAGAGACACTTCTAGAGACTTTAAATATTCAGTTCTTTCAAGGTGGTATGTTTAAAGAAGAGGTGTTAACTCTGCTCCTGGTCTGCAGTCTCTTTTCTGCATTGGAACTATGAGGAGTATTCCCTTTCCACCTCTGCCACAAGCTTCACCATGCCAGCACCCCGCCTCATTCCAGGACCACCACTGAGGACTGTGGCCCAGATCCAAGCAGGTAAAAGCAAGAAAATCCTGTCTCAGTGCCAGCAAAGAGATCCTTGCAATTTCTCTCTGATCAGCCACTTGATCCCCCACTGACTGTGGGCCAGGAGGTCCAGAAGCAGCCCCTGCTGCTGCTGCTGGTCCTGCCACCAGTGATACCTCCACCACCCTGTGTCTGGGGCCAGACCATGATCCTCTCTCACCCAGGTCCAACAGAATTTTCCCACTGACCTTCTGTGCTGTCTTTGGCATTTGTGGGATGAAAAGTCTGGAAACTGCCATGGCTATCAGTGATTCAGTCCCCTAAAGCCTGCTCTGACCCTGTGTAATAGTAATGTATTTTAAAGATCTCCCTATATTGGCTTGGTTTTTGGTTTGATTTTGTTAAATCCCAGAGCTTGTGAATCCCACTTGTGGGATGGACTTGTTGACGTGAAAAGAGAGGGCTGAATCGGGAGGAGCTGGTGATGTAAATTTAGAGAGACACAAGAAAGAGAGAGGCAGAAGAACTTTTTGGAAGCAGTACCTTTGGAGGCAGAGAGAGACTGAGAGGATTGCTGAGGGCCACTTTGAATTGCCCATGACTTTTGAGATCTGCCACCCGGAGCTGCCAAGGACTGAGGAGACATGTCTGTTATTCTGGTACTTTGTCTGTCTGTTTTGATGTTGTTTTGCCAGATCTGTCCACTGGTGAAGGACAGTCCTGTTGTTGCAGAGGTCTTGGAACCTTGCTGTTGGTTCAGAAGCCCTGAAGAAGGATTTTCTTGTTGTATGTTTACAGAAATCCTGGAAGGGGGTTTTGCTAATGTTTTCAGGGGTCCTAGGACTGTTCTGCAGACAGAGAATGAATTAATGAAGACACTGGCAATGTATCTTGTGGCCTTGCTAAGATTTGTCTCCCCAGGAACAAAGATTGCTGAGAACTTGCCTCTTGTAAAGATGAAGAAAAGACCTCCATTTGGGTATTAAATGCTGTGCTTAAGCTTGTTGTAACTCTGGGGTAGATTCAATTGTGATTCAAGGGTGGGGAACTTTTTACTTTTTTGTGCTCTGTGATTAAACAAATGAATGTACTTTACTTATGTTTGGAAACTAATCTCCATTTGAGAAGAGGGGCTTTGTGATGGACTAAATGAATGTACAGCCTAGGGTTGGAGTAGTATTTAGAAGAGGGACTTTGTGACTGATTAAGTGAATGTAATGTCCAAGGGTGGGGTAGTACTTGATTAAATCACACTTGGTGAATGCTGTATTTTGGATGATGCTATATTTTGATTTTCTCTGTTCTTAATTTGTCACTGAATAAAATGGAGAGCACCTATGCTGGTATTTTGAACCTTGGGAAGTTGCCTTTGCTTGGCATTACACTCTGTCCATGCTGGTGTGGCCCATGCTGGACTGTGCTCTGCTCCCAGCCTGGTGTGATAGACTCTTCATGTTGACTTTCCAGGCTGTCTTGGGCTGGAGCTTTGTTTTACTCTGTCATTTCATGGGTTCTGCAGCTCTAGAATTTGTCTAGAGTCATTTTTACAGGTATTTGAAAGGGTTTGGGGATGAGCTCAAGCACGTCCCTGCTTTTACTCTGCCATCTTGGCTCTACTTCTAAATTATTTAACTTGAAAAAGTTATAAACCAAGATGAAGTGGAGGCAGAGTTGGTGTGTCACTTTTTGTTCACAGATGATTGTGCACTCAATGTAGCCTCTGAGGTTGAGATAAAACAGAGTATAGATCTGATGGTTGTGCTAATTTTGGCCTGACAATTAACACCAAGAAAATGGAGGTTTTCTACCAGCCAGCACTGCACCACACATATGTGGAACCATCGCTTACAGCAAATGAAGAAATTCTGAATGCTGTTCAAGGAAGTTCACTTATTGTGGTGGTATACTTTCCAGGCATGGACACATAGATAATGAGGTTGATTCATGAATTTTCAGAGCTAGCTTGGTGTTTGGGAAGCTCCAAAGGAAGGTATTAGGCTACCTACCAAATAGAAGGTCTCTAGAGCTGTTCTGCTGACCTCATTGTATGCCTCTGAATCCTGGATGGTATACCAGCACCATGCCAAGAAATTGAATTGTTTCCATTTGAATTGTCTAAGGAAGATTTAAAGATCATCTGGCAAGATAAGGTACCTGATACTGAAGTTCTTCCTTGATCTGAACTGCCAAGCATTCAAACCCTACTGGAGAGTACAACTTGGTTGGGCTGGTCATATTGAATACCCAATGTATGTTTGCCTAACAGACTATTTTACAAGGATCTCACGCAAGGCCCGTGCTCACATGGAAGTCAGAAGAAGTATCACAAGGACACTCTTAGGTTTCTCTGAAGAACTTTGGAATTGATTGTGAGACATGGAATAGAGACTGGCACAGGACTGCCACGCATGGTGTGCCTGCATCAGAGAGGGCGCTGTGCAAGAAACATGAGATGCACAAATTTAGAGACATCTCCACCCCAAATGTTCATACATACTCTTTGTGCCTGACCTGTGGTGCCTTCTGAGCTTGTATTGATTTGATCAGCAGCAGTCGGATATGCTATACCGTGACCCTGACATAATGAAAGGATAACAACCAACCAGCATATAGAGGGGAAAAAATAAGCAATTTCATTACATATCTTGCATTCCTTTGCTCTCCTAAGTTTTCCTATAGTGACTCCAACCAGGTGAAGTCCACTCCTCAAAATACAGAGGAATCCAAGCTGAGTTGAAAGCAGAAATGTTTTTTTAGGAGGAAAATTGGACACTAGTGCTGAGGTCGCCCCTGTACAAGATACAAAGGAGCCCGCAGCCCAGGAGAGGCAGGGGAGATTTATGCTTGCTGGGAGAAGTTAGGGCAAAGAATGGAAAGTCTTTTCCAGGAACAGGTGAGACACAGAAGCAGGATGTTGTGCAGGAACAGTTGACCATACGGCTGGTTTAGCTTGGTTTGGGGTACACAGCTCAGCAGAGTCAGCTAGCAAAGAACAGCAAAGGTGTCTGGAAGTGAGAAAGATTTTTGGCTCATTGAAAGCTCCTAATTGGTTCCTTTCAGTCAATAGGCTTGCTCTGTGTCCGGTGCACCTGCCTAGTAAGGCAACTGATAGAAAACAGATACGTCAGTCTCAGAAGTATTTTCATATGACCAAGATCATCCAGGAAGTAGGGTTGAAATATTTTCTTGCCTCAAGAAATGTAACCCCACGGAGACATTGCCTTCCTCCCTACACCATCCCAACCTGGCATCTGTGGAGTTTCTCAGCTCCATATCTCTTGAGTTTCTTTAGCTTCAAATTAAGTTGACATTTATTTGACTGAGGCTTGCCGATTCTCGATCAGTGGCAAATGCCTCTTTCACACTTGCCTTGTCAGCACTGACTTCCCAAGGAGGATGGTAACCCAAACAGCTGTCAGACTCCATAGAGTAAAGGTTAGAAGAATATCTACTTTTCCTTCCTCACACACTGGCTTGCAAAATTTTGTGCAGCTTTTTCTTGTTCCACGAGCTGCTCAAGCATGTAATAAGTTGAGTTTCAATGAATTGGAACCTCCTGTTTGAGGTGATGTCTCAGCAAGTTGCTTTTTCAGCTGGAGCTGGGTCAGGAATTTTTCTTTCCCCCAAACATTGACAGAATGGCTGAAGTGTTCAGAATTTCTGTGTCATCCCCAAGATATTTCTAAGTGTTCCTATTATGATGCACATGGTCATTGATGAGCAAGTTTACAGAATAAGTGAAGCATGCCATAAAACCATAATCCTTTGTGGCATAAGCTGGTCTGCCTGAATATATCAAAGAGAGGGAGTGGAAAAGAAGGACAGGGAATGGAAGAAAAGGAAGGAAATCACACACACGTCATTGTGCCCACACAACTGATTGGTGTCTTCTTCACTGCACATAAATTTGCCCAGTGAGTAATGAGATTCATACCTTACAAGAAAGAAGCCTATTTAGGAATGATTTCAAGTCCTAACATGTATGAGTGCTCATGTGTGTGTACATGTGTGTGCATATGTGTATGTCTTGTGTACATGTATGTGTGTGAGTGCATTGTGTGTGTATGTTTTATCCACAAGAAATGAACTTGTACAGAAAGATGTTTCCTATATTTACTATTGTGTCGATTAGTTTTACCACATGACCTGGTTCCAACCTACCTTTCTTATCTTATATATTATTCCACTTCACATACTCTATGGTCTAGTCAAATCGTCGATAATCCTAATAGCTAACATTCATATAGTATTTGTTATGTGCCCGGCATTGTGATAAGTACTGTATAATTGTGATCTTACTTGATTCTAACAATCCTAGGAAGTAGGAACTATTATCAGACTTATTTTATAGATGAGGAAAGTGAGGCAAACAAAGGTTAAATGACTTAACCAGGGTTACACAGCTAGTACCTGAGGCTGGATTTGAACTCAGCTCTTTCTGACTCCAGGCCTAGCTTTCCATCTACTTTGCTACCTAGCTGCTCCCAAATTAGTGTTCTTGCCGTTCCTCATACACATCACTCTATCTTTGGTTTCCTTGCCTTTTCATAGACTGTCTTCTATGCCCGGATTGCACTTCTTCTTTACTTCTGCCTCCTAGAATTCCTCCTTTCCTTCAAATATTGGCTCAATTGCCACCTTCTACATGAGCCTTTCCTAATCCAACTACTTGCTAATGTTCTTCCCTCCAAATTAATTCGAATTTATTTGGAATATACATGCATGTATATCTATATATACATCTGTGCATATATATGTGTGTATGTGTTGTCTCTCCTGGTACCATGTAAGCTACTTCAGTGACTTTCATTTTTGCTGTTGCAACCCCAATGAGTAGCACAGAGCTTAGCATGTAGTAGGGATTATTATTATGTAGGGAAATAATTATCTATTACTATTATAATATTTATAACAATATAATTACATGCAATTTATTATGTAGCAGAGAAATAATTATTATTATGTAATAGGGAAATGCTTGTTAAGTGTTGATTGATTGATTATTAATACGAATTTGTCAATGTGTTCCTTACACTTGTCAGTTCATTAAAACTTCACCCAACTGCTTGGAAGGTACTATATTATACATCTAAATTTTGAAACTTATTGCCTCTGAGAAACTGTCAGCTATGGTATTGTCAAGAAAGAAGTAAAGAGACCTAGACATTATGGTTAAATAAATTTTAATAGAGAAAAGAGGGCATTTAGCTAGGGGCTAGACATGTTACATAACTGGCAAGGATTTGGTTGACATTCGGAATACAGAGAGTAAAATAGATGTTAAAGAAACAGATTTGTGGGGGTTGGAAACAGAAAAGAAAGAAAAAGTAGAAAAGGAGTAGGAAAAGGGAGAAAGAGATGAAGAAAGAAGAGAAGAAGTGAGTTGAAGAAAGAAAATGAACCAAAGGAATAAAGATGAAAGGAAAAAGGATAAAAGTTCAAAAAAAGGAAACAAAAATAAAGTAAAAAAAAAGAGAAAAGGGAAAAAAGAAATTGGACTAAAGGCAAATATAAACAAATTCTAAGCCCCAAATATACTACTTGAAAGAAATCAGGTACTGGGGTGGCTAGGTGACGCAGTGAATAGAGCACCGGCCCTGGAGACAGGAGGACCTGAGTTCAAATCCGGCCTCAGACACTTAACACAAAAACTAGCCATGTGACCTTGGACAAGTCACTTAACCCCAATTGCCCTCCAAAAAGCAAAAAAAAAAAAATCAGGTACTGAGAAAATGAGGTCATTGTGTTACTTTTTTCTATCAGAATGAAAAACATTTTTGCTCCTCTCCTTTTCTCTCTTTGGTGGTTGTAGGTATAGATTCCCTCTCAAACCTCACTCTACCAACTCCTTTCCACCCAGGCTCATTAGGTCCCAGAAGAGAGCTAACTATTTCTCTCCTTGGGGTCTTGGGAATAACCCTGTGAAGTTGCAGCCTTTGTTATTGTTGCTTGCAAGAACTCCATCTTTTGTGCTCCATAATATGAACTGACCAGTGGATATTGTCAAATCAACAAGCAGTTATGAATGCCAGACACTGTGTTAGGTGTTGGATCAATTAGTTTAAAAAGTGATTAAGAAGGTATGTGGCAAGGGGAGCTATTACAACCCCCCCCCCCCAATTGTAGAGGTGTGCTGTTCCCTAGAAAGAGTAGGTTCAAGTTTGAAGAAGAAAGGTATGGAACCATCCATATAAGGCGCACACGTGTGTGAAGATTGCCTCCTGATCTTGGAAACCATTTCTCCCTTTTCAGAGTCCCCACCGATTTCATTTCTGGGAATGGTATAGCCCAAGGACAAGATGTGCCCTTGCTTAGCTGGGCTGGCTCCTTGCTGGGCTGGTTGGCTGTTGCTATTGACAGCAGACTCTGTTACCAACTCTAGTTGCTGGACCTCAGATAGTTCTTCCAACATTTTAAAGCTCATAAGATCATAAATTGGATATTTCCATCTCTGAATACTCACCCGTGATCGGGAAAGAAGAAACACAAGAGAGAAAAAGGAATCAAACGCTCTATGGGAAGCATGTTCCCTTCAGAGTTTCCTAGAATACATGGGACTCTCCCTGTAGGGATTTAGGACTTGGAGTCAATTAACAGTCACCTCCTTACCCTCAGATTTGGTTTCAAATTAGGAACCAAACTTTTCTGCTAAAATTCATCCTTCTGAGATAGGCCACCTGATTTTCTTTTCCTTCTCTATGTGCCTTTGAGTTGGGGAGATTGCTGTGAGTACCAAGCTGTTGTATACTAAGCAAGCTTTTGCTTCTTATCAACTGGGTAAGATTTCCTAGGTTTGTTGAATCTTCATAGATCTGTATATGGAAGCAATTGTGATTTCTGCCTGTATGTGAGTTCAAAATGCACCCCAAATGATTTGCTAGGGAAGGCCAATTTTTTTTCTAAGCAATTGGGGTTAAGTAACTTGCTCAAGGTTACATGGCCAGTTATTTCTGGGTGTGGTGCTAAGTATCTGAGCCTGGATTTGATCCAGGTCATCCCGACACTGGAGCCTGTGCTCTTACTCGCTGTGCTACCTGGATGCCCCAGGATAGCCAATTTTTAATGGGGAGAAGAGTGTATATAATGGAGGACTAATGAGAGCCCATTGTTTAGAGCATACATACATTTGCCCTCCCTGGTAGGTTATCCAGAACATGCAAAATATGCTTTTTGTGGTTCTAATCCCCACAGCAGGTTGAGGAGCCTGCTTATAGGCAAGCAGAATGCAAGGACGCTTGTCCTCACTTCAGAGTTTCAGGCCAGTTACTGTCTCTGTGTCAGCTTATTGCATCATGGTGGAAAGCCAGACAGAAACTTTTAGTGGACAATCTCTCACTCTCTGCCCTGGTGACTTTAGAATAAGGAAGAAGAACTTCTGTTAGCTGCTAGGTGAAGAGAAAGACAGCTGGCCATTTTCTTGCCACCTGGCATGTGTCTTCAAGTGTGTGGTGCCAGTGTCATTGTGTTTATCTTTTTCCCTCAATCTTACTTTGAAGTGAGATGGAACATGGCAAGTTCTGAATCTGTGATCTCAGGAAAGCTGCAAGAGCCATCAGAGACTAGCAATTGGAGTTACCATGGCAGCTACTGCAGCCAAGCCAATTAAACCAAGCTAAGTCAACAAGCATTAAGTGTGTGCTACTGTGCTAAGCAGTGGGCATACAAAGTAAGGTCAACAAACAAACAAGCCAAGTCCTTCCTCTCAAGGAGCTTACCATCGAGTGAGGGAGATCGTGTGCAAACAATTCAGGTATAAACATGATATATACATAGGATAAATCAGACATACTCTCAGAGGGAAGGCACCTGTGGATGACAACTTGGAAAGAAGTCTTGCAGAAGATAAGACTTTACCTGGGACTTGAAGGAAAATGGGGAAATCAGAAAGTAGAAACGAATAAGGGGAGAGGTCTTAGGATGGGAGACAGTCAATGAAAATACCAGGATTCAGGGGATAGAGTGTCTTGTATGAGTAAGAGCAAGGAGATCATTATCACTGGAATTTGAGGATGTTGAAAGAAGTGAGACATAAAGAGAATGGAATGGGATGATATTATGAAGGCGTTGTTGGGAGGCAGCCCTAAGAAGTGAAAATTACTGAATGGTCTGGACAGATAACTAGCTGAGACACTGCATCCTGCAATCAAAGGAGTGACTGGTATCCTGGCTGTACCGTTCCCCAGGTGGAGATAACTTGGAGGAAGGAAATGACTCCCAAGGCCAACAGGTACCTCTTGGTCACACGTGTCCCCTATACTTGTGCTTCCATTCCTTTCTGCTTCAAACCTGAGCCCACTTCCCAAAGACTGAGGGTGTGCAGAGGGTGCAGGGTTCCCCACAGTTTTGGCCAATTTTAGCAACTTATATCTTTGCTATGCTTTCTCAGTAAATATCATTTTGTAAAGTGAATCGATAAGAGTGGGTTAATTGACATTGCAAATTTCTCAACTGGTTAATAAATACTGGGAGGAACATACCAGATAAAGGCCTGTGAGGGATAGTAAAAGAAATTCTCACTCCTCAGAGTTATCCCTAAACGTCTGCGGGAGAAGTAGTCAGCTTCCCTCTGGGGATCCGATCTGTTAGTGCAAATGGTGGTTGGGAGAGTAAACCCGGAGCTACTGCTACAAAGGCATCTGGTCCTTAAATGGTGACTTAACCACTTCTGACTGTTTTGAGACACAGTGGAGTAAAGAGTTTAGTTATGCTTTGATTTAATTCTTCTCCATGAGTTTTTAGGGAATCTATCTTACACAAAATATTTAAAAATATAAACATAATCTGATATTTATTATCAGATCATCATCATTTATGGTGATCAATAGAGCAGATTCCATGTGTGTGTAAATTAGTAGTTCACTGTATTTCAGTTGGTTCTTTGTGTAGAAAGAACCACACAAAGTACATCCAGCAATAGAGCATTCCTGAGAAGTGAGGATGTACTGAATCTTTGTATATTCTTCTCTGAACACATTTATCCAACGCTCTTTCCATGGTTCTTATGCCTTTGTCTCATCTTCTCCAACAGGTAGATTTTGATTAATAGTGAATCTTGATCCCTGAGATGTTGGTCTTTTAGCAGGAAGGAATAGCTCCATTCCTGGCCAGCAGTTAAGGCTGCATCCCTTCACTTGTCCTCTCTCCTTAATCTGTTGCCATTCCCACTGGTGAATGAACAATGGGGAATGTGGTCTCCCCAGTGTCTTACTTGTCAGCAAAATCTCACTCCATCCTTTCTCCAGGTACCTTGATCATAAGTCTTCAGGGAAATGAGAAAACAAACTTTCTCTTATGAAAAAGGTGTTGACTCCTGACTTAGTTTTGATCTACACCAGAAGTTCTGATCTACAACAGAAGAGACCTTTTGGTCTCTGGATCTCTTTACACTTTTAAAAATTGTTTGTTGTTGTTGTTTTATTAATGGTGTTTGACTCTTTGTGACTCTATTTGGGGGTGGATTGCCTTTTCCTTCTCCAGCTCATTTTACAGAAGAGGAAACTGAGGTAAACAGGGTTAAGTGCCTTGACCAGCTAGTAAGTGCTGAAGTCAGATTTGAACTCAGGTCCTCTAGATTCCAGACCCAGCACTCTAGCCACTATGCCATCTAGACGTCCCCTAGAAGAGCTTTTTATTTATGTGGGCATCTATTGTTACTTACTATGTTAGAAATGAAAAATTTTAGTATTATTAGGAAAATGACTTTGGCCTTGCAGAATCCCTGAAAGGGCTTTTGGGAGTCTGAGGGTTCCCTGGATCATACTTTGAAAACTACTGACCTACACAGTTCTTTGCCTATTGTTGGCAGATTCATGGACTCTGAGTTAGAAGGGCTCTGAGTTAGAGTGCTCATCTAGGCTCCCTCATATAAGAATCTCCCCTACAGCTTTTCTTTGAAGATCTCTCATCAGAATGTTGAATACAATTATCTGTCTGGTTGCATTTGTCAAAAAATCTTGAACATCAAGATAAACATGAGATATTCATTGGTGAAACAAACTTAGCTAGGTAGTACAGTAGATAGAGTGAGGAAAGCTGGACTGAGTTCAAGACCAACCTTCCTCAGTTTCCCAGTTGTTTGACCCTGGGTAAATCACTTAATATCTCTTGGCTTTAATTTCCTAATTTATAAAACTAGTGAATTGGCCTCCAAGGTCCTTCCAGCACTAAATGTATGACTATTTAAGACTGTATTTTGCTGTGTGTTTTTTTTTAATTTATTTTTTTACCTTAAGTTTACAACATTAAGTTCCACAATCCCTTGAGTTCCAAATTTTCTTCCCCTTCCTCCTTGCTCCCCTCCCCCTTCCCTCACTCTCCCTTCTCCCCTGGTGGCATGCAATCCTATATAGGTTCTATAAATGATTTCACATTAAGCATTAGTCAAGTTGTAAAGAAGGATTATAACCAATGGAGTGATCAATGAGAAAGAAGGAATGAAACGAAGCACAAAAGAGAGCAAGCAGTTTGCTTCAATCTGCATTCAGATTCTGTAGTTCTTTCTCTGGATGTGGATAGCTCTTTCCATCGTGAGTATCACGAGTCTTTTGGAGTTGTCTTCTAACCTGCATTGCTAAAAGGAGCCCAGTGTATCAAGGTTTGTCATCACACATATGATGTATCTATAATTGTGTACAAAGTTCTCCTGGTCCTGCTTTCCTCACCTTTGCTGTGTGTTTTTGTAGTCAATAAACAATAAACATAATGGAACTTTGTTGTCAGTTAAATAAAACAATGAAAATGGAGCCTTACTGTAGAAAATTGTCTTACTTTTTGTTAAAAAAACATCAGATGCACGATAGGAAAAATGGGGCTAGAAAGCAGTCCATGTGAAAAAGATCTAGCAGTCTTGGTGGACTCCTCAGTATTAAATTAGTGTGTGACACGTCAGTTCTATATCTACAACATCTAACCTTCGTCCCCTCCTGTCTCTTCATATAGCTACCATGGTAGTTCAGGCAATCATATCTCTCATAATAGCCTCCTAATTGGCCTCCTTTCTCTATTCTTCGCTTTCTCTAATTAATCCTCCAGATGGTTGTCAAAATGATATCCCTAAAGCAAAGATCTGATCATGTCATTCTCCTTTATTAAAAAAGTTCTAGTGATGGCCAATTGCCACTAGATTAAACATATACTCTTCTATTTGACATTTAAAGACCTTTGCAGTCTGGTTCCTGCTGACTTTTCCAGGCTTATTACACATTCTTCCTCATCCACTTTATGTGTAACACACACTAGTTGTTATTCTTCATGCATGACATACTGCCTCTCATCTCCATACCTTTGCCAAAACTTTCCCCCATGACTGCAATACTCTCCCTCCTCTTCTCCACTACATGACCTAGCTCCAGAGACTACGAGAAATTTTGAAGAACGTGGAACATATTACTTATCAGATTTATGGATAGGTGAACAATTTATGAATAAATAAGGAATAGAGAGCAGAGTGAGGTGTAAAGTGGATAATTTCAATTATATTAAATTAAAAAGGTTTTGTACAGATAAAACAAATGTAGACAGGATCAGAAGGAAAGCAGAAGACCTGGAAAAAAATTTATAGCTAGTTTCTCAGATTAATGTCTCATGTCTCAAATATGTAAAGAACTTTGTAAAATCTAGAAGAATACAAATCATTCCCCAATTGAAAAGTGGCCAAAGGATATGAAGAACTTGCATTCAGATGGAGAAATCAAAACAATTTATAGTTATATGAAAAATGCTCTAAATTATTATTGATTAGAGAAATTCAAATTAAACCAACCTTGAGATATCATTTTACACCTATCAGATTGAAGGAGAAAGAGACAAATAATGGAGGGGATGTGGAAAGATTGAGACCTCTTAGAAAGCTAGTTTCCATCAAAACATCAAGTTCCATCTCCTGATATGAGTCCTTTCCTGACTTCTCCCCTGAGTCATGTGTCCTCCCCCCAAATTGCTTTGTATTTATTTTATTTCCTTTGCTTTTGTATCCTAATATTGTGTTTACTTATATCCAAAAGTTCCTTAAGGGCAGGAACAACCATGTTTTCATTTTTTTCTCTTCAATATCTAGCTGAGTGTTTGGTTCATAAATGCTTGTTTAATTGATTGACTGATATCAATATGCATTTTGAAATTGTGGAGTATGAGGGTAGGGGTTTGAGTGGAGGAGAAGGTTGTTAGGTGCTAAATTGCTTGAAAAAGGAAGGATAATAGCCAGGAGGGTGGCAGATAATTTTGACAAGGATCTGGACAAAGCAATAGAGATTTATGAAGTGAATTTCAAAGGAGGAGAGCTTGCGAAATGGTAGTAGCCAAGGGGTGGTCTTAATATTGCCGTGAAGGTGAAAGAGTGGCGCATTCTTTTAAAACCTTTCAAAATTGAGTCCATTCCTACATTTTCAGCTTTCTTACATCTTACTCCCCTCCACTTATCCAGTGATCTAGTGACATAGACCTCCATGTTGTTCCTCACACAAGACACTGCATTTGTGGACTCTCAGAACTTTCACTATCTTTCCCATGTGCCTGGAATATTCTCCCTTCTCATCTCTGCCTATTGGCTCTCTTCCAGTCTTATGATAAATCTGACTTTCTGCCTTCCCCAGTTCTTAATATCAGTGTCATCCCTATGAGATTATTTCTAATTCACCCTGCATTTGTCTTGTTTATACATAAGTTGTTTGCGTGCTGTCTCCCCCATTGGAGTGTGAGGATATCAAACAGGGACTATTTTCTACCTTTCTTTTTAACCCTAGCACTTATAGCACAGTGCCTGATGGTGGTAGGCACTTAACAGAATGTTTGATTTGATCTGATTATTTCTTGGCCAGGAGTATGAGTGGCCTTACAAAAAGGAGCACCCAGTACTTGAGAAGGCAAAGAGGAAATGTAGCATCTTCTACAATGCTTCTTAAACTGTGGATGGTGAATTTGGCAACAGTATATGGTTTCTGAATGAGCAATGACCAAAAATTAATTACAATTCAAATGTGTAATGAATCCAAGGTGTTTCTGGCAACATTTGCCCATGTTACATCATGCAACTTCACTGCAGCCTAGATTCTGGACACAAAGCATTTGCACTTTGTACTGCACATGCCCTCAGATCATGCAACACCAACTGGTTAGAATGGAAAAAGGGATCGAGAATGGAAAAAAGTTTACCAAGTCTTGTTCTAGAAGGACCTGCGTTTTTATGAGAATCTGAAGATGGAAACTCAAATGAAGTGATCTAAGATGAAGGGAAATTTATACACAATAGAGTAGAGGTTTCAGAGCACAAAACTGAATGGAAAGGTAGCCAAGGATATAGACTGTTGAGGAATAGGAATGAGGCAACTAGGGATGAGCATACAGGAAAATCAAATAAAGGGAAAGATTTCCACTTCAAGGGAAACTCTGAACCACAGGGATAATGGGAACAAGAGACAGGTGTTTGCCAACCATAGGTTGGGGGAAGAAGCAAGTAGCTGTGGCTCCTTTCCAACAGTGCCAGTAATGACTGAACAAAGTGCCATTGGGGCAGGAATGGCATTCAATGGCATTCAGCTTTTTGCCTCAACCAACTAAAATTCATGTGGTGTTCAGTTGCACTGGACTGGACTGTTGGCCTTGTAGCTTCAACCCAAGGTGGTGGGGAATGAGGCACACCCAGAAGTCATTAGCATATGGAACAAACACTGGGCTTACTGTATCTGAGTGCCTGGAAGCACAGACCTTCTCTTATCTTTAAAGTCCTATAGCCCAAGATCTCTTAAGCATCTTCTTGGGATTTTTGATAGGTTTAAGTCCCCTTTGGCTAAAGCATTCTACTAATTCTGTGACCACAGAGAAAACCACTGAACATAACATGAAGTGAGCTACAAAGCTGAGAGACATATGCCCACTGAATAGGATAACCAGTATTATGGTCCTGCATAGATTCAAAGAGAGGAAGGATTCCCTATAGAGAATGTTGGTCTTCAAATGCTCCTAATCACAGTTGACGTTGTATTAATTGGATTGTGCCCTAGTATACTACAAAGCATCCTAAGTGAAATAGTTGACATTTGTATAAGTCTTGAAGGTCTGCAAAGAACTTTACATACATTATCTCCTTTGAGCCTCATAACATCTTTATGGAGAATCACTTTACTGATAAAGAAATTGGTATTCTTGAGGTTAAATGAGTTGGCCAGAGTCACACAGCTAGGATGTGTGGGAGGTCAGATTTTTTTGAGGGGAGAAGGCAAGGCAATTGGGATTAAGTGACTTGCTCAAGGTCACACAGCTAGTAAGTGTGTCAAGTGTCTGAGGTCAGATTTGAACTCTGGTCCTCCTGACTCCAGGGCTGGTGCTATATTTACTTTACCACCTAGCTGCTCCTGGGAGGTCAGATTTTTAAGCCACGTCTTCTTGACCCAATGTCCATCTAAGTCTATCAGCCTCTCATAATCATTTGAAAAAGACCATTTTCACTTTATATACACTAGAAAAAATAGGGCAAAAGCTACAGATTGCCCAAATAAGCTGGAGAGCATATGGAGAACGGTAACCAGAAGAGTGAAGGGTCTTGAGTCCACTTCATAGAAGACCAACTGAAGGAACTAGGGCTGTTTAGTCTGGAGAAGAGAAGACTCAGGGAGATATGAGAGCTATCTTCAAGGATGTTGTTATAGGATGAAAGGGTTAGATTTGTTTTGTTTGGCTCCAGAAAGCAGAATCAAGGGCAATGGGGTGGCAATTGGTAAAAGAGGTTAAATTTAGACTTGTTAGCAAAAATTTCCTAACATTTAGAGCTGTCAACAGTTGAATGGGCTGCTATTGGATGCAGGGGTCCCCCCTCCGTAAAGATCTTCAGGAAGTGATTGGATGACCACTTGTTGGGGATGGGACAGTGGGGGTTCTTTTCTGGTGTGGGTTTGGAGTAGATGATCACTGAAGTACTTTATAATTCTTATGTTCTGGTATTCTGTGATTCTGAAATACAGGTATGCCCACAGCTTATTGTACTACAGGATCTATGTGTCTTAGACAAGTGCTACAGATTGCTGACCTGGGCCCAGAAAGGAGGACTAGTAGGAAAATGGATTATACCATATCCAAGAAATTGCAGAGCCTTCAACGAGCCTAAGCCACCCCCCCCCCTGCCACAATAAGTCACCTCTTTGGAGTTGACCCAAAGACAATTGAAAGACATGCAGAAGATGTAGCCACCTGTAGTGTAACCAATGACGTCTTCTGCCAGAGAAGTAGCATGAAAGACTCCAATGAGGGTATATATCTTTGGGAAAGGAAATAGGTTTGTCATGGAGCAAGATGAATGAACTCTGTACATTGTTATCCTTGAGATAACAATAACAAGAGAACAGAAGAAGGCATCTAGCATATTGGGTGGACCCCAGATAGAGGAGGAAAAAGAAGAGAATATGAAGATGGAAAAACTGTAGCAGCAAGCACCCTAGCATACCCAGAGTAGCTGCCAACACAGGTTCTTCGATCTGCTTTTCTAAAGGAAAGCAACTCAAAATGGGTTAACAATCTTGCTTTAATCAAACATATGTCATTTACCTAGTTCAAGGGAAAAAGGTCAGCACCCCGAACTTCAGAGAATACAGAGGTTACAAGCAGACAAAAAATACAGACAGAGAAAATTCAGCAGACAGGCTTCCAACTGTCTGACCATTACATCCATACCTAGTCACTTACCAGAGGGAAGCATCAACATCTGGGTTTTCAAAGCCGGGGGGCTCAGTGGCTACCCAGAGTCTTGTCTGTTCAAATCACACAACACTTCTCAAAGTGAGTCCCAAAGCAAAACCTCACATCAGGGTATATATAGTCTTCTCCTGGATCAGAGAATGTCACAACCCTCTTGACCCACTGCCCAATCACAAAGCACCAAGGTGTGGGCATTCCTGAAAAACAAGGCTCCCACCACAGGCTCCATGTGACCACATTCAGCTATTAGGGGGCAGAGTATATTTTCAAATCACGGAAGGTTCTCAGAGTCATTTAAGCCTATCAAAGGGCCTAGGGGCAGGGAAGATCTTAGATTCCCATTCCCATAACAAAGAAACACAGGGATTCCATTCTATATGGTATGGGAGGGCCATAGTAATGTTATCACAGATCCTTCTGTGAATTCATGAAAGTATTCAGAACAAGGGACGTTCCTACTATACTCTGTCCAGGTCTGAAGACATCTGGAATAGTTTATCTAATTCTGTATATTCTTTTTTATTTTTGGAGGGGGGAAGGCAGGGCAATTGGGGTTGAGTGACTTGCCTAAGTGACTAGCCCCATGGCTAGTAAGTATTAAGTGTCTGAGGCTAGATTTGAACTCAGGTCCTCCTGACTCCAGGGCCAGTGCTCTATTCACTGCTGATGCTCTATTCACCTAGCCACCCCAATTCTGGCCATTTTTGAAGAGACATCAACATGTTAGAGTGTGTCCAGAGTGGGGTGTTCAGGATAATAACAAATCATCTCATTTATAGAATAGCTAGGTCAAGGGATATTATTTCTATTTTACAGATGAGCCAAAAGAGGCAACACATTTAAAGTCCTCCATACCTTGGCCTCAACCTACTTAGCTCCTACTACTCCCCGACACTTCCTGTATATTGCAGTAAGACTGGACTACTGCCTTTAGTCAACACACACCTAATACTGTGTTAGGCACCGTGCTAAGCATCGGGGATACAAAAAAAGCAAAACCAAACGAAAAACCCAACCAAACCCCAACCAACCGACTCCAAATGTTTCTTCCTCCCAGTGCATCCTGAACTCTTCAGTTTTTTTTCCTTTGTTCATACTTCTTTTACCTGGAATCCTTCTTCCCTCCCCCACAACACACACACACATATCCTGACCTATTGGCATCCTTACCTTCAAGGCTTGTTTTTAATTGGTACTTTATGAAGTTTCCTCTGATTTCCCAATGGAATATAGTCTCTGTCTTCTTTGATCCCTTCCAACACTTCCCTCCCCCATGACACATACCATGATCTTTTTTATAACATAGTTTTTTCTTTATTTGTCTCATATTCCTACTATAATCAGTTGTAAACTCCATAAAAGCAGGGGGTATGTTTTACTTATTTTTGTAGATTCCTCAAGACTGAAACATAATGTTTTACATATTATTTGTTGAATTGAAATGAATTTTTCTTTAGTCACATGTGTTAAGTGTATTCTTTTAGGTGATATTGCCACTTTTTTCTTACAAAGAGGCAAGAAAAAATAAATACTTTTTGGTTAGGGGTGAAATCAATATAGCTCCAACTTTATTTTATTTTATTGCTTTTTGGAGGGGAGAAAGCAGGGCAATTGGGGTTAACTGACTTGCCCAAGATTACATGGCAAGTAAGTATTAAGTGTTTGAGGCTGGATTTGAACTCAGGTCCTCCAGAATCCAGGGCCAGTGCTCTATTCACTGTGCCACCTATCTCTAGCTTTATTAACTGCATTAGAACGTGTGTGTGTGTGTGTGTGTGTGTGTGTGTGTGTGTGTGTGTGTACAAAATGGGCATAAAGCACACTGGGGAAGATAGGCTGGTACAGTAGAAAAAAGTATTAAGTACTAGTTCTGGGAACAGAGACTCAGGTTCAAATCCTACCACTGATGCTTATTACCTATGCAACCTTAGGCAAGTTACTTAACCTCCCTGGGCCTCAGTATCTTCATTGCTATAATGAAGTAAAAGAACCAAATTTGATTCAATCCAGTACATATCTATTAAGTGCACTCTGCTAAGTATTGGGGATGCAAATAAGAAAAAGAAAGACAATTCCTGTCCTCAAAGAACTTTACAATTTAATGGAGAAAGACAACACACAAAAGGCAGCTGGAAAGCAAGGTTGGGGAGATCCCGGGGGGGCCTAGCATGGAGGCATCTTGTTCCCTGAGTGGAAACCAAGCTGAGATGCAGATGGAAAGTAAAGTGAACTGGAAAGTCAAATCCTAGATGGCCTCTGAGGTCCCCTCCAGCATTAGATCTGTGATACTATGAATCTATAGTGTCACAAGGCAACTGACCTTAGAATCAAGAAGACCAGAGTTCAAATGCTGCCACTGACACATTCTGATTGTGTGACCCTGGGCAACTTTTCAAATAGCTCTCTAAGACTTTAAGTTTCAGAAGAGTTGTAATCTGCATTTGTAGTGGGGCAGTTCTCTTTGAGATCTCTCTAAGCAAATGAAATGACAAGTTTCGATCAAAAAGGGTCAGAGGGGGGCAGCGAGGTGGAGCAGTGAATAGGGCACCAGCCCTGGAGTCAGGAGGACCTGAGTTCAAATCTAACCTCAAACACTTAATACTTACTAGCCATGTAACCTTGGGCAAGTCACTTAACCCCAATTGCCCTGCCTTCTCCTCTTTAAAAAGTAAAAAAAAAAAGGGGGTCAGAGGTTGTAGAGGTGAAAGAGATCCTCTAGTATAATGCTAACATATTTCTGATAATGAAATTAAGCTCTACAGAGGTAAAATGACTTGCCTACTTGTGTAGAACGTAGTTGAGCTTGGATTTGAGCCCATTTCCTTGCTCTCTAAATGCAAAGGTCTCTCTCACCATTCCATATTAATTTCATGGCAAATTAAAAGTTCAGTATCCAAGATTAGCTTCCTTTCTCCCTCTTTATTTTTCTTTCTTTCTTCCTCCTTTCCTTCTTCCCTTCCTCCTTCCTCCCTCCCTCTCTTCCTCCCTCCCTCCCTTCCTTCCTTCCTTCCTTCCTTCCTTCCTTCCTTCCTTCCTTCCTTCCTTCCTTCTTCTTGTGGAAAGACCAGAGATATTTAGTTTGAGCTGCAGTTATTGACAATGTTTGGTATTGTTGTGGTTTTATAGTTTAATCCTACATTTATATTTTAATGAGATAATCCCTTTTCATCACTGCAATATGGTATTATGCAATTAATATAGTGTCTGATCACAGGAAAAATATTTAAAGGGAGTGGGAGCTCAGAGTCTTAATTTGAAATACTAAGAACCCAAAGCAATCTGTGGGAACTTGAATGTAATATTGTGTTATTACACCTATAATAATTTTGGAAAAACTACTAAATTGTCATGGTCTATAGAACTCTAGCTTGGTCAAATACATTCTTAAATCCCTGTGTGTTCAAACATCTAGTAATGTTGAGAAGATTATCAACTGAGAAACATCAAACCCAGTGAACACTGACAGGTCAGAGATGGATACTTCTAAAGATCCATCCCTTCATGAGTGAATTCAGTGTTGACTCTGGCCTTTTTTGTTTTCCTATTATCCTCGGTCTCTGTGTTAGCAGAGATTTTATACACCTTTAAACAAAGATGCCCAAGAGAGACCATTGTTATCTTCCAAGATCCGAGAGCGAGCCATGAGGCTCAATGTGAATGCCTCTCCCCTGTTGTTTATTGGCAGATGTTTCCAAGGGACAATAGATTTCTCAGCCGAATACTTTGGCTGGGGAATGGCCTGTGATTAACAGCAGAACCCATACAGTTACACCACGCCTCTCCATTTGCTGTAGCCTAATTCCCTGAATATACTTCTCGTCAATCTTTGTGACAATTGGCCATCTTGTGGCTTACTCGCTGCAGAGTGAGAGCAAATAACTGTTTTTCGGCACAACTCTGCCTAGAGTAGCTCACATTAGTCTCTTAGGGCCCTTGTGACAAAAGCAAATTAGATTCCGTTCAATGTTAGTCCCTTGTAATATCCACTCACAGGGTGGGGTGGTGCCCTCCTGGGCTTATTCATTAAAAGTCTCTGCTCTTCCCTGGTTCTCGTTCCCACAGGGTTTAAACTCTTCCTCAGGTACCACGGCAGCAATAGGTTCCTATTATTTCTGGGGAAGAAATGTTTCCTTATGAATCTGTGCCTTTGGAGGTGGGGAAACCTGGTTTTACTGAAGTTGTACAATGAAGCCTGACAGTTTCATTGAGAGTTGCTTTTGCCTATTGAATTATTCCCTTATCCCCTGACTCGTGGAGACACTGAGGCAAAATGGGGTGTAGGTGAAATGTCAATGATCCTCACTCAGAATTCTTTGTGGTGTTTCTCTCATAAGTTCTTGCTAATCAGTGTCTCTTCACTGAAATGAGAGATGTTAGCTTAACTTGATAAGGATCTCTTGCTATGGTTCTTGCCTTTGAAACTTACTTGTCCTGCCACCCAGTCCTTGGGACATGATTTATCTGATAATAGAATCATTAATCTAGAGTGGACTCCAAAGGCCTTTTAGTTGGCCTAGAGGAGACCCAGGGAGTTCAAGTGACTCAGCCAAGGTCATACAGGTGGTAAGCTTTAGAGATGGGGTTTGAACTTAGATGTGCCAACTCCAAAGTCAGTATATTTTCTACTTTAACACACTGCCTCCCCCAAAACTATTGTATGTACTATATATAATATAGTACATACAATATAATATGTACTATTACCTAACTAACTCTCATCCAAGTATGAGCTAGGCCAAGCTCTGCTTAGCTTCTGAGACCAGATTAATTGGGCATATTCAAAATTGCATGGCTTTAGACAATAGATTTTCTCCCAGAAGGTTAGTTTTGTTTTTCAAATTTCTGCCCATTCTTCAAACCTCAGTGTAAATACCATTTTCCTACATGACATCTTCCTTGACTATCTCAATAGGAACTAATACTTTTTTTCTCTGAATTTCCAAAATTCAAAAAAAAGGATTATAACATTTGAAGCTACAAGGAACCCAGAGGTCATTTAATAATAGAATTTAGATTTAGATTGGAAAAGAGTCTCAGAGATCACCTGTTCATGCACTCTCATTTTAGAGATGAGGAAATAGAGATCCAGAATGGTGAAATATATAATCAAGGGCATACAGCTGGTAACAGAGCTGGGATTAGAACTCTGGTCCTTTGGCTCCAAAGGTGAGAATTGTTTCACTCTAACAGACTCTTTTCTAATATGCTTTTCATAGTTTGCCTGTTAATTCAAGTTTTTGTGTACACTTTCTTTTCTCTACCATGCTCTGTAAAGATAGGGACTTAGTATTATTAAGCAGTACATAACTACATGTTCAATAAATGTTGGTTGAATGAATAAATGCTGATATGTATACACAGGCTAATGAGATAAGGAGTGAAATTTAGCTCAATAAACATTAGCTGAAATCTTACTCTGCTTAGGGTCTACTTTTCCATGACTAGATTTTTATTTTGTGGTTTTAGAAAGATTTAGAATCTTAGTGTGAGAAGGAATCTTAAGCATCACAATCCACCAAACTCATTTAACAAGGTTGTTGTATTGTCCTTCCATCTCGAAGAAGACCGTGACATCAGGGAGATGATGATGGGATTTGTAGTTGACTTGAATTTGAGTGAGGGAGGGTTGTGCAAGCTCACCTGCCTCACTTTCTCCTCCAGAGCCATTTGGGTGCAGGGGCCAGATATTCATCAGGATGACTAGAGAGGGCCCAGGATGCACTGGGAGACCCTGGCCTTTTCAGGTTCTCACTTTGAGTGAGGTTAGGCCCATTCGGTGAATAGGCCTCTTTAAGAAGTTACTCAAGGGATAGCCCCTTTAATAATAATAATAATAATAATAAAAAATCAAACTGGGAGGGGAAGAGCCTCAGGGTTCCTGGACTAGAGAGAAATAGTTACCATTTGCTATTTAACAAAAGAGGAAATTGAATCCTAGAAGAGAAAAATGGTTCACCCAAGGTCATGGTTAGTGAAAGGACTAAAACTCTGATCCCCTGGCTGACTCCCAGACCAAAGCCTATTCCACAACACATACCTATTGTAATGCAATGACTTAATGAGGGGTGTAGTAGTAAATATTTAACAATTAGGACTCTGGGGGAAAAAATGTCCTCAACATGTTTTTAAGTTTAATATGCATTATTTGGGGACAGATAGGGGGCTCAGTGGATAGAGTCAGGAAGCCTCATCTTCTTGATTCAAATTTGGACTCAGACACTTACTAGTTGTGTGACCCTGGGCAAGTTAATTACTCCTGTCTGCCTCAGTTTTCTCATCTGTAAAATGTGTTGAAGAAGGTAATAACAAAACACTCCAGTATCTTTGCCAAGAAAACCCCAAGTGAGGTTCCTAAAGAGTCAAACAGGACTGAAAACAATTGAACAATAGCAACAAAATGCATCATTCACATTTTCCCCAAGATCCTAAGAGATTAAGTTTAGGGTGTTTTTAGAAGTGGGTACTAGTTAGCCTAGTGGATAGGGGTTTAGGTCTCGAGACAGGAAGACCTGAGTTCAAATACAGCCTCAGACACTTAATAGTTGTGTGAACATGGGGAAGTCACATAACCCTGTTTGCCTCAGTTTCCTCATCTGTATAATGAGCTGGAGAAGGAAATTTCAAAACACTGTACTGTCTTTGCCCAGAAAACCTCAAATGGGATCATAGACAGTAGGACATGACTGAAAAATAACTCAGCAATAAGTTGGGGCTAAGCCATTTCCCCCCAAGGAGGCTGTTCCATTTGTGGATTGCTCTAATTTTAAAAGTTTTTTTTTTTTTCACAGCAAACCTGTTTACCTTTTTGCAGCTTCTACCTATTGGTCATAATTTTGCCCCCTCTGGTAAAAGAGAATTTGTCAAACTCCTCTTCCAAGGGACAGTTCTTCAAATACTTGAAGATGCTTGCCATGACTTCCCTCACCCACCTCTGGTTAAATTTTCATTTTTCTAGGCTAAACCTTTCCAGTCCCAATGATTTTTACATACATTCTTACATACTTAAGACCCTTCACCATCCTGGTTGCCTTCCTCTGAACTCTCTCCATTCATCAATTCTCTTTTGTTGTTGTTATTGCTGTTTTTGGCAAGGTAATTGAGAGTAAGTGACTTGCCCAGGGTTACAAAGCTAGTAAGTGTCAAGTGTCTGAGGCCCAATTTGAACTCAGGTCCTCCTGACTCCAGGGTCAGTGCTCTATCCACTGTCCCACCTAGCTATCCCAATATCCTTCTTAAAAAACATTGCATATAAAACTGAACATGATACCACACATGTGATCTGACTAGGGCAGAATATAAAGGAACTATCTCCTCCCTAGTATTTGCCACTCTCTGGCTTTCTGAATGTGGCCTAACATAGTACTTGTCACACTCTTGACTCTTGGAGTTTTCAGGTCACTAAAAGCCTTGGAATAACTCTGGAGGTAATAATACTAAGCCCCTATCTTTACAGAGCATGGTAGAGAAAATAAAGTGTATACAAAAACTTGAATTAACAGGCAAACTATGAAAAGCATATTAGAGAAGAGTCTGTTAGAGTGAAACAATTCTCACATTCGGAGCCAAAGAACCAGAGTTCTAATCCCAGTGGAGTTTAAGTAGACACAAATTTCATTTTCCCTCATCTCTCAGCAGGCCGGCCACCTCTCCTGCTCAATTCAGTTTAGACAGTAGTCTGGGGGCCCTTTCCAGTCACCTGATCTATATCTGGCCAATGGACTGGGATTTTTCTCTGGAGGAGAAAGTGAGCCTGGTGACCTTGCACAGCCCTCCCTGACTCAAATCCAGTTCAAATACAAGTCATGTCATCATCTTCCTGAAGCCCCCTTGGAGAATGAAGAATAAACAGTCTATGAGTAGTCCAAGTTGTTCCAATGGGGACCAAACTGGCCAGTCCCAGTTGAGCAACTCAACTCACTCTTTCTTTCCCTCTATCCTTCCCTTCTTCCTTCCCCCCTTCCTTCCCTCCTTCCCTCCCTCTTTCCTTTCCTCCTTCCTTCCTCCCTCCCTCCCACCCTCCCTCCCTTCCTTCCTTCCTTCCTTCCTTCCTTCCCTCCTTCCTTCCCTCCTTCCTTCCTTCCTTCCTTCCTTCCTTCCTTCCTTCCTTCCTTCCTTCCTTCCTTCCTTCCTTTCTTCCTTCTTTCCTTCCTTCCTCCATCCCTCTTTCTCTCCCCCCTTTCTCCTTCCCTTCTCATGTTCCTCTCTCCCTTTCCTTCTGTTCACATGGGGTACCATGCCTTTACCTGCCGGTGCTCTGCTCAAAAGAACGGAAACTTTGATGGCTGAAACCTAGCAAAATATCTTGGGGCTTACCGGGTTAGGATTTCTTTCTTAAAGACCATACCTCGAACCCAGGCCAGTGATCTGGACTACTGAAATGTATGGGAAAATTCAGGGATTGGGTTGCTTTCAAAGACATGGTCTTTTCCTTTTACGGGTCCAGGTCCCAGCACTCCATCAGTCCTCTTAGAGAACCAAGGACAAACAAAAACAACAATTAAACTTTAGTCTAAACTTTAAGTCTCCTTTCAAAGGATAAAGTTCTGAAAGCCCGAACTTGACAATAACAATTGTATAGAACTTTAAAGTTTCCAAAGAACCTTATTATTATTATCTCATTTTGTCCTCACAACAACCCTGCAAGGGAGGTGTAATTATTATCCCCATTTTACAAATAAGGAAACTGAGGCAAATAGAGGTTATCTGATTTGCCCAGTCACACAGAGCTAGTGTCTGTCTGAGTCTTCATTGGAACTCAGTATTATCCTGATTCCAGATTCACGGCTTCATCTAGATGCCTCATAGAAGAAAAGCTAACAGTAATAAACCACTTTGGATTTTTCCGAGTCAGAGGATCTGGGTTCGAATTCAGACTCAGACACTCGATTCCTATGCCACTTTTTGTAATTCAGTTCTCTCTGTGTTTTCAGTTCCCTCACCTATAAAATGATTCTACCTTAAACAGCAAGCACTTTTGCTTCCTTCGGGAGGCACCGTGTCCCCTGCAAAACCCGTACTGTTTGTGGCATCTCGGCATTCTCTTTGAGGCGGGGAGCCCCCTACTGTGCTGATGAAAGATCTGTTTCAGGAGCTAGCAAATCTGAGTGCCTGGTGACTTGTCCGGTGGGTGGGTGACAGGTTCGGGTAGCTTAACTAAATCAGCAACTCAAGTGTCAGGGAAGCTATCTTTCTACCAGCCCCAAGAGGCTAGTAAGGATAAATGTTTCTTCTGCTCACAGCTTTGCTAATTTTGAGTTTGTACCACTTGTAAGCAGCTGTTGCTACCGTAGCTTCAGTTTCCAAACAAAGAAAGTTTCCAGCGAAGCCCGAACTCCCCGGCTCCTTCCCCCGCCATAAATCACACTGTAACATTTTACTGTTCTGGAGTTGATACCCTTCCATGGTGGAGGGTAACAAGATAAGCTTGGCTGCTACGGAATTCACCCCGCGAGCAGCTGTGACCTTCCCGCTAGTGAGAATCACGCTATCGCTTGTGAATTCGTTTGCAACTGTTTTCTCTTGTGGGGGAGTAGAAATACTTCAACCATCCCTGGCACTTGGGACCGTGGAGCCAAGAGGCATGCTGTTGGCATGCAGACGATGGGAAGAGCGCCCCTGCCTTTGGCCACTGAGCGGCGGCTGCATGAGACCGCTCTAGGACAATTGGGACAGCGGCATCACTGTTGGCCCGGGCGCGTGCACCAGACGCCTTGGCAGTTTTTCTTTCTGGATCCTGGTCCTTGGGGGGGGGGGGGGGGGGGGGGGGGAGGTGGCATCGGTACTTCTTGTGACATTTGGGCTGTCAACTCTGAGGAGGCAGGTCTGAAAATAAAGTGTGTGACATGATGGAGAAGGGTTCCCAGTGTTGTGTGTTTCAGAAACAACCAGCCCTGACTGATTCGAGGGCCACATCCTGTGATTTCAGCAGTGATTGCCCATTCATTCTCTTGTTTACTGTCATTGCTAAAGAGGTTAGTATTTCGTCTTTGGATTGTCTGGGCACAGCCTGTGGGCTAAAGCCTTCAATATATATCCTGTTAGAGAGAAAGCTTTCTTTTTAAAATGCCATTGAAATTATAACCCAGAACAATAGGTCAACATTTGTACACTGAGAACCTATTAAATTATTATTTTTTAATAATGAAAATGTTACTGAAATTGTGTGGTAAAAGATACACATGCTGAGAGCTCACTATATTATTTTATTTGGAGGGGGAGGGGGTGATGGAGTGGGGGAAAGGAAATGTTCCAAAATCTCAGCAGTGTGTGAGGCAGTCACTGAACATATACTCAAATTCAAGGAAAAAAAAATTAATGGTATAAAATACAGGGTGGTGCGGGAGGCATGTCCAAGAAAGTTCGCATTGGGAGTACTGCATGGACTGAATTATTATTATTGATATATAGGCGATTTTGTAAAAAAAATAATATGGTTCGTATTCCAGGCAACGTCAGTTGCTTTTTTAGCTAAGCCTTCCCTCCTCCTCCCTCTGCTGCCCCCGCCCAAGTTTGGCTAGTTTTATTTAATGAATTTTTAAAAAATTCAGATCTTTGTGGGCAGGTACACTTGGGTCACTGGCAGCTGGTGAGGATGGGACAGGATTGGCACAGATAAAATCTCTGACCCAAACTCTCCAGACTGTCAGCTGCATTTCCCAGCCTCCTTTGCGCTCCCCTGATTAGCCCATTGCTTCCCCCTGCCTCCCAGACTCAGGTGGGAGTACTCAGCCTTAGCAATCACATGCTGGTTCTTCCAATGGCCAGGGTGGAGGTAGGAAGAACAGATGGAAGGATCCCACGGATGACCCTCTGTCGCTGCTGGCCTGCTGCCATTACCTGGACACTTCACGGGAACGCCTTGGGAGGGAGTGCCGCCATCCTGCCCGTGCAGCAGGGGCAGGCCATCCTCGGAGCTCTCAGAAGCGAGATGTAGCATCGAGCACCGTTGCCATGGTTACTTAGCCCTCCCCCCAGAGGCGTGACATCAGTGTCTCCGAGGGGACAGAGCTCCACTTCATGCATATGCATTTCTTAGCAGGTGCCTTGGCACCACTGAGTATTGTTTTTAATATAAAATGTATAAGTAAGGGGAAAATGCCAAAGAGGACAAAGGAAATAAGTCACAGTAGACACTTAGATGTTTCTTGAGTGAGTGGAGGAAGTCACCAGTCAAATGGGAGTGGGAGTTAACGTTGAAGGGGGCTAATGGAAAGGTAAAGGCTGAGTCTAGATTCAAATCTTCAAGATAAACTACCTTAGCAGCCTACACTTTGGGTTTCCCTTAGGTTTTTCTGTTCCTTTCTACTTGTTACAGTACTTTAAAATACATTGGCTTGTTTGATTCTCAACACCCCCTGTGAGATGGGTTGTGTAAGTGGTACTAGTTCCATTTGGCAGATGAGGAAACTGAGGTCCAGAGAAGCTAAGTTGCAGAATGTTACGTTAGGAAGAGCCCTGGAAGAAGCCATCTAATGCATGCTTTTCACCTAACACATGAGGATAAGGTGAAATGCCATCCCAAGGTCACATAGCTTGAACATAGCAGAGCTAGAATTCAAGCCCAGGCCTTCTGATTCCAATTAGCACTAGGATTCTTTTGATTAAGCCCAACCCAAGATCATACAGCCAGGAAAGGATGGATGGATCTGTGACCGAAATTCAATTCAACAAACATTTATTAAGAGCCTATCACATGCAAGGCTATAAAAAACAAAACAAAAATAGTTTCTGTCCTTAAGGAACTTACACCCTACAGAGGAAATGCCACATTTAAATTGATAAATAACTAAAATGTTTAAGGAAGGAGCAGAGCACTAGTAAATAAGGGGATCCTAAAGAGATTAGAAGGTGCCATCCAAACGGAGCCCAGTTAAAGAAACCAAGGCTTCTATGAGCCAGAAGATGGGTTGAGAATGCCTTCTAGGCTTGGGGAAAGGTCTGGTGCAAAGATTTGGAGGCAGGAGATGGAGTGCCAAGTTCACAGACCATCAAGAGGGCCATTTTGGCTAGAATGATGATGTGCATGGTGGGGAGAAGTAGGATATAAATCTAGGAAGGTAGGCTGCAGTCCAAAAGCACTTTCAGTGCATGCTGCTGCCTCCATCGTTTGAGGAACTGAGAACTCTGTTAGAGGAGTTATCTTCCAGGGAACACTTGTCAAATGAGATTCTCATTGGTAAAAGTAATCAGCTCATACCTGAGTGGGGGTTGGGGGGCTCCATAAAATCCCTAGCAGTCTAGAGATAAGTACCACAAATGTATTGGTGCAATCATAGAGGTGAACATTTTCCAGGTTAAAATAATGGTTCTTAAAGAGTGGCCCATTTAATCCCAGCTTCATTTAATGCAATGTGACTTTAAATGGGCCACCCAGTAGACAGATCTGTTTTCCACGGTCTTTATGGTTTGTGTACTTAGATAAGGACAGTTAGCAGAAAACATCAAGACAGGACAGTTTATGTGGAACGTGCTCAGGTGCAAAATGGGACAAAGGAAGCAGAAAACCCAGGACAGACAAGATTACCTTGTGCAGTACAATTGTGAATGTGGCTTGTTTCACCAAAGAAATCCTGCAGTTTGTCAAAGATGATTTAACAGCCCTATGCCAAGAGCCACACAAGGCAGAGTAAACCAAGGAAGATTCTGGGTCTGGAATCAGGAAGAGCTGAGTTCAAATCTGCCCTCAGACACTTACTAGCTATGCCATCCTGGGCAAGCCACTTAACCTCTACTTGTCTCAGTTACTTTATCTATAAAATGGGCATAATAATAACAGCTACCTCCCAGGGTTGTTGAAGATCAAATGAAGTAATAATTGTGAAGTGCTTAGCATAGTGCCTGGCATTATATAAATATTAGCTATCCCCCTCACTAGTGTTATTTCTCTAGTTAATGATGTGAATAGTTCCGCTTGTATATTTCCTGTAAGGTTGTGGCTTCTCAGCTACAGGCCTACTGTGGCACTACAATGATGAGGGAGGGCTCCTCAGCCAGCTACTCCCCCTCATTGTCAGACTTCATCGAGCATGGGTCTTTAGTTGATGCTAGTTAGTCAGTGAGCTAATGTGGTAAGTGAAGCTCGATAGCCAGCCCCAGGTGTTAGTTTTTAGCTCTTAGTTCAGGTATGAGATTGGGATGAAATGAAGCAATCAGAAGTCAATGAACATTTAATAAAGGAGGAGGTTGACTGTGCCCCAATACACCAAGAATATGCAACAAGGGTATAAGGGCAATGAGCTTTTCTGGATCACATCTCCATCTGGAAACTGTCTGGTCAGATAGTCCTCATGGGACAGTGACTCATTCGGTCTTCAGCACTCACCAAGGCTGAGAAGCCCAGACTGCACTTGGGTGGGACTTTTTATGCACCTAGATGGCCAGGAAGCCTCCTAAGGGTAACTGAGGCCAATCAGGTCCCAGGGCCAAGTCTGTCCTGGGCCTAGCCATTGTTGGAGGAGGCTACGAGGGAAGGAAGCTGGGTCAGGGAAGTTGAAGTCAATCATATTCTAGGCTAGCTTTGTTCTATTACAGCTAAGAAGCATTTGTTTTTTAATCTCCAATGCAGAGCAGAAAAAAAAGGCCTTGTTGATACAGTGGAGAGAGGGTTAGACTAGAAATCTGCTCAAATCCTGTTTTAGATACTAATCTGTGTGACTAACCTCTTAGTCTTAGTTTTCTCCTCTGTAAAATGGGAATACTAATAGCATCTACCTCACTGACATGTTGTAAGGATGAAATAATGTATATAGAATACTTTGTAAAACTTTATAAAAGCCCTATATAGATCTAGGCATTATTATCATCTGTGTGACACTTAACTGCTTTGGGTCTCAGTTTCCTCATCTGCAAAATGACCACACATTTTCTTAGCTCTAGCCTAGAAGGATCCCTTTAATCCCACCCTCCCTTATTTTACAGAAGAAGAAACTGAGGCCTAGAGAGTTTGAATGAGTTGCCCAGGGTCACACAGGTACCAACAGTTAGATATAGGATTGGAACCAAGGTCTTCTGACTCCATGGCCAGTGCCCTCTCCAAACTCCAAATGGATAAATTCTAAGTTCCTTTTTAACCTTAAGCTGACAGTCATACTGTCTGGCCCTCATTATTTATTTAAAAGAAAAAAAAAGCAGTTATGGTGAGATCATACCTGCCATAGAAAATTGCAGGAACCTGACCTAAGTAAAATTGTGAAGTCGGTGAGCTTGGTCTTTAGCATTTTTAGAGTCCTTCCCTCTCCTGACACTGCTTTCTTTCTTCCCATTCCTTCTATTACCTATTCTGACTCTTATTCACCTCAAAGCCTTGTTTCCTTAATTAATAAACTGGAAAGCAAACTTTGATAAGGTCTTCAATAATGGTATGGCCCTTTCTAGGTAAGTTTGCCTTTTAATAGAAGATTCTGTAAAACTGAAAAGCCTTCAGGACCCAAAGGTTTGTTCTGCATTGAATAGTAGAAAATAATAGACTTAGAAATAGCATTAGAAATGGAATAGAACAGAAATAGAAAATAGTAGAAATAGAATTCTACACTGAATCATGGAATTCCACCTATCAGTGAGGGAGAAATATTAGTAGGGGCTATCTTTGGTTCCCCCCTCAACCCAATTATATAATACAGACAGATATCACAAGATACAAGTAGAGGATTTATGTGTCTGTAGCCCAAATACCAGCCTAATTAAATTTAAAGAGGTTAATCACCAGGTTGGCTGTAGGGTGATAAATTTTTAGGTTGAGTAATTCTTGGAGAGCTTCTACTATGTGAAAAAAAGGCTTGATAGCTTTGTTGGAGGAAGGAGTATCCAAATGGACAGAACTATAGTTCCTTGAAGCATATACTTCATGATGTCAACGTCCTTGATTTAAAAAAAAAATCAACTCTATCTCTTCTCCAGCACAGAGCAAAATGCAATGCATAAAATTGTCCCTTAAAGAATGTTTGTTACATAGAAATGAAATTTGAATTGAATTGGTAGCAAAGGTATAAAAGGTAAGGAATGTCAAGGGTGAGAAGAAAACTATCTCCCTGGACAGAGTTCTGGAAAGGGAACAAGGGTAGGGTGAGGGAAGCAAATGCAGTCATCCTCCCTTTTAACCTTCTCCTAAACTAAAGGTCCTCCTCTCTCCCATTTCTCTCTTCACACATCTAAACAGGAGATAGTGACAGAGTCCCAGCAAATGTGTTACATGGTGTCACAAGAGGAAGGGAAGTGGAGAAGAGGGTGAACTGAGGCACTGTAGGAGGAATGTACAACCTTGCTGAATTTAATGGCTTTTAGGGACTTTCTACTAGATCCATCCAGAGAGATTAGGCCCAAGTCCCTGTTTCTTTGTTTCCTTAGAAGAATTACAATTCTTAAAGGACAGTGACTATTTAGATCTTTTCTTTGTATATCCTGTCTCACATAGTGCCTTGTAAATAACAGGTACTTATTAATATCAATATTAATATCAAGAATTAAATTAATTTCTATAGTTCTGTCCAATTCTTTTAGCTTGATGATACTTTGCATCCTTGTCCCTATTGAACTTTTAGTTTTTTTGTTGCCTCTTTGAATGTTTCCTTGATTGGACATTCATGTGTATATTCCCATAGAACACATATAAAAAGACAAAAGAAATCATACTCTTTAACAATTATTTGTCTTAGTTTTGCCTGCCTGACACTAAACTTTTTCATCTTAATTAGTCTTATCTCAAAGCCCCTTCAGGAGTTGACCCTATGTTGCCAAATTTTTCTAGCAGCAGCACCATTTGTACACCTTCTCTTTTAAATCTCCTTCTGGGGCAGCTAGGTGGCACAGTGAATAGAGCACCAGCCCTGGAGTCAGGAGGACCTGAGTTCAAATACGGCCTCAGACAATTGACACTTACTAACTGTATGAACTTGGGGCAAGTCACTTAATCCCCATTGCTTTGCCTTATATACCCTTGCAAAATAAATAAATAAACCTCCTTCCAAGACATACTTCATTCCTTCCCTCTTACTGAGAAAGAAGACAATTTCATTATTGTGTTCTCTGACTTCTTCTATCTACACCCTTTCCCATTTACAGTCTTTCTAACAAACCATGATCATTTCATCAAATACACTGATGTCATCAACTTCTTGGTTTTGAGTTTTCAAGAAAGTAAGCTCAATGCCAACCCCATTATACCTTGATCTGAAGCAGCTTTAGGTATAAAAGAGGCCTTGTTTGCCTCTGACTTCCTGGTCATATGAATTCCTTCATCAAGTGGGACTAGAAACATTTCACATTCTAGTGTTCAGGATAGTGACAGTTCACTGACAGGTTTAGTTTGGGAGCAGAAAAGGGAGTCCAGGCACTTGACCTCCCTCTCAGTCAAATATTTTTCAGTGAAGTGATATAAAAGGTCATTTATTAGAAATGATAGCTTCTTGCAGTGAGGCAAAACCTAAAAGAATTCTATCAAATAAGTTTGTCAGATCAGAAGTCAAGGTTTCAGGAAGAATATCATATGTCCTAATGAAAGGGGCACACTTCCTGATTTGGGTGGAGAAAAAAACTCAAGTTTTTCTTATTTGTCACAGGCTGAAAAGAGGATTTTTGAAAAAAGAATTGAGGTAAAAAAGGGGGGAAATTATGGTAAAAATGAATCTTCTGTAACATAAAGCCACCGATAACAGTAACTGTTAAAGCCTCTTGGTAAATACAAAAAAAAGTAATGAATATATATGAGAGATAGAAGATAAAATCACATAACCCATCTACATGTATTTCTTCTTGAAGTTTGTAATGGCCATAAATCCTGAACATGAGCAGTTTTCACATTTATTTCATGTGATTATATTCAGTAAATATTTAAAAAACAAGAATACCCCCAAAACAGAAAAGTCATCATGAAAACAGGAGAGAGCGTACTTAAGATGTCGTTCTTTTTCCAGGTAAGGAAGTAGAAATATTTTCTGCCTAATCCTAGAAAGGAAGAGGTATCTTTAAAGCTAATGTCTGGTGATTCATTACATAGAACTTTGGAAGTAGAAGTAAGTATAGTAAGACATAGAATTTGAAGAATGCCCACACACTAGTTTTCTGTTTCAAGTAATAGAGAACCACTGTCTGTACTTAATCCCTTTATTAGCTATATCATAGTCGATGGCTTTGTTGAGGTAGTTATCTAATCAAAGTCACAACAAACTCTCTACTAATGTGTTTCTTCAAGTAAGAACAAACCGGATGACACATGAATTAAAAGCAAAGATATTATACTGAAATGGAATGGTAAGGTAACAATTAGGAATTAAGAATTATGTACTCTTGGTAACTACTCACAAATGTCTGCCCCACCATGTTATCAAGGAATTCTTTTTGATTTCCAATTAATCCCTGTGTCTCTCCAACACAATGGGAGAGGGATACATCTCAATTCATTCACAGAAAAGTGCCTGAGAAACTTATTGCTGGAATGGTCTTAGGACCAATGGTTTCTTGGTCTGGCAACTAGAGAGCATTATGGGAGTTATTCTTGAGTTCTCTTGGCATGGTGACTCCAGTCTAATTATTCTGATATAATTTGACATTGTAGGGATATACAGACTTCTTTTGGTACTGCAATCACTTCTACTGGTTATTATAGGTTCAGCCTGGCCTATAGGCACAGCAACTATTTTTCCTTGTTTCTCTTCTCAGTATTCCTCATGAGACTTTTTCAACCATTTAAATTTCCTGTGCTGGAAGCATGCCTACATTATCAGAGATTGTGCCGGATGATGTCACCATGCTGTAAAATCCTTACATAGGCTCCTGGAAAGTGTAGTCCACAGATGGTTTCCTACAATGATTGAGGCTCTCAGCTCCAAGCACTATAGGAACATAGAGTCATTGCATAAATAGACTCTCCCCAACCCTATTGCAATACTGTAGAGCTGGTGGTTTCATTGGTGGTCGATCTTTCCTGATATTGAAGATTACAGACCCAATAAAATACTGGAGATGTTATTTGGGAGTTCATGCAGATAAAAAATTAAGGCCCTATGACAGCAAGCACCCTAGCATACCCAGGATGGCTGCTAGCACAGGTTCTTTGATCTGCTTTACTAAAGGAAAGCAACTTTAAAGTTGTCAACGATATTTAATTAAACATATGTATGTGTGTGTGTGTGTGTGTGTGTGTGTGTGTGTGTGTATCATTCACTTAGTTCAGGGGAAAAAGTCAGCACCCTGAACTTCAGAAAATCCAAACAGAAATTACAAGCAGACAAAAAATACAGATAAACAAAATACCACAATTCAACAGACCAACAGACAGGGCTTCTAGCTGTCTGATCATTACATATATGCATAGTTAGCTACTAGAGAGAGGAACACCAACATCTGGGTTTTCAAAGCCAGGGGGCTCAACAGCTGCCCAGAGTCTCATATGGCCAAATCACACAACTCTTCCCAAAGTGAGCCCCAAAGCAAAACCTCACTTCAAAGCATATATACCCTTCTTCAGGGTCAGAGGATATTACAACTTTTGTGACCCATTGCCTAATTACAAAGTAACTAAAGGTGTGGACCTTCCTGAAAAACAAGCCTCTCACCAATCAAGCCCCTCCTGTTGGGTTCCATTTGAGACCTATTAAGGGGCAGGGAAGATCTTCAAATTTCCTTGCCATTACAGCCCCCTGTGGTAAACCTTTTAGTAATAAGTCTCTTCAAACATAGTAATGATAATATTAATAACAACAATAACAATAGTATGTATATGGTGTTTTTAAGTTTTGCAAAGAATTTTACAAATATTTCATTTTAGCTAGGTTGGTTAAATTGGGCCCAATCAATAAGCATTTATTAAGCATCCACTATATGCCCATCTATCAGGCCTATATTCAAAGTCTTGACAACTTGGTAGGATCTACTACAATTTGCAGTCCTTGGACATAGCCATCAAGATCCCAGAACCACTTCTTTGTCACAGTGAGGAACTAAAGGAATGAGAATAAAGCCTGAGAAGGAGCCATCAATTATTCCAGTCAGAATTCAAGCTTCCATATTCTATTGTCATTTTATTTCCTTCTTAAGAAAGGGGGAAAAAACAAAAAAAAAAAAAAAAAAAGAAATTTGCATGATAATTTTGTTGTGCATTTAAAAGGAATTGCAAGTTGTACATTTGTGGTTTCATGGGCAATCATCTTTTTTATTATACTGTTATAAAAATGCCTGTTTTATTCCATAAATAAAAACTAAATTTAAATTAAAAAAACAAACAAGCAAAAGAAGCATAGTATAGATGAAAGTGCCCTACTTTTTATGTCAGTTAAACCCTGAAGGTCAATTCTTGTTAACTATGTGTCAGTAGACAAGTCACTTTATCTCTCTGAGACTCAGTTTCCTCATCTTTTAAATGAGATACTAATCCTTGTAGTATGTATCTCTCAGTAGAGTTGCTCAGTAGGGTCTTGAGACAGTGTAGCTGTTT
>NW_027186304.1:40534780-40641073 GCF_028583685.1 Petaurus breviceps papuanus | reverse complement strand
TTTCTCTCTAGACTGACCTAGAAGTCAGGGCCAGGGAGAGGCCAGGGCCTACTACTGGGGGGTAGGGATTGGTGATGATGAAGCAGCTTGCCTGAATCACAGGTGATGGGAAAGTTTATGGAGGCAAATGAGCCTAAATGTCTGAGAGTCATAGAAACATATTCCCTTGTGATATTTCTTGGGGGCAGCCTGTTGTACCTACAAGGACTACAATGAATGACCAGTATGTGACAGGCCAGTCATTGTAACTATAGGTTAGACACTGGGTATCTCTCCAATCTTAGTTGCATTCTCTGTGTAATTCTCTAGAAATTGATATACAATGGTAGACTTTTCCAGAAAGAAAAGAATGAGGTCCATGAATCAGATTGTGACTCTTAGTTTGTTTCTGAATGAGCCAACAAATATTTTTGAGGTAAATACAAGTATATATAGGACACAGTTCTCTTAAAGATTCTTACCACCTACTGCAGTGTAAGTAATACATAATGTAACATGGCACTTGAGGCTGGTGTATGTCCATAAGCTTCTCTTCATTGGTGGAATGATTATTCAACACCATGTGTCTGTGTGAAATGTTGGTAAGAACTTGGAATAGGAGAGAGGCTCTTTTTCTTGCTTCCAGCTTCAAGAGAAGACAAATGTAGTCTTAGATTCTCTTCAGGAAGAGACTCCTGAAGAGAGAGAAAAGACTGTAGAAAACCTTGACGTAATAGCACCTTGACATATCTATGACTTCCAGCTTGCTTGGAAGATTTCCTAGAGACTTTAGGGAATTTTCTCTAGGGTAAGATGAGGAACCTCTCTCTCTCTCCCTCTCTCTCTCTCAACTGAACCAAGGTGTCTTGTTGCTTGGAGGGCAGAGTTCATTTGCTCTGTGTATTCTAATCTTTATAACTTCTCTGATTTCTGTTTGCTATTGACTTGCATATATGGGTTTTGTGTAAATAGCTTTTGGTAAGGAATCGTCTTTCATTATTATTTTGGAGTACTCCTTACCCTTTAAGAAATAGTGACAAGGAAGGTGACTTGAATATTTATTTCCCTACACCGGGGTGGGGAACCTGTGGGAACCTCAAGGCCACATGTGACCCTCTAGGTCCTTAAGTGTGGCCCTCTCACAGAACAAATCTCCTTAATAAAAGGATTTGTTCTGTAAAACTTGGACTCAGTCAAAAGTTTTCACCCAAGGCCCTAGAAGGCCACATGTGACCTTGAGGTTTCAGGTTCCCTACCTTTGCCCTAGATCAAACATATTTAGGGGACAGATAGATGTAATTCTAATACAATACCTCTTCTCTGAAATGGGCAAAGCAGCTAGTCTAGTGGACCCAATCTCTTGCTCACCTTCAGGCAAGAATCAAAGTCTCCCTTAAGGAGAAAAGAGACTTTCCAAAGATATTCATGCATTTCCCAAGAACCACATTTAGACAAACCCATGTGGTCATACCCTAAGCCCACAGGGGCCAAAAATATACATCTTCCACATATATAATAATACCCAGAATTATATATTATAAGCAATATATATCATATTATATGTGTATGGGATGGTACTATACCTATGATCTTCCATCTATATGTATGTGTATATATATATGTTTATAATATATAGACATATATTATAAGCAATATATATCACATGATGTATATTTATACTATTACATCGATTATATAAGAGGGATCATGGCATAGTAGGGAAAAGACTGAATTCAGACTTGGGTTTGAATACCACCTCTGGCTATACTAGGTATGACTCTGTGCAAGTCATTTAGCTTCTGAGTGACCCAGACAACTGTGTAAAGTTTAAGTTCCATAGAAGAGAAGTGAAGCTCCAGAGAGAGTCCTCACCTGGGAGATTCCTATATCAACAAGATCATAGATACTATACCATCCTATATATACATCATAGTTATAGTACATAGATCTATGAAAGCATAACTAACAATAGAAGACAATATGTGATAAATACCAAATCAATGGTCCAGGATTTCAGAAGAGGCAGAAATTGCTTCCAGCAAGTGTGGTCAAGAAGAATGACACGAATAAAGGTCTGGAGGTAGGAATATGCTACACAAGCAGGACAGTTGTCAGAAGGGGAGGGATATAGCAGACAGAAAGCTAGAGACTAGCCTGTGGGCACCAAGAATGACAGGTTCAAGAGACTCATTCATCTACCCCCCAAATGCCCCCTGAAAAGGGGAAACGATTGTGACTCAGCTTAAGTTTTTTCCGGTATACTTAGAATTAAGGACTTTTCCCATCCACTTGAACTGAAGGGACATTCTAATTAGTGCAAGATCATTCAAGTAGCCATGGGGAAGTCTACAATGGCCCCTGGGTATAATGGACAATCAGAATTTGCTGTGGAAAAACCCAGCTCACTTCCTTTTCCTGTAAGTCTTATGTTCCAGCACCTGTAAGTGTGAGATGAGGGTAAGGGGCCTTTTCCTTTGTGACCTGCTATTTTAGTTGTTTTCCAGCTCACTACATCTGCATAACTTCCCCAGTTATTGTTTCTTCGTGTTTATCAATCAGCCCTGGCCACCTATGAAAAAGTTATGGAGAATCCTAGGTCTTGCAAACTGTAGCTATACCTTATCACCTGTTTGGTAAAAATCTCACTGAGGTAGCATGTATAAAGCTCTGGGGGTGGCAAGGCCCATGTTCAAAACTCATGGATGGTCCTTTTGAAAAGCTGCTCACGCTCACACCTCTATTTCTCCCAGCATGTTATTCTGTTCAGTACAACTGAAATTCTAGCATGAAAGCAACTGCTGCAACAGCATTGGGGAGATCAAAGTGATAATTACCCTATTCTAGGAGCCCGTTTTTGATGATGAGGCTTTTAAAACCGGCAATCACATGGATACAATTGCAGAAGCTTGAAATTTGCTCTTTGATAGAAGACAGACTTAGGTTTCATCTAATGTGACCCCCTTCCACCACATTTGTAAATGCACTTCAATGTGGCTACAGATTAAAAAAAAAAGACACAACAGCGTTCTAAGATTTAAATGTACAACTTGCAGTTGAGGCAGCCCTCAGACACTAGAAATATGATTAATTTATGGTCCCTCACTTTGATTACATCTGGTCAGAAAGTACCTCTCCATTAGAATGCTTCATGGGTCTGTGATCTCTCTGCTGTGGGCATTTCCTTCAATCGTGGGATCTCTGACCACCCCACCCTCCAATGCCTGCTCATTCTGTGTGACCCTTGTCCATGACCTCACATAAATTCACTAAAGGAAGTCTACCTTGTGTTTGGGGGCAGGGGAGGGGGGGAGGTTTGTGTGGATGCCAGTGGAGCATGTGGACTTCCAATGGGTTTTCCTTTGATCTCACTTCATGACTGACTCATATTTCTTTGGTCATGCATTTCTCAGCAACTTGATGGCATTTCTCCTGGGTACTTCCTCCTTTGTAAAGTGTATATAGCCTGTTCCTGCTTACTATGGCTTTCTCCATTGCCCTTTTGGTTATCACCAACTTAGAAATTTGGCTTATATTTGTGCAAAGGCAGTCCCTCTCCCTTCACTCTTGAGAGCACCCTCCAGGTGTGTATCTGATGATGATAAGTACTAGAGAGGATTAGGGAGTTTGTCTATGACTAATTTGGGGGTAACTGAATCAGAGGATCATAGATTGAGGTCATCTAGTCCAACTCCCTGAATTTATAGATGAGAGAACTGAGGTTCAGGGGGTTACTTCCTAAATAGTTGTTCGAATGTTATCTCTCCCAATAGAATGGCAGCCTCTAGAAGATAGAATCATATTTTTGCCTTTCTTTGCATCTTCAGCACTTAGCTCAGTGCCTGGCACATAGTAAGTGCCTAATAAATTCTTGTTGACTGGGCATGTTGCCCATGGTCACAGAGGAAATACCTGACAGTTTGGAAGATTCCTTCTTGGATTCCAAATCCTATGCTCTTTCCATTGTACTTCACTGATAGGGCTGTATATCACCCCTAGCAGACATTGCTCCCAGAATATACCCACCTAGTTCCTGCTGACATTCAGCAAGCTTTGCCCACTCATTTCTTTACCTGAGAAACCCCAGACAGTGGAATCTACCATTAGGTAATAGCTCTTGATAACAGGAACACTTGAAGTCTGTAAAGTACAATGTGAGAATTCATATTCAGTTTTAATAAACTGAGGTAATTAGTCAGTTGCAATGCAATAGAAAGTGACAGGCTGTGACACATAAAGGACTATAGGGTGACAAAGATGGAGCTATTCTTCATCACTCTAATATCCGTTTCCTCATCAATACCAAATTGCTCAATCTTTTGGCACTTCAATTACATTGCAAGATGAATTTAGAAAATTTGCACATCTATGCTTTATCCTTTCTAATTCTCAGGGATCCTAGGAAAGAAACTTTTCCTATATGTCTCCTGTTCCCCACCTGCCCGTGTTCTACAGTGAGGCAGGGCTTCTTATTCACACACCTGCCAAATTACAATCCACACAATACAGAGCATGATGGTTTGAGGGCCATGTACACTCCGGAAATGGATATGTCACCAGAATGAGGGTATTTTCAGGGAAAATAGCAAGGAAACCATCCATGGTGTTCAAGATGGATATGGGTGAGTTTTGCATCTCAGGAAACAACTTGGTATACTGTAAAAAGTGAGTTTTACATCTCAAAGCTCAGGACTCATAGAAGACCTGAGTTTGAGTCTCATCAATGCCTTTCTGTGTGACCATAGGTGAAAGACCAAACCCATCAGGGTCTCAGGTTCTTCTTTTATAAAATGCAAAAGCTTGAAATAGGTGAGCTACATAAGCTTTTTTTCTAGCCTTATCATTTTGTGAATCTGGGAGTCAGATTTTGTGTAGTAAATGTATGAAAAATGGTGGTTTAAATGAGAATTCAAAGTGGACAGGAAGGGAAGGGCCTTCAATTCTAACCCCAAGAGTTGAGTTTCATCCAGTAGGTGATCAGGAGCTATAATATATTGAATGAGGCAGTAATGAAAAAACACTTTTGGAAACTGAAGTTTCCCTTTTCCCAAGTGACTGATGTTGGATTGACAGTTTCTTCCTAGTCTTTTTTTTTTCTTAATCTTTTTAGATTGGTGGCAGAGAGTGTAATGGAGTAAAATCTGACCTCTGTATGAATCAGGAGTCTTGAGTTCTAGTTCTAACTCTGCCTTGGGCAAATCATAGCCTCCAGCGGTCTAAATTTCCACATTTGTAAAATAAGAGGGTTGGAATAAAGGGTATCTGAGGTTCCTTTTGTCTATGAAAGCAGCTAGGTGGTGCAGTGGACAGAGAGTTGGAATCAGGAAGACCTGAGTTCAGATCGTGCCTCAGATATTTACCAATTATCAATTTACTCATTTATAATATGGGGATAATACTAGTGTCTATACTCCAGGATTGTTTTGAGGATGAAATGAAATAGTGTTTGTAAAACATTTTGTTGATCTTAAGGTGTGATGTAAAGGCTATTATTATAAAGTTATATTTTTATCCTATATGTTCCAAATTCCTTTGTGTATTTAAGTTATATATTGGATTATTTGTTATATGTGTTCCAGATTCCTTTAGAGTTGTCAACAAAGCACTCGAAACTCTGATGTAGTTGCACCCAACTTTGAAGATATCACCTTAATTTCTATCACACTAGTAAAATACATATTACTAGTCTTGGCCTCTCCTTCTGTGACCTCAGAGGTCTTTGGTTCCAGATTCCTTTGGAACAGCCTTCTGACCTAGAGTCTAACTCTGGAGACATCCAACTTGCTATCATTTACCTTAGGAAGCGAATTCAACTCACTTCTACCTCCCTCTGTCTAACTGGCCCAAGAACATCTGTGGTATCTCCCTTATGGTGTTGTTGTGAGACTCAAATGACATAATGCACATAAGGGATTTTTATTATAATAACATATACATTTATAATATCTATATCAATATCTATAACATATTTATATATTGCATTTACACATATTGTATCCAGAGTCTTAGTGCAAGTTGAAATTATTGAAGTTTATAGCTATAAGTTTTAAGCTTAAAAGTGCATTAAGACTTTTGGGACATCCTGTATGGCACTATAAGGTTTGCAAAGAACTTTACAAATATCTCACTTTATCTTCACAACAAAGTGGGAGTTAGGTGCTATTATTATTCCCATTTCACAAAGGAGGAAACGAAACTTTAGATATGTTAAGTGACTTGCCCAGAGAATCCATGGCTAAGTAAGTGTCACATTTGATTTAAGGTCTCGATGACCAGCCCTCTAACCACTGCACCACCTTGCTGCCTTGAGTTTTTGAACTTTAAAAGAGTCATTAGGACTTGGGAGGTGGGATGGAATCTGAGATTTTAAAGAGGCAGAAGGGATTTTAGACATCATCTTGGTATAATCCCTACGCCTGTCATTTTGAACAGACCTCCCAATCCCTTGGAAAAGATTTGAAGGCACATTGTTGGACTAAAAACCCTGGGCCATCAGTCCTAGAGAAGGTTGCTTTGCCAAAAATGACTCTAGAAAGTGAGACAGATGACTTTCTGTTGAAGGCATCTTAATCATAGTTGGAGTTTCCCCTCAGATAGTTTGATGTTGCCTCATGGATAAGGCCTCCTTACAAGATGACTTAAGGTTGAACAATAACAAAAAATCCACAGCAAACCATCCAACCCAAACAAAAGACCCAGAAATCTGACAGAAGTCTCCCTTTTTCACCTTAAGCAATCAAGCGGTTAAAGCCTTGGCATAAACAGCTTCGCTGCACCTATGGCATGCTATGAGGTCCAGTGGGATCTACTTTAATCTTGAGAGAGGCTGTGAGGGGTTTGTTTTTCACAGGGGCTTTAGCCTACAGTTAAGTGCAAACACCTGCTGAAGTACTGGTAATTAGTAGGTAATTAGTAGTTAATGTTCTTAGAATTTAAAAAGAAAGCTTACATAAGTAATTACTTACTATTTCTTATAATGTGCTGCTTTTCCTGAGATTTCATATCCCCAGAACATTTGCCAAGTTCCTAGGTTCCTCAACATACTAAATTGTTTATTAATTACACACGTATATTGCTTGCAGAAAAAAAGGGAAAATACATTAAATGTTGGAAATAGGAATGAGTTATCTTTTAAATTACAGCAGAGAACTCATTTAAAATTACAAAATTTGCAGTTGGTAACAGCTTAACAAGGAGGTCTTGATTTTACAAAAATTCTTTCTGTGACTGTGTGTGTGTGTGTGTGTGTGTGTGAGTGTGTGGTGATTTAACTGTGAAAGAAGAGATGAATTAGGGAAGAGTGTCCAAGACCATTTAATGAAACACTAAGTGTTAAATACATTTCACAGAAGGGCCCTTTTCATGTTAGTAGACAAACATCTTACTCCTTGGCTTGTCAAAAATATCACCAGGGCTTCCATTCTCAGGATGTGAACATTGCCAAGCAAAGTTAAGTGGGTCTAATAATCTAAGGCTGGCTCATGAGGTGACTCTGTAACTGTTTTCAAAGGGTTTATGCTTTAGAATTTGAATGCAAATTTCCAACTCCTATCCCCGAGAGACTCTATATGCCAACTGAAATGGGCAGTGATCCATTGGCATTGTCTAGTGGCTGCAGTAGTGAGAATCAGGAAATCAGAGTTCCATCTCTAGAATGGAATCATCATAGAATGTTTGGCAAGTATCAGTTAGAGCTTTTATGGTCTTATCTTTATGATGGAGCTACCTCTACCCTAACCCTCATCCCCTGAAAACTCAAAGGGATATTGTGAGAGTGTAGTGACAGAGTGATTTTAATTTGTAAAGACACTGTAACTTCCTGGAAAAGATATAAATGAAATGAATGAATGAAAATGAATTCATTCAGTTGTTACTATATGCCAAAAGTTGGGATCACTTGGTGGGCAAGAAGGGGAAGAGAAGAAGGCACAGAGGATGGGAGTTGGAGGAGAGAGAGAGAGAGAGAGAGAGAGAGAGAGAGAGAGAGAGAGAGAGAGAGAGAGAGAGAGAGAGAGAGAGAGAGAGAGAAAAAAAAAGAGGGATATATATATATATATATATATACATATATATGTACAAAAATATTTATAGCAGCTCTTTGTGGTGGCAAAGACTTGGAAACTGATGGGATGCCCATCAATTGGGGAACAGTTGAACAAATTGTGGTATGATTGTGATGGAATACTATTTTGCTATAAAATATGATGAGCAGGAAGGGTTCAGAAAAACCTGGAAAAATTTATATGAGTTGATACAAAGTAAAGTGAGCAAGACCAGGAGAAATTGTACACAGCAATGGTAACATTGTACGATAATCAACTGTGAATGACTTACTTGTTCTGATCCACACAATGATCTGAGACATTTTCTGATCCGAGACAATTCTGAAGGACTTTTGATGAAAAATGATATCCCCTTCCAGAGAAAGAACTGATGTCTGAATGCAGATAGAAGCATATTTTTTTTACTTTCTTTATTTTTCTTGTTGTTGTTGGTGGTACTTTTGTTTGTTTGTGTTTTCTTTTGCAATATGGAAATAAATTTCACATAACTGCACAGGTATAGTCTATATCCAATTATGTGCCTTCTCAGGGAGGGGGAAGGGGAGACAGGGAAGGAGAGAATTTGGAACTCAAAATTAAAGAAATGAATGTTAAAAATTATTTTGAAGTGTAATTGGTTAAAATAAAATATTAAATAAAAAAGGAGAAGGGGTCTCATAATTACAATTAGCTGTATTTCAGTAATAAAGGGATCTGTTATCTCATTGATATGTATCCTCTCTGCAATGGTACAGATTCAACCCATATAGTCTTCTCAACCTGTGTAATTGTTCTGCATATGCTCCCATAAATCTTCCATAGGGAATAGACTCCAAGCCTTGGAGGTTTTGCTCTAAATTCTTTCATATTCCACATTTACCTGTATAGCACTCAGGCTTTCTATGTGTATCCCTCACTCTCATTACAGAACTGGTTTGGTTTTTCCAATCATACATTTCCTGGATTTCACCCTTTTTGCCTCTCCTTTCACATTAATCATCATTAGTAATATGCTGTAGCCCACTTATATCCACTGAAATTGATCTTTTTGTCACCCACAAATTTGATTCTTTGGAAATTGCTAGGCTCCATAATTCATAACCACATGAAATATAAAGATAAAAAGATGGTTTTGCTCCTCTGTTTAAGGTACAGTGTGATATCCTCAAAAATCCTGGAAAATTTGGGAAGCTAGGTGGTACAGTATATAGTATGTTGGACTTGGAGTCAGGAAGAACTGAGTTCAGATCCTGCCTCTGACTCTTCTTTGCTGTGTGATCCCAGGCAAGTCATTTAATCTATCTCAGATTCAGTTTTCTAATCTGCCAAATGAGGATAATAATAAGCACCTACCTCATGGAGTTACTATAAGTATTTCAAAATTTTAATCTATTTTTGTTGTTATACTTTAAGTTTCAAACCATCTCTCTCCTTCTCTCCCCACCATACACTAGAGAAAGCCATCATTTGATACACACACATACACATATACATACACACATATGTATACATGCATACATACATATATGTATATGTAAACACAATATTATATATACTTCTATTTATCAGTTCTTTCTCTGGTGGTGAATGGCATCTTTTTTCATAAGTTCTTTGTAGTTGATTTGAGTATTTGTAATATTCAGAATTACTTAGTGTAGTGCTGACATAATATTCATAGCACCAACAGTGACCGTGAATATGCTGGCACAGGTCTGAATCACAAAATATAACAGACTCTTCGTATATAAGACAGAAGCAAAACATTTATTCAGACACCAGAAAACCAAATCCCAAACACCTGAAAGGCAAATCCATCATAGCAACAAGGAAGTTAATAAACCATAACACAGCAGGGATCCATGCCATGCTTTAGCCTTCCCACAAGCAAATACTCACAAGCCTAGCTGTCTCCTTGGCTGTATCCTCTCCTCCCTCCAGCTCTAACTGCTCTGACTCCCACCTTCCTGTGGGCTCTGTTCCACCCTTCAGCAAGCTCCTCCTACCACCACAGGTTCCATGTGATTACATTCGGCCTATTAGAGGGTAGGGAAGATCTTCAAAGGAGGAAAGATCTTCAAATTCCCATTACCATTACATTTAGTCATTCACAATTATTACTCGAATAAAGTTGCTATTGGTATATATAATGTTCTCTTGGTTCTGCTCATTTTACTCTTCATTATTTCATGCAAATCTTTCCATGTTTTTCTAAAATCAACAGTTCATCATTTCTTGTAGCACATCACAATCATATGCCACAATTTGTTTAGCTCTTACCCAACCGATGGGCACCCCCTCAGTTTCTAGTTCTTTGCCACAACAAAGAGAGCTACTCTGAATATTTGGAACATATAGGGTTTTTTCCTTTTCCCTAATCATCTTAGCAAACAGACCTAATAGTGGTATTGCTGGGTCAACGGGTATACACATTTTTATAAGTCTTTGGGTATAATTCCAAATTGCTCTCCAAAATGGTTGGATCAGTCCACAGTTCTACCAACAGTGAATTAGTGTATGAATTTTTCCATATCCCCTCCAACATTTATAATTTTCTCCTTCTATCCTTTTAGCCAATTTAATAGAGGTAAAATAATATCTCAGAGTTGTTTTAATGTGTATTTTTCTAATAAATGATTTAGAGCATTTTTATATGACTATATATATCTTTGATATCTTTATTGAAAAAAAACTGCCTGTTCATATCTTTTGACCATTTATTAATTGGGGAATGACTCACATTCTTATAAATTTGACAAAATTCTCTATATAGCTGAGATATGAGACTTTTACCTGAGAAAATGTCTATAAAGTCCATACCTCCCCCTCCCCCAGTCAATTTTCTGCTTTCCTTCTAATCAGGGTTACTATAAATATTGAATGAGATAACATATATAAACTGCTTTGCAGACCATATAAATGCCATCTAGCTATTATTTATTAAATTCTCAAATGCAATCCAGTCTGTAGTTTTCCTCTTGAATTCAGTGAGGATCAGCTCTTTGTCCATGTACAGCCCTTTCCAAAAATAGCCTCCACAAAGTCCTCGTATCATGTTATAGCATGGAGTTAAAGTGACTCTCATATAAACATTTTAGAACATACATGTTCTTTTCCTTTTTCCAACTTAATGTGATAAATTTGTGGTATATTTGAAAGAAATAGCAAGTTGTGAATAGTTGATTTGCAGTTTCATGAGTAATCATTTTTTTATTGTACTATCTTATAGAAATTCTTATTTTGTTCCAAAAGTTCAAAATTAAAAAAACAAGTGACTCTGTTGAGTTCTTGAAGAGTCTAGCAAGTTCTATCATGCTTTTAGAAAGGTTTAGGATTATGGTCCCCCAGCAAAATGAGTCGGCTTTCTAAGCAGAAGTCTAGTTAAGCAAGTAGAGGATCATCGTAAGTAGGCCAGACATATGATTCTTTGACCATGACAATCCAGGAAACAAACAAAAACTCCAAGATGGCCCTCAGGTTATTGCGGTCTCCTGCTTCCTCAGTAGCAGATGACTGATGGGGGGATCAAGTGTGCTACAAATACCACATTATTTAGACTGTCTATAAGCTTTAACTTAATTGCTACTATAAATATGAGTGTCCAACAGAAAGACATAGCACCCAAGGAAATGCTTTGAATCCATCTTGACATTCTTACTTTGAGCAAGCCAGAAGAATGAAGATGCAACTGAGCAGAACACTGATAAAGGAGTTGGCTGAGTGGGCCCAAAGGCAATAAGAAACATCATTTCACTGGACCTTAGGGCATCCTGTAGTGCAGTGCTCATGAGGACCATTTACAGAGACCACCACGATGAATGCACCAACCTTGATGTCTGAAGATGAAGAGATTTGTAGAGAAATTCTATGACAGACTCAGCATGGCCCTCTATCCAAATTAAATCATCAAATATTGACTTCAATACAAAGGTAGAAGTTGGTGAGAGAAGTAAGAAATATACTGGAAAACATGGGTCAAGAACAAGAAATGAGAGAGCCCAAAGAATGTTAGATTACATGGAAGGCTCATGCCAACATATCATGGATACTTTCTTAAAGAAACCCTTAAAGGAGAGAATCAGAAGGCCCTGAATATGGTGAGCATCAAATAACAGCACAAAAATGAAATTAGTGATATTTTAACAGATAGGAAATGACTCAATACTAATATAGGAATCATTCCTGAATCAGCTGTGTTTGTACAGCCAGCCCACTGATTTGTTAGAGCAAAAATCAAAACTAACACAAAGAGAAAGGGATGGGTATTCAATTAAAATGACTCCATTCTGATCTATTTAAACAAGTTATTGCTGATGGAAATGGGGTATGGATGGACGAAGGGATACAGTTACATAATATAATAGTTTCATAAAGTTTAACAGGATATAAATCAATTACCATAACAAGGAGACGAAAAGAGCCTAAAAGGCACTTTAGTTAGCAAACAATTTACTTGTCAAGCAGAAAGATATAGCAATACCAGTTGAGAATCTAAACTTATTTGTAAGGTCTTACTGAGGAGGATGGAAAATTATGAGTAGTCTTGCCTCATAAAACAGAGAGAAGCAATGGAGGATAAGAACAATTTAAAGAAAGTTTGGTAAGAAACCTAAGTAGGCAAAATCATCCTAAGGGCATTTAAATCAAAACAGAAGGGGGACAACAAAGAAGAGAAAAATGGAAAAGACCTACAAAGATTTTTATAATAAACATTTTCACCATGAAGGACGTTCAAACTACCACACCTGGAGTCTACATGATATTCTTGCACATGCCCAATGAAGAGGCAGGAATGGTACTCTAGAGAACAAAGATATGGAATGACTATGAATGAATTAGACCAAGCTTCCAATCCATTGAGAGATCTGCGTTGGAGGCATCACAATCGAGAGGTCATTGAGGGATCTATCACAAGATATCTAAGGGAAGGGGAAGGTAACAAAGGGGTAGGCACAGACACACACACACACACACACACACACACAATCCTTTAGACCTTTTTAATTCCCCTCAATAAGGTAACATCAACAACCATTAACCTGTATGCTTATTTTTCCCACCTATATACAATTTAAAAAGAATTATCTACACATAAAGGGAGGGCATCCTTGCAAAGAGGAGGAAAACAGGCTTTCGCAAGCAGTATTCTTCAGTAGATTACATAATTTTGTTGTTGTTTTTGTTATTAATGAGTCTTTTCAGTCGTGTACAACTCTTCCTGACTCCATTTGGGGTTTTCTTGGCAAAGATACTTGAATGGTTTACCATATTTTTCTCCAGCTCCTTTGATAGATGAGGAAATTGAGGCAAGCAAGGTTAAGTGACTTGCCCAGGGTCATACAGCTAGTAAGTGTCTGAGGCCAGATTTGAACTCAGGTTTTCCTGACTTCAGGCCCTGCACTCTCTCTACTGTGCCATCTAGCTGCCTGATCTTATATTTACCATTGAGTCACTAATTGAAAGATATAAAGAATACGAATTACACTCTACTCATTGTTGATTATAAAGAAAAGCTTTAGATTTGATAAAGCAGACAATCTCTACAGAGACACCTTTCCAACACTATGCTCCCCAAGCATACGTTAAAATTATTTGAGTCTGGGGTGGCTAGGTGGCTCAGTGAATAGAGCACTGGCCCTGGAGTCAGGAGGATCTGAGTTCAAATCTGGCCTCAGATACTTAACACTTACTAGCTGTGTGACCTTGGGCAAGTCACTTAAACTCAATTGCCCTTCCCTTTCCCCTTTCCCCCCCAAATTTATTTGAGTCTATAGATAACTACAGTGGTAACTTGTTCAGTAGTTCTCCGATCATTAATATGATGAGAGTTGTAAATTAAGGAAACATATGCTCATTAAAGGTGTTTGTCATTGCCATGGAGTAGATCTAGTTCAGGATCCAAATTGAAGGGGGATTCCCTATGCCTGATGAGATCCTTCAGATGTTCTTGTTTGCAGATGACATCATGACTGCATCAAAGCTAGGATGCAACCTCCTGGAAGAGATCTCTAACCATTCAGAAGAGTTTGGCCTTAACCATACATGAAGGAAAAACTAAATGATAAAGAATGTCTCCCTCCTTAGATTGTAAGCTCCTTGAGGGCAGGAACTGTCCTTTGCCTCTTTTTGTGTCCTCAGTGCCTAGCACTGTGCCTAACACATAGTAGATGTAATAATAATGTTTAATAAATAATTTTATTATTAATAATAAATAATTTAATGATATTAAATATCAAATTAATATAATAAAAGGTTAATATTAAATTAATAATAATGAAAAATAATAATTAATAAATGTTTATTGAATTGAATTTAATGAATCTTGCTTGTTTCCAGCTGGTTGGCAAGTCAGGCCCTTTTGAAATCCAAAAGGGGTGAGATCAGCAATGGGTCTGCTGTTTATTGAAAGAGAATTGTATCAATACATGGTATCATGTCTACTCTGCCTAATCTAACTTCTCTTTATTGAGTCTTTGCTCTTGCTCTCTGGCATCTCTGACCAAACTTTTGTGTTTCTATCACCTATTCCTGCTAATTTTTCAGGATTAGCATTTATGGTACCAACTGATGTCCCAGGTCTCTGAAATCCTGACTCTTCTACCTTATTCTGTCCCACTTGTCAACTAACGGAAAGTATATCTAGGGTCTTGATCCACCTTCAGTCCCAGCCTTTGCTGTTGCCCATCAACGTGATTCATTGCTATTTGCTGGTGGGATGGGAGCAAACTCTATTGTTGGTATCTACTTGAGTACCATTTGCCGTTACAAGAAATGAAAACAATAACTGATAATGCTTTAGAATTTACAAAGCAGTTTTACCACAAAAAACAATGTGAGGTAGATAGTGCAAATATTATTAACCTCATCTTCCTGATGAAGAAAACAGGGCACCAAGAGGTAAAGTGATGGACCTAAATGATTTTATGACATACTTGAACATAGTTAGGCATTCCCTTATCTAATAATTCTGTAGTTAGCATTTTCTTCCCAAGTATACCACCATCCTCTTGTCTCTAAGGGACTCCGTTATTTCGTTAGGACCCATATTCTCCAGAGTATCAAGGGCATTCATAATTGTAATCCTACCCTCCCAGATGCTGGCCCCCATTCCAATTTGGCATCAGTTGCAGATTTTAAATGCTTTTTATTCCACCAGTCTGTAAAGTTGAGGACTATGTTATTAATTTTGCATAGCAAGGAGGATTATTGGTGCAGCAGATAGAGTACCAGACCCAAAGTCAGGAAGACCTGAGTTCAAATCTGGACTCAGATACTTACTGGTTGTATAACCAAGGACAAGTCAATTAAATATCTGCCTCAGTTTCCTCAACTGCAAAATGGGATAACAATATCACCTGCCTCCTGTTGTTGTGAGGATCAAATGAAACACTAGTTGTAAAACACTTAGTAGAGTGACTGGTACATAGCGCTGTATAAATGTTAGCTGTGCTAGTTGTAAAACACTTAGTAGAGTGACTGGTACATAGTGCTGTATAAATGTTAGCTGTGCTAGTTGCTTCTTTGTTTCGGAGAGAAGCTTGGGGTCACTAAAGGCAATACACAATTTCCCACAGGTAATTCATGTTGCTGTCTTCTTCCCAATCAATGTCCATCAGTGATGCCCATTCACTATGCCTGTCCTAATGGCCCAACTCTTTCAACAACAGAACATCATTATCTGGACATTGAGAATATTTCACCTATTTTTCCCCAGTGTGAATAGTTAGGTTGAACTCACTTGAGTAATTAAGGATCTTATTTAGAAGGTTCTATAATGTCACGAGATATCAGGCAATGAGCACATGACTTACAAATAGGAGCACCTGGAAGATTTTATGATCTACGAGGAATCCCTTTTCTTTTGGAGATCTGAGTTGGATGTTCTCCATGATGGAGGCAGGTCACTCACCTTTGGCAAGCACAAATTTCCCCGTTTTATGTCTTCTTTAGAAGATTTTGGAAATAAGTTTAAATTCTAAATACAGAATTTGGAAATACATTCATATTCCATATTGTGTTTAGCTATTCTAGCTATCTGCTTGGTAAGGAGATCAGTTTTTGCTCCTTTAGTCACCTTGTTGTGGTAAATGGTTTACACTGGCTAAATTTCTTAAGTAAATGAGAATAAATTGTGTCAACATCTGTCCTTTTATCCACTTTCCACTCTTTCAACACTAGTAGAAACCTTGGAATTACTTTACTTACATGCCATATTTTCTCATTTTTATTCTTTCTTCTAATTTGGAATTTATTTTGATATTTGGTTCAACAATAGTCTGCTGTATGCCAACAGCTAACAGATGATTAAGAAGTGACTATCAATAAGTAGACATTTCATATACAGTAGAATGTAATCGATTTAAATTTTTGATAAGACAAGTCAATAAGAGTGACAGGTATGTAATCAGGAAGTGGTCAAATATGGACTTAGATGCTTACTAGCTGTGTGACCTTGGGCAAGTCATTTAACTCCTATTAGCCTTTGTTTCCTCATCTGTAAAATGGGAATAATAGCATCTACCTCCCATAGCTATTGTGAGGATCCTATAGTAAGTGCTACACAAAAGTTAGATATTATTATATTATTAATACTATATGCCAGGCATCTTTTTTGAGATTTTTGGGGCCTACTATAACAGATGTCTCCTAACTCTCTTCTAGAAGAAAGCATTCATTATATATAGGTGAGGGGCTTCTATATACTTTGTAAAATTTTGGTCTCTCTTATTCCTTTCTCTGTAACCATAATTCCCCCCTGTATTCTTCATTTTTCCTTTGGATAGAAGTCATGGAGTATTAAATTATAAATAATACATGTTATATATATACAAATTATAAATATGAATTATGACTTCATTTGGAAATTGTTTTAAAGTTCTTTATTTCTTCATTCTATGATGAGTATAATAATAAGTAATATTTATTTTACTACTGTTTGCAAAGTGTTTTACAAATATTCTCTCGTTTGATAATCACAATAACCCTGTGAGATAAGTGCTATATATTAACTCCATTTTACAGATGAGGAAACTGAAGAAGGCAGATGTTAAGTGATGTACCCCAGGTTACACAACCAGGAAGTTTCTGAGGTTGGATTTGAACTTAGGTCTTCTTGATTCCAGACCCAGTGCTCTATTTACTGTACCACCTAGCTGCCATTATTCATATCATCAAAAACATTGTTGAACTGTACAGTGCCATGTTGAGAGAGACCTGTGGCATTTCACCACATCTGTTACCCTTAGGGTCCTATGGTTAGACTAATCTGACCCAACCTTACTGCTTTCTTACTCACCATATACTTGCCCATCTTATTCCCAAGGCAATCTGGAGAGATTTTCTCAAATGTCTTGATGAAGTTCAGCTGTATTCCACACAACACTTCCCTGATCGACTCTAAAAGTCACATAAAAAGCAGAAGGGAGGTGTGTATGCTATGACTCATTGGCTTCTTGTGATCTCTGCCTCCCTTTTGAAGTGCCCAAAATTTGTATACCTTAGGAGGTTCACAATCTCATAGATGTGAATGCTCTTTCCATATAGATAATAACCCATCCATGTCTTTGTATGCTGGGCAGTTCTTGCCTCTGTCTCCCCTGAGTCCTCCATTCAGCTTCTAATGAAAGAATTGGAAGTCTTTCTCTAAGTCTTTTGATGTTTTATAATAAGAAAAATAGCCAAGAGAATAAAAGCTAAGGGTTTACAAAATACTTAATGGATATTTTCATCTTTATTGAGAAACACTCTCACAATAACCTTGTGAGGTAGGTCTTGTCTGCTTTGGTTTCCCCATTTTACAGATGAGAACACCAGAGCAGAAAAGTTAAGTGATTTGCCAATGGTCATACAACTAAATATTGTCTGAGGTAGGACTCTAAGCCAGGTCTTTCTGATTAGGTCCTATTCACTGTCCCGCATAGCTCTGGGGCTAGTCATCTGCCATCACAAACCATCCCTTTTACTGTTTTATAAAAAGTTGGTCTGATGGGGTGCTTGAGCCACAGTTTGTAAAATCATATCCGGTTCCAAAATCCCATTTCTCTCTAGCCTCAAAACACTGTCTCAGGCAGCTTCTCTCTAGCTCAAGAGCAGCATGCCCTAACAAAATACTTACCTGTCTTCCTGATACAGTAGCCAGCTGCACCTATAGAATTTAGTGGTTTGACCCAACTGTGTACTGGCTGAAGCAGCTGTGGACTGGGTCACACGTATCATATGGATCCTAGATTGTCATATGTGTACTCCCTAGCTCATCCTGAATCCCTCGCTAGCTTGGTATATACATATACTCCCAACATCCATCTTGTCAAACACGACATTGATGGGTGGCAACTTGGTCAGCCCTTACCACTAGCTGACTTAGGGATGTTTCAAACCTAAAACCACACCTCCATGCCGCGCTCCCTTAGGATATTTCCCATTGCATTCTGGGCAATACGCCTTCGATGTACACATTAAAAGTGCACGTTCCTTTAAGAACTGACCACTCCTTAACTCCTCCCTAATCCCACCCTGACTCACCTACTTAGCATATTAAGAGGGATTAAGAAAAGAGAAGGTGGGATTTTACCTGGGACTTGAAAGGAGGCTTACAGTATAGACTAAAAGTAAATATTTTACAAGGAGAGTAATTCAGTCAAATGTCAGCTTTTATTGTATCATGTATGATTTGGAACGTTTAATTCAAAGCAGTGGATTCTTTTCAACCCAAGGGCCAGATTCCTGTTGCTTCAAGCCCTAAATAGACAGAACATAGCACAAAACAATAGAAACTAAGGAACAATACTACCCTGGAAGGGGATGGACAAACGCACCTCTGTTCAGCTCCAGCTTTTGGTAAATTGTGGCGTACAGGAGGCAAGAAACTAGGTTAGAAAAATAACATTAACAAAAGTTGCCTGAGACCTGGGGTTCTTTGGGGTAGCCATCGCCCATTGGATTGATAGCTATGCATGTGCCTTGGACCATCACAAGGACAGGAGAATCTTCATAGACACCTGGGCTATTGCTGAGTTTACTGAAAGCCATTCTTGGAGTTTCCTAGAGGCGGGGGCCAAGTCTTCTATATCTCTCAGACCTTTGGGGGTGATTAAAGAAAAACAGCAATACAAAGAACCGACATTGCTACCGAAAGGATTATACCTGTGCAGATGACATTGGTACATTCATGGGCAGATTTCTAGCCAAACACTGTCTCATATTCGTGGTCAAATTAAATCCTCCAGGTCATATTTATTTTTTTGAAAGTAGAACAATAGGCGCTCTTTTGGCCGGCCTTGTTCCCAGAGAAACAGCCCGTGCTCCGGGTTTCCCCTTTCCACGGCGGTTGTGTCTACAAACGCTATTCTCCAAACGACAAGCTATTCTCAAAGCCACCAGGCGAGCTATTGGCCGAACAAAGAGGTGGATTAAAAGAGTCTTGACAATTTCAGCTCCTAGAAACACAGGGGTCACAAATCTGCCAAGCTGAAAGAAAACAAATCATGAGGGCAAGACATTTTATTTGGTTCTCAACAGTACCTAGTGCACGGCCCGAAATGAGAGGCATTGACACAGCCCTGATGCAAATTAACCCGGGGGCCAGAAGGCTAGGAGCTGAAAGAAATTAGGGGAAAGCTAAACCAAGTCATACTAAGGGCAAATCAGAATTTCAATAAAAATTTGAAACATTTTCCTTTAATGTGAATCACCCGGCAATATTTATTCAGTGCCTACTGTGTGTAGGGGAGGCTTACAAAGGAAAGTGGGAGCTTGTGAGCCCGACCTTACAGGCAAATGAGGGAGAAGCGGCAAACGTGAATGGATGTGAACAAGAGGGGCACAGACATCAATCTGGCTGGTAGAGACACACTTGGCACCTCTTCAGGGAAGAGCTCTCAATGTGAGAATTCCTATGTTGAGAGAAACCATTGTTACCGGTTGTGGGGGGGGGGGGGAAATTGATCAGGGCTATTGATCACGGGGGCTAGAAAGGACCTCAGAAATTATCTAGTTCAATCCTTTTGTTTTTAAGTAGAAGCAGAATTCAAGACCAGGGAAGGTTAAGTGGTTTGTTAAAATTAGAGAGGTAAATAGGGCAGCTGGGTGGTGCAGTGGATAGAGCCCAGGACCTGGAGGCAGGACGACCTGAGTTCAAATCTAGCCTTAGACAACTAGCTGTGTGACCCTGGGCGAGTCACTTAACTCTGCTTCTGTTTCCTCTGTAAAATGGAGAGATATACCTCAGGAGGTTATTGTGAGAGTGTTTCTCAATAAAAATTAAGGTATTTATTAAGTATTTCAGAAAACCTTAAAGTAATAGTTGCAGAAAGAAATGACCAGTGTCTTTGCCACGAAACTACCAAGAGTCAGATACTACTGAATACCAAAAACAAGAAAGTTAATAATTGTCAGAGGTGTTATTTGAACCTAACTCCAGAGTCAGTGGCTTTTCCCATTGTCCATTGCATTTTCCATTATTACTGCCTCTTCTTTGTTCCCCTCATCAATGATATGAATGTGATGAACTTGCCTGTGGTGTACTAGGCGTCACCACTATGTTAGAGGGCTTACAAAATGGGCCACTATTTGGTACATCAGATATGAAGCACTAGTTTCATGAGGTTCTGCAGATATTAAAGTAAAAAGATATTTGCTGTCTTCTAATAGTTTATATTCTGAATGTGACTACACTGTAATAAAGATAGTGGATTTCAGTGTCCTCTCAGGAATTCAGAGCAGCTTGAAAAGGATATTGGAAAGGTATAGACTTAACAGGATTCCTTTCAGAATTGCTCAGAACACTGGCAATCCTAGAGCCACCTTGCCCATTTTCTGCTCCTAGACTCTTCTAGATGTGGGCTGGCTTTCTTTCTTGGGAAGTGCCTGCTGGTTCTCGGAGGAAACCCAAGAAAAACCTAGTCCAGACTGGTGTGTGAGGCAACAGGGACACAGCTAATGACCTTGTATGTCTATTCCATGTTCTCTGGGTTCAGCAAATCTAGGGAATTTCAGGACCCTGTAAAAGACCCCTGGTTACTGCCCTGGCATAGATTCATATCCCTGCCCCCCCCCTTCCTCTTTCTTCTTCTTCTCCTCCCTCTGTTTCTCTACTTCTCTCTCTCTCCCCCTCCCCTTCTTCCCTCTTCCTCTCCCTCTCCCTCTCTCTCCCTTTCTTTTCTACCTGTACCCCACCCCCATATGCCATACCATAAGCTCCAAAATCCTCATTTGAGGTGTGGACCAAGGATAGCACACTCCCCATTTCCTACCAGCTGTACTGCTTTTGGACTTCTTTATCAAGTTTTCTGTGCCAGGTACCTTCTTCACACCCTCCTCTTTCCCTTTGCAGTTTTCTATTGCTTCTTGTATTCCTCAATTAGACAGTAATTTCCTGGAGGAAAGCCATATTTATATCTCAGGTGCTTGGCACCATCTCTGGTACATAGTACGTGCTTAATAAATGTTTATTGACTGACTATATTTAAACCTATATCTATATCGGCATGTATATCTTCATGCATGTATATATAAAGATTCTTGATATAAGAATGCCAAATTACCCTAAGCAGGTGGGAAGGCCCCAAGGCAAGCAACCATACCTTGAAGGCCCTCCTCTAGAGAAACACCAGACTCTACTTGACCTAGATGAAACAAGGAATAAAGTCAGAGCCTCTCACTAGGTTGTGTTTGAGCTTAGGACCCAGGACTTCACTAAGAGATCCTTAGGACTCCATGATGTGTGAGTATTTCCAATAGACATCCAGGGAGTATTGCTAACAATTGTTCTTCCCTTGAAACTGCTTCCCAGTCTGTGTAGTTTTTTTTTTTCTCCTGCTCCCTTCTGTATTGGTACCTAAAACTCCAGACTATTGAAGAGAACTTGCCTTAGGCCATCACCTGTTGCCTGGGCTGGGTGGAACCTTCTCAGCATTACCACCTCCAGATTAATCTAAGTATAAAGTAAGGGCTGAGAAGGAGTTACTTACCTTCCAACAGTAACTAGTGCCCTTCTGTCCAACACCAGAGGTGGGATGAGGGGGTTAGCTCCCTCCTGCCCTGACATGAACAGCAAGGGGAAGGTTATACCTCTCTGTACCTCCCCTTCCTTCCCTCCCCCTGCCCACCCCCCCTCCCCATACACAATTGCTCCAGCAATTGAAAGCAAGAGAGAATGAAGTGTATTGTGGATGGGCAATTTGCCTGGTAAGTGTGGCTCCTATAAGCCTAGACATCAGTGAAAGAGCCAAGAAGTGAGAACTTTGAGGTAAAGAAGAGTGCATTTAAAACCCATGGTCAGAAATTTCAATTTGATGTGTGGAAAAGTGGAAAGCCACTGAAGTGTTCTGAGAAAGGGAGGCACCTCCCTCAAGCTATGCTAGAGTTCCTCAGGTGGAGGACCACTATTTCTCTCAGATCCATCATCTCATGGACATTGGTAAGTGTGGGCAAGTCTGGAGAAAGTTTTGTGGGCCCGTAAAAGGTTTTTGGCTGATGGACTTTTTTTTTTGGGGGGGAGAGCAGCCTATTTGCAAGGTGATGATAAATAAATGATCACAGTAATCCTGAACACCAAAGGTATATTTGTTATCTGAATTTGGGTCCTGGACTGGAAGTCAGAAACTATGAATTCTCTTCCAGGATGTGCTGTGTGGTTTTGGGCAGGTCAATTTAGCTTTTCTGTTTCTCTTTCCTACTTCCCCACCCCCTTAATACTTATTTGCCTGTAAAGTGCTTTGCAATATTCAGGTAAAGAATAATATAAATCATTTAAAACATTTTTGATGAGTCTTAACTTTTTAAGGAGGAATAGACAGTCAAAGAATTGTATAAAACCACACTAGGAACTCTCAAAAGATACCTCAGCTACTCATCATTGTTAAGTAGGAGGACTCTGAAATCATCTTACATCATATGATTAGAAGAAAATAAATACCTGTGAAGGATGTCTTTAACAGCTCTCAGTCTCCCTTAGGAACCCATTCCGGCACCAAACAGTAGGATGAAGTTCTGCCACGGTCTTTGTAGCAAACCAAAATCTTAGTAGAATGACAGAACTTGAGACTTAAGGACTTTAGTGGTCAGTCTAACCCCCACACACAAAGAATGCCCACTGTAAGTCACACCATAAATGGTTGTCCAGTCTCTGCCTAAAGCCTCCCCCGAAGTATCCCACTGCCCCCACCTCTCAAGGTGCATCATCTCACTTTTTCACAGAAGGTATTTCCTGACATCAAACTTAAAGTTGTCTCCTAACTTCTACTGATTGTTCTTGGTTCAGTCCTCTAGGGTCAAAGAGTAGAAGTTGAATGCTTCCTCCCCAAGATGGCCCTTTGAATACTGTAATACAGCTTGTTTTCTCTTCTCTAGGCTAAACATGGCTATTTCCTTCAATTTATCCTCATATGACACTCAAGGCCCTTCACCCTCTTGGTTTTTCCCCTCTGTTCACCCTCAAGCTTGTCAATATCTTTCTTACACTAAACACAAGACTCCAAATGAGGTCTGATGAAGGCAGAGTACAGTGGGACTTTGACCTCCCTATCCCTGGAAACTATACCCCTCTGAATGCAGCCAGAGATTGCATCAGCTTTTTTGCAGTCCAAGCTATTTTTTTCCATCTGCTATATCCCACTGTTGACGAATAATGAGCTTACAATCCAATATCCTTTCCTCCACCCCAAGTCTTTTTCAGACCAGTCTAACCATGACTTCCCCATCCTTGGGAAGTTGATATGTATTTTTTTGGTATCCAACTATAAGACTTCACATTTATCCTTATCGAATTTTTTCTTATTTGATTGAGCCCAGGATGTCAGGATCTTTTTGGATCTCTACTCTGTCATACAGTGTGTTAGCTGTCCTTCCCCAGCTTATTGTCATCTGCAAATTTGATGACCATCTTGAAGGGAGACTACAATTTCGACCTTTACAGAAAGTAGGAGAAGGATTATGCCTTTACTAGCTCTAGTGAAGGAAGGGCAGGCAGGATCTAGGACTCCTAGGCCTCCAAGAGGGGCATTAGATTGGAATTATATCTAATTACCACACATTAAAGACCTGTAGTTTAGGGTGTCAAGCCCTGAAATAAATCAAAGTCATGAGTTGAGGAAGAAAGCAACATTAATTAAGATAACTGGGTAGAAAACCTGCCACCCTGGGGGAGGTCTAGTAGATTTCCCAACCAGAGAGACCTATGAAAAAGTTTTTATAGTTTTAGGAAAGGAAGAGAAGAAGGTAGGGGAAGGAGGTAATGTGAGATAGCAAGGCCTGGTCATGAGATCCCAACAGCTCTTGGCAATATGAGCAAGGAAAACCAATTGATTCTGGCTGTTTTGTCCTTCATTCCATGAATCCCAATGGAAGGGGGCAAGTACATCAGAGGCCTAAATTCAGTTTGAGCTGGTTCTCCTACAAGGCAAAATCCCTGGATGGAAGTACCTAGGGTGTGGTTCAGCTCAACCTAATCAAACATAAATATCTTGAGAATAGAAATGTAAGACCATTATTGAAATTTTGACATTATAAGACTCATTTAAAGGTGTGGCAGTCCTTATTATATTTGATATTAATTTCTGTTAACAATTTTCTGTCAAGAGGTATGATAAAAGTTTTAGAATAAAAGCCATTTCCCTGGTCACTCATAAGGGGAAGGTAATCATCTTCTTCTTGGTTGCTTAGCTCCCTCCCACCAAACATTGGTTATACTAAAGATAATTCCATCCTGCTATTCTCTGGAGAAGCAGAAATTATAGTCTCTCTTTAATATGGCCTTCAAATTTTTAGGTGACAAAAAATGAGAGGAGGGCATCTAATATACTGCATGACAAGATGGAGATCCCCCAAATAAAAGCTTAAATATATGTACAAAAAAAGAGTAAACCTTTATATCAAAGAAATAAGTAAGAAATAGGAGAAATCATACAGATTCTAGTAGGCAGTTGAAAATACAAAGAGCAAATGAATTCTTTGACTAGAACTGAGGTAGGATCTCAGATCAAGCAAGAAGAGGTGGAAGGCTCTCACTGGAGGGAGTCTGCTCTTAGCAGTCTCTAGGATCATAGGAGCTAAGAATCAAGGGGCATGCTGGGGCCTTGCTTCCCTTCATGCTGTGAGCTTCAGGCGGAGCTCTCTAATTATTCTCTAATAATCTGAATTCATATCTCCCTCGAGTATGTGGTAGTTGGCACCTAAGACTTAGCAGTCTTAGACAATCAGGAGCCACATGACCTTATATCCACAAATTGCAGCATTCAGCATCACAGGGTTGTTCTTCAGGGAACTTCCCAACCAATCAAAGTGTATAAAGCATTACAGGACATGAAAGTTCATAGGAATAGGAAGTTCTCACCAGGAGGCTTCAAGGAAGATGATTGGTTGGAGGATATTGACCTTGAAGGATGGGTAGTATTTTAATTGGTGGATATATATTTTGGAACAGTCAAATCTACCCTTCAAAATAAAAGCAAGCCCCCCCCAACCAAACCAAGATTCTTTGCCTTCCAGGGAAGGTATGGCTGGTGGGCTACCCTGTGGCAATATCAAAGTAGCTCTCACTCTTATGACTGGTCTCTTAGTGAAGCTACCAGTATTCTAGAGACAAGACCAACTGACCCTATAGACTAAAGGTACTTTAACTGAATGTAGAGCATTTGATAGGTAACCTCACAGATACTATAAGAAGACCTCAGACACAAAATCCTTGAGGCTATGGTTTGCCCTGAGAAATATATGATGTAACTGCATTGTAGAAAGAATTAAGTCTGACCAGGGAAAGGTTCAAATGTGAAGTTGCCAGAGGGAGAGAAATTGCTTACAATGCAGAAACTTTGCACCCTGCTCCCCTTTTTGAATGTCTCTTAAAACTGTGCTGTCAGTATCTTTGTGGTTCCCAGGTGTTTGTAATTTCCTATGTGGTTCGGGATTGGGAATGTGGAACGTGGATTGGGGGTTTATTGCTCACATATCCCTTGTCATGGTTTCTGTACTATATAGCCCGATGAAGGTTGGGAGTAGCCAGGGACTTTAATCTGCAAATAGGAGCAATCCAGCCTTCCCATTTCAGGAGGGAGCTGAAAAGTACCGCAGAGTCCCACAAAAATTGAAAGGAGGTTCTATCATAGCAGCCAAGTGAATTCATCCATTTTAATTGAGAATAAAAGCCAAATTGAAACTAATCTAAAAAACAGATTAGTAAAAGTGTCTGTATACTTTGCAATCCAGTGACCTTGGCCTCCTTAATTAATAGTGCATGACACACCATCCCTGGATTCTGTGCATTTTCACCGGTCATTTCCCATGTCCAGAATTCTTTCTCTTCTCATCTCCATCTCCTGGCTTCCTTTAAGTCCTGACTGAAATCTGACCTTTTATAAGAAGTCTTTTCAAGCCTCCTTAAAGCTAGTCCCTTTCCTCTGTTGATTATCTCCACCTTATTCTGTATATTGCTTATTTTGGTTTGCATGTTGTATCTCTCTTTAGACTGAGTTCCTTGATAGTAGGAATTATTATTTTATTTTTTGCCATTTGGAGGGTAATTGGAGTTAAGTGACTTGCCCAAGGTCACATGGCTAGTTTTTGTATTAAGTGTCTGAGGCTGGATTTGAACTCAGGTCCTCCTGACTCCAGGGCCAGTGCTCTATTCACTGTGCCACCTAGCCACCCCAGTAGGAATTATTTTTACCTTTCTTGTTATTCCCAGTGCTTAGCACAGTACATAGTACATAGTAGGTACTTGAACTTAACCACCTTTTAATCTATACCAATGAATTGAACACAAGACATTCACATATTTCATACTGACAACAAAAACCCTAAAATCCAAAGTGGATACTAATAATATGACTAGCATCTAAAATAACAAAGGTTTTACTTAAATCCGACCTTAATTAAGTCATAGCTACTACTTTGACTATGTGAAGCACATGGAAAAGTGGGTTGTATAGACTCAATCTTGGCTGAATAGTAATGTATGTCACTTAGAAAGATGGCATCAGACTGAGAAAATGAGTAGTTGAGGGTTCCTAAAATAAGAATAATCCAGAGAGAAGCAAAACAGCAGTAGGAGGGCCCTTAGAATTCTATGGGAACAACTCTTCCTTGAGAAGTTGGATGGGATAAAAGTCTAATATTTGACGGGAGCCCTATTTTTGTTCCTGGTAAACCTGTGCTCATCTAGTTAAGTAACTAAGGTTTGTCAGCATATTTTAAAAAGGACAGGCCAAAATAATAATACTAATAGCTTATATTTGTATAGTTCCTTCATCTATATGGGAATGAAAGTACAAATGAAGGAGAAGCAAAATAAAGGATATTATTCAGGAAGTTCTATGAATGGAAAGGGAGAAGGGCCAGTTATATAGTAAGAGTGAAGTATAGCTGAAGGACAGCTTAATAGATTTCCATGCAATGTCAAGAAATCTAGAGCAGTGGTTTTCGAACTTTTTGGTCTGAGGACCCTTTTACATGCATAAAAATTATTGACCCCCTCCCCCAAAGAACATTTGTTTTTGTGGGTTATATTTATCAATATGTATAATATTAGAAATTAGAATATCAGGGTTAGTGTGAAAATAGGTTTTACATTTTGAACCCACTAAAAGGTTCAAAGTGGACGTCTGGGAGGCCCCAGACCATACTTTGAGAACTGTTGCTCTAGAAGAAGGTCAGCAGCAGTGAGGAGGATCTCCTGAGAAGGACTCGAAGGACTGCATAGACAAAGTGTTACAGTTGAAAAAATGTGGATTATATACATTTGATATATGTGTGTGTGTGTGTATACACATTTGATAGTAGTACATATATTAGAGAGATTGGACTTGTGCTGAGGTATTGAAGTATATGTTGTTTTAATGGTAATGGAAATTTTTCTAGATGCATAATCTTTTCTTTTGCATTTCAATTCACTTATGGTATCCACACAATTATGAGTACCAATGTTACGTTTTGAACATAAACAGCAAGGAAGGACAGGCGGGGCTAGAATCAGGAATGGCATATATAGAAGCAAAAGTATTTCATACACAAAAAATCACAAACAGTATGTAAACACAGCACCTTTAAGAACCATAAATCCAGCAGTCAAAGTCAAGGCTTTGGGATTTTAGAACAAATCCAGGTATAAATATGCAAGAGGTATTAAACTAAATAATGGTGATCATGCAGATGAAAATTAAAGCTCTCAAAGAAGAAATCTAAAAGGCAAACAAAAGAATAAAAACTTTAGGACAAATAGTGGAGACATTCTTCAAGAAAAATAGATTCTCTGAAAAATAACATCAGACTTAAAACTCTAAAATGTAATGATGGAAAAATTATTGAATAGGGGTGGCTAGGTGGTGCAGTGAATAGAACACTGGCCCTGGAGTCAGGAGGACCTGAGTTCAAATTTGGCTTCAGACACTTAACATGTACTAGCTGTGTGACCTTGGGCAAGTCACTTAACCCCAATTTCCCTGCCTTCCCCCTTCCAAAAAAAAAAAGCAAAAAAAATTGAATAATATCAAAATATAACAGAATTCAAAGTAAACACAATCTCCACCAGTTTAAGGTATTAATCTTGAAGATAGTGTATATCATCTGTGAATTGTAGATAATCATAATTTTCCCTGAACAAAAATTCCTTAAGGAAATCATGTGAGAAAATTGCCTAGAACTGATGGAAGCAAAAGGCTAAGTACAGATCACTAGAACGCACAATTTGCTGACAGAAATATCAAGTGTAGGTGGCCAAGAAATAGTGTTGTCAAGCTTTTAGTATTCATTGTTAAATAACAAATATTGTAGGCAACTAGGAGGAAGCACCCTTAGCTTTCCAAAGAAAAATACCATCAATCTTCTAAGAATATTCATTGGATATGAGAAATCAGAAGAAAAATTCGAATATGCTATTCTTTAAAAATTTTTTTAAATTTAATTTTAATTTAAAAAAATAAAAAAAATTATTTCATTTGACAAAAATTTATTCTCCTCCTCCTCCCTCATCCATCCCACTGAGAAAAAGAAAAACCAAAATCCTGATAATGAATATTCATGGTCACACAAAATAAATTTCTTTATTGGCTATGTCCAAAAAAAAATGTCTCAATATGCAATCTTATTCCATCACTTCTCTATCAGGAGATATTTTGGAGTCCTTTGGAATCATGATTGGTTGTTGGGGTTGATTAGAGTTTCTAAGTCTTTCAAAATTTGTCTTTCTCGCGGACCTGAGCACAACACCTCTGCGCCCGCACTTCCCAGGCTCTTTCTTCAGGCGCGTTGAAGAATTGTTGGTGGCGTGTGTGGTTGAAATGGGTGATTCTGATGATGATGATGACATCCCTCAGCTTTCTTCACATACCCTAGCAGCTCTGCAGGAATTTTATGATGAACAGCAGCAGCGAAAGACTGACCCTCATGAAGATAATAAATATAATATTGGGGTAATAGAAGAAAATTGGCAATTGAGTCAGTTTTGGTACAATGAAGAAACAGCATTATGAATAGCTACTGGAGTTATTATAGCTGCTGGTAAAGGTGGAAGGATAGCATGTGTCAGTGCCCCCAGTGTTTACCAGAAATTGAGAGAGTTGAATGGTGAAGACTTTTCAGTGTGTATCTTGGAATATGACAAAAGATTTGTTGTATATGGAGAGGAGTTCATCTACTATGATTACAATGATCCTTTAAATTTGCCAGAAAAGCTTACTCCACATAGTTTTGACATTGTTAATCACTGATCCACCTTACCTTTCTGAAGAATGTCTCAGAAAAACAGCAGAAACAATCAAGTATCTGACACAAGGAAAGATTCTGCTTTGCACAGGTGCCATCATGGAGAAAGAGGCAACAGAACTTCTTGGGGTGAAGATGTACAGATTTATTCCAAAACACACTCGAAATTTGGCAAATGAGTTTCAATGTTATGTTAGTTATGATTCTAGACTGAATTCTGAAGTCAGCTGTTCATGGTACTCCTATTAAAAGGGCATCTCCACCATTAAAAAAAATTTGTCTTTCTCATGTCATTATTATATAAATTGTTTTCCAGATTCTATTCACTTCATTCTGCATATTAACTGATTCATCACTTCTTATACAACCAGTATTTATATAGCACTTGAAAGTTTGTGAAGCAGTTTGTGTACACTAACTAATTTGATCTTACAGTACAATAGTAGCCCGTTATATTCATATGCCACAGTTGGCTCAGTCATCACACAATTGATAAGCTTCCCCTTAGTCTCCAGTTAATGTTCTCTTTTTGAGATCAGATTAATATTTCAGTCTCTTTGTTAATTTGGACCATGATTCTTGATATCACTTCTCTCAAAATGTGAATGGACTAAATTTCTAAATAACATAAGAATGTAACAATGAATAATGAATAAGAAAAAGTCCTCCAAAATTTGCTGCACATCAGAAATACATTTAAATTACAGTGATACATAGAGTGAAAATGAAGGGCTAGAATAAGATTTATTGTTATGTGGGCAATCCAGGAATTGCAATCATGATTTCAGATATGGAAATAATGAAAACTGATGGTGATAAGGGAGACAAATAGGAAAATTATATTGTACTTCAAGGCGTCATATACTATAAAATAATAGCATAATTAAATATATGCACCAAATGGCACAGCATCTCAGTTCTTAAAGCATAAGCTAAATGAATTTCAAAAAGACATTGGTAATAACAATAATTCTTAAAGAGTTTAATGATCTTACCAAATTGGATGACAGAAATAATCAACAAAGAAAATACAAAACTCAAAGGATGGTTGTAAAATTTTAATTTGAAAGACTTTTGGTTTGAGCGAATAGGAATATTAAAGATGATACAAATTTTGCTGTATCACGTGGCACCTTTACAAAAATGATCACGTGATAAAGCATAAAGATAGCTTAAATAATTGTTAGACATATTAAATATATACTTTAATCATAATAATGCAATAAAATAGCAAAACATTAAGGAAACATGTAGAAAAGATACCCTCCTAACAGAATGCTAAATAATAACATCCTAAATTATGAGTTGATGAATAAACAACCCATAGATATAGTAATTAATTATTTTACAGAAGATGAGAACAATGAGATAGCATACCAGTATTTTGGGGATGTAATAGTAATTGGAAGAAACATTATTTCTGAAAATATATATAGAAAAAATCAGAATATCAACAAATAACCCCAAAAGGACTTTCAAAAAGAAAAGTTAAAAGTAATAGAATGAGGTAATAATTAAAATGATTACTGCAGTGATGATTGAATTAAAGACTATTTTAAAAGGTACTAATGAAACTGACAAACTATTAATTAACTTGAAGAAGTAAAATCAAGATGCCAAAATAAAAATGGATGTGATAAATTTAAAGTAAATAAAATGGAAACAAATATAATCTTCACAATTATATGATCACAAAACTAAGAATTTAAAGGACATAGATGACAACCACAGCAATAGATAATACATATAACATGTAATAATACAGACAATAAATATAATATATAACATAAAAAACACACATATAGCAAATAGATAAAAATATAACAAAACAGAAATACTAATCCAATCTTAAAGAGAAAATAAGTATGCCGTAAAGAAGAGTCAAGGTAGTGTATGTAGCTTTAAAATTGCATTTCCTCAGATGCTTAAAGAGTAATACTTATTCTTCAAAATTGTTAATAATGAAGAAAGCATTCTAGTAATATTTTTTAATGTTGCAAATGCAATGCTAATACTCATGCCAGAAAGGATAAAGTAGATAAAGAAAACTATAATCACTAATTACTGATGAATTATTGATCACTAATCACTAATTATTGATGAAAAATTAAGTAAATTTTAGCTAAGAAGTTATGGCAATAAATATTTAAGGCCTGGAAGGGGCCTGATCAACTTGGAGGGCAAGTCGTCCCACCAACCACAAGGGCCACTACCAGACCTATCACCAAAGGGCTGGGACTGGAAAGAGCAAGGTAAGAACCAAATACAGGGGCCCCTGTCCTGGACAGCAAATACTCCTGGGGCTACCACTTCATAGCCCAGAAATTAAAAAAAAAAGCCCCTATCAGGACCTTCAAAGACCAGGATGACAGAGTGAACCTCACCTGCTCCAACTCCCCTCCCACCCCTCCCCCCAAAAACATAGTAACTATTGCCCCAGGGCAAAACCCTCTACAGTAAAGGCTTGGGATCCCTAGAGGAAGGGCATGGCTAGGGCCCTGCCTCAAAATGGGTAGAAAGCTGACTACAAAGACAAAGACTCTGGAGTCCTACTATCCTCAGAGGGAGGAACCAAACTCAGAGGGAGACAAGGTGGACTCCACACCCACAGCTGAAACATCAACAGGGAATGGGTCCCAAGCACAGAAAGCTCTCCTAGATGAGATCAAAAGGAACTTTGAAAACCGAATGAGAGAGATAGAAGACAAAATGGATAATTCTCTCAAAATCAAAATAGCAGAATTAGAAAAACATCATAATGAAGAAAACATCTCTCTAAAAAGAAAAGTGTATGATATAGAAAAGGAGCTCCAAAAATTAACCAAGGAAAATGATTTGCTAAAAACTAGGATCAACCAAATTGAAACAAATAATTCTATGAGGAACCAAGAATTAGTCATACAAAACAACAAGAATGTAAAATTAGAAAAAGAAGTAAAATACCTCAAAGAAAAAATAACTGACCTGGAAAACAGATCCAGGAGAGATAATCTGAGAATCATAGGCCTACCAGAAAATCATGAAGAAAAAAATGAGGCTGGACAACATTCTCCAAGTAAAATAGAAATCGAGAGAATCCACTGGACACCTGCTGAAAGAGATACCAAACTGAAAAGTCCTCGAAATGTGGTGGCCAAACTTCAGAACTACCAGATAAAAGAGAAAATACTTCAAGCAGCCAGAAAGAAACAATTCAAATATCGAGGGTCCACAGTGAGGATCGCACAGGATTTGGCAGCCTTTACACTAAAAGATCAGAGGCAGTGGGATACAATTTTCCAGAAGGCAAAAGAGCTTGGGTTACAACCAAGGATCACATACCCAGAGAGACTGAGCATATTCTTCCAGGCAAAGAGATGGTCATTTAATGATATAACAGAGTTCCAGACCTTCCTGATAAAAAGGCCAGAACTCAATGGAAAATTCAGCCTCCAATTACGAGATGCAACAGTAACTTAGAAAGGTAAACAAGGAAAACACACACACACACCCTGCTATTTGATAAGAGCAAACTGGTTACAGACAAGTAGAGGGTATGAGTATAAAATACACAAAATGACAATTAAAAACAATCTTGTTAAGGGCTACAAAGGAACTGCAATGGAAGAAAGGGAATGAATGAAGTGGAAAAGGATAAATTATGCCACACAAAGAGGCATAAAAACAGCATAGCAGAGGAAAAGAATGGAGGGAGATGAACTTTTTCCTCATTGCTTCTGGTACAAGGAGAGAATAGCAACCAGTTAAGCATAGGACTCTATGGAGAAGAAACCAAAAAAGTAACATTTTAGAGGGAAAGAGGGGAGATGGAGGAGCTTTGCATGAGATTTGTTCCTGTCACTCTTGGTGTGAAGAAGAAATAACATACTTCATTAAGTATAAAAATATCTTACAGGCAGTAGGAGGGGGAAAGGACTACGGGGGGGTGTAGTTAGTAGGGAGGGAAGAAGGGGAAAGGGGAGGAAAAGGGAGGGGGGCTGATAAGGGAATGCTGAGGGAGGTGGTGGTCAAAAGGAAAACTATTAAGGGGGGAAGGGAGAAGGGGGAAAAACATGAACATTAACAGGGGCGGGAATAGGATGGAGGGAAAGAAACAGATAACAATCATAACTGTAAATGTGAATGGAATGAACTCTCCCATAAAATGGAGATGGAAAGCAAAATGGATTAGAAATTATAATTCTACAATATGCTGTTTACAAGAAACACATTTGAAACAAAGGGATACACACAGGGTAAAACTAAAAGGTTGGAGTAAAATATATCATGCCTCAGCTAAAGTAAAAAAAAGCAGGGGTAGCAATCCTTATCTCAGATAAAGCAAAAGCAAAAATTGACCTAATTAAAAGAGATAAGGAAGGAAACTATAACCTGTTAAAAGGCACCATTGAGAACGAAGCAGTATCACTACTTAACATATATGCACCAAGTGGTGTAGCATCCAAATTCCTAGATGAGAAGGTAAAGGAATTAGAGGAAGAAATGGATAGCAAAGCTATACTAGTGGGAGACCTTAATCTCCCCCTCTCTGAACTTGATAAATCCAACCTCAAAATAAATAAGAACAGGAGAGGTGAACAGGATTTTAGAGAGGATAGGTATGATAGATCTCTGGAGAAAACTGAATGGGGATAAAAAGGAATATACATTCTTCTCAGAGGTGCATGGCACATACTCAAAAATTGACCATGTTCTAGGGCATAAAAACCTCACAGTTCTATGCAGTAAGGCAGAAATATTAAATGCATCCTTGTAAGATCATGATGCAATAAAAATTATAGCAATAAAGGGCCATGGAAAGACAGACTAAAAAAACTAATGGGAAATCAAGCAATTTACTCCTAAAGAATGAGTGGGTCAAACAAGAAATTATAGAAACAATCAGTAATTTCATTCAAGAGAATGGTAATAATGAGACAACATACCAAAATTTGTGGGATGCATTAAAGGCAGTTCTTAGGGGAAGTTTTATATCCCTGAGTGCATACATGATTAAATTAGAGAAAAGGGAGCTCAACAAATTGGGCATGCAATTGAAAAACCTAGAAAAAGAACAAATTCAAAATCCCCACTTAAATACTAAATTAGAAATATTGAAAAACAAAGGAGAGATTAATAAAATTGAAATTAAGAAAACTATTGAATTAATAAATAAAACCAAGAGCTGGTTTTATGAAAAACAAACAAACAAACTTGATAGACCCTTAGTCAATATGATAAAAAAAAAGAAAGAAGAAAACCAAATTATGAGTATCAAAAAATGAAAAGGGTGAATCTACCTCTAATAAAGAGGAAATCAAAACAATAATTAGGAATTATTTTTCCCAGTTGTATGCACATAATTTTGACAATATTAGGGAAATGGATGAATATTTACAAAAATACAAGTTGCCCAGATTAACTGAAGTGGAAGTAAATTACTTAAATAACCCCATCTCAGAAAAAGAAATTGAACAAGCCATCAGTCAACTCCCTAGGAAAAAATCTCCAGGGCCAGATGGATTTACTAGTGAATTCTATCAAACATTTAAAGAATAATTGATTCCAATACTCTACAAACTATTTGGGAAAATTAGTGAAGAAGAGTCCTACCAAATTGTTTTTATGACACAAATATGGTACTGATACCTAAATCAGGAAGAGATGAAACAGAGAAAGAAAAGTATAGACCAATCTCCCTCATGAATATAGATGCAAAAATTCTAAATAAAATACTAGCAAAAAGACTACAGCAACTTATCTCAAGAATAATACACTATGATCAGGTAGGATTTATTCCAGGAATGCAAGGATGGTTTAATATTAGGAAAACCATCAGTATAATTGATCATATCAACAATAAAACTAGCAGAAACCACATGATTATCTCAATAGATGCAGAAAAGGCTTTTGACAAAATACAACATCCATTCCTATTTAAAACACTAGAAAGTATAGGAATAAATGGAGCCTTCCTTAAAATAATAGGTAGCATCTATTTAAAGCCATCAGCAAGTATTATATGTAATGGGGAGAAGCTAGAAGCATTTCCCATAAGATCAGGGGTGAAACAAGGATGTCCACTATCACCCCTCTTATTCAATCTGGTACTAGAAATGTTAACAGTAGCAATTAGAGAAGAAAAAGAAATCAAAGGAATCAAATTAGGCAAAGAAGAGACCAAGTTATCACTCTTTGCAGATGATATGATGATATACTTAGAGAATCCTAGAGAATCAAGTAAAAAACTACTCGAGACAATAAATAAATTTGGCAAAGTTGCAGGATATAAAATAAACACACATAAATCCTCAGCATTCCTATATATTTCCAATGAAATTCAACAGCAAGAGATAGAAAGAGAAATCCCATTTAAAGTTACTGTAGACATCATAAAATATTTGGGAATCTACCTGCCAGAAAAACCCAGGACCTATATGACCACAACTACAAAACACTTTTCACACAAATAAAGTCAGATCTAACTAACTGGAAAACTATCGATTGCTCATGGCTGGGTTGAGCTAATATAATAAAAATGACAATTTTACCTAAATTAAATTATATATTTAGTGTCATACCAATTAATTTACCAAAAAACTACTTTATAGAGCTAGAAAAAATAGTAACAAAATTCATTTGGAGGAATAAATGGTCCGGAATATCAAGGGAATTAATGAAAAGAAATGTTAGGGAAGGTGGAGTAGCTATATGAGATTTCAATGTGCATTATAAAGCAGCAGTCATCAAAACTACTTGGTACTGGCTGAGGAATAGAGGAGTGGATCCATGGAATAGATTAGGCACTCAAGATTCAGAAGTCAATGACTATAGTAATCTATTGTTTGATAAACTCCAAGACTGTAGTTTATGGGATAAGAACACACTATTTGACAAAAACTGCTGGGAAAACTGGAATATAGTATGGCAGAAACTGGGCATAGACCATTATCTAACACCATATACCCAAATCAAGTCTAAATGGGTGCAATGAATGTTAAAAATTGAAAAATGAATGTTAAAAATTGTTTTTACATATAACTAGGGAAAAATTAAATACTAAATAAAAGCTTAAAAAAGAGGAAAAAATTAAAGTAAAACCACTTCCTTTTCTAAGAAGATAGTGGTTTCAACTAAATTTTAAAAAGAAATACAAAGTAAAATAACTCAGAGATATCACCTCATTAAATCAGCAAAGATGATAAAAGGTGTGAAAGTAGTAAATGCTGGTGGGTCTATGGAAAGATAGGCTCATTAATATCCTGTTGGTAAAACTATTCTGGAAGACAAGATGGAATTATTTGAGAAAAACTATTAACTTGTCCATATACTTTGAATCCATTACTGGGAACGTGCCCTAAGGAGGTCAATGATAGAAAAGTTCATATAAAACAAAATATTTATAGCAGAACTTTTCAGTAGCAAAAATCTAAACAAAGAAGGTGATGAATAGCTTAATAGATTGTGGAATATGGATATAATTATATGTTATTGAACTTCAAAGAATGACAAATATTAGGAATTTAGAGAAACATGTAAAGACTTCTTTGAGCAAATGCTAATCTTCCATTTCCCTCTTCCTACTAGTTTCTTACCATCTACTTATTTCTCTCATTTCTTCCATGTTCTTGAAAACACTCTCAGTTGACCCGATTATCTTCTCAAGTTATCTTATATTTCACCTCCTTTTCATAGTCAAACTCCTGGAAAAAAAAGTTATCCTTATTTCTTGCACTTCATTTCTTCCCACACACTCTTAAGCTTTTGCAATATAGTTCTCAACATCATCACTTAAATTAAACTGCTCTCTCCAACGTTAGCAATGATCTCTTAATTGCCAAACCTAACGTCTATCCTTTCTTTTTGTTCTCTTTGTGCATTTGACAATCCACCTGCATTTTCTCTCCTTTCTGAATGTTTGTGATACCATGGATACCATTCTCTTTCGGTTCTCCTTCTATTTGTCTCACTGCTTGTCAGTATTCTTTGCTGAAGAGTCAGCCATATCCTGTGGCATACCCCAAGATGTCTATCCCCCTTTCCCCTTCTATCTCTATACCCTTTGTCTTGGTGATCTGATTAGCTCCAGTGGGTTTGGTTGGCAACATTATGTAAATCACTCAAAATCTATTTATAAATCTTTATTCTCTCTCCTGAGTTCCAATCCTATATCAATAACTGCTTAGTGGACATTTCAAACTCAATGTCCTTTAGGTATCTCAAAGTCACAAGCCCAAAAGAGAATTCGTTATCTTTCTTCCCAAACCCAATCCTTTCAAACTTCCCTATTTCTTTTGAAGATACCACCATTCTTCCTATGACATATATTCACAATGACTCCTCATTCTTCTTCACATAGCCAATCAGTTGGAATATATTTTAGATTCTACTACACTTCACATGTCTTCTCTTTTCTGTATTCACATGGTTACCACCTTAGTTCAAGTTATCATCATTCCTGATCTGGACTATTGTAATAGCTTCCTAAACCGTTTTCCCTTATTTATTTTTATGTGCATTTTTAATTCATACCTTCCAATGCTCCACCCAGTGAATAACAAAAACTACCACAACCTGCCTAAACATTAGAAACTGAGGATGCACATCAATTGGGCAATGGCTAAACAAACTGTGGTATATGGTTGTGGTGGAATATTATTGTACTATAAGAAATGACAAACAGGATGATTTCAGAAAAACCTGGAAAGTGATACATACTTTGTACGAAGTGATGCAAAATACAGTGAGCAGAACCAGGACATCATACATAATAACAACAATATAGTTATGATGATCAACTGTGAATGGCTTGTTCTCAGTAATACAATAGCTATTTTCAGTAATACAATGATTCAAGACAATCCCAAAGGACTCATTATGAAGCGTGTTATCCACCTCCAGAGAAAGAACTAATACAGTCTGAATATAGAGAGAAGGGCTTCTTTAATATGTTTTTTCTATCGCTATTTCTACAGTAATACAAATGGAGACACCACTAAAAGACACCAGAATTCCAATCAAATGCAATGACCAATATTGGTTCTAGATCCCTGATAAAGGAACACATTTTTTTCTTCTCCATAGAGATGTGGTAATTCATAGAAGTGAAATATCAAATATTCTCTCAAGTGCTGTCAGTTTTGATTAAATGTTTTGTTTAAAAAAAATTATTATTGTTGATTACATAAGGGAGAGCACTATTAGATGGTGGTTGTTGGGAAGCAATTGTAGTATATTAAAAAAACAAACAAACAAAATGTAGTAATCAAACCTAAAAAAAGACATGAGTTTACAAAAAAAAAGAGAAAGCAACAAAGGATAGAGGAAGGGGATGATTGAGTGTGAGGACTAACTGTATTAGCAAGTGGCATCATAGTCACGGAAATCTAAGTGAACATGAGGTTTGAGCAGGGTTTTGAAGGTGAGGAGAGGCATGGATAAAAGTCATAACGGTGGCTAAGGGAAAGTAGATCCAAAGCAAGGAGTTGAGATTTGAGAACCATTAGAGGTTTTGGAGCATGGGAGGTCCATAACCACTTTAGGAAGTGGTTCCACCAACTTTAGGAAGCTGATCCATTGTAAAACCTCCCATACCAAGTAAATGCTCACAGGATCTTCCCCCACTTTTTTTTTTCAAGTAAAGATTTGAAAATTATGTCATTTCTACTTATACCCACTGTGATTATTATGATGGTAAAAAATCTTCATATTTTTAATCTATATGCAATGAAGCCAACATTCTCCCTGCTAAGTAGTTTACCTGAAATAAGGTATACTTGTTGTCTTCTCATCTTTTTCTTAAACTAATGACAAGTGTTTGTATATGAGGAGGGAAGTGTGGAACTATAAGTGTTTTCTGTGTCATTGGTTAGAATTGGTCAACCTACAGTGAAAGATATCACTTAACTTGATTGTACCTATTTCTCTTGGCAATCTCTATTTTTCTGTTGACATGAAAGGTAGTAGTAACATCTGCTTCCAAACTTTTAAAACCTGTTTTGGTTTCAGATCTACTCAAATTAATGATCACAAACCCCTACCTATGTGGTTATTTATTTTGACAGATGAACCAGGGACTTCCATTTCAAAACAAAAGATACAATTTAAGATCACAGTAAAATGAGCATTTAAAAAATTCCCTCAATAAGAGCAGTATTTTGAAGGAGGAGGGAGAAGTGGGCAGAATGATAGTGAAATTTTTTTAAAAAGGAAAAAAAATAAAACATTTATAAACACAAGAGAGCATAAAGAAGTACAGAAGGGGACAGGGATATGTTGCTGTTGTTTTCTTGTTTGTCCATTGTTCTCAAAGAGGACCAGTGATATGGTAGATGATATCTAGACTTACATGTGGATTAGATTTAAGTGAGGTAGAGTTGCATAAAGTAGTCAGTCTCACTTTCTCCTCCACAGTCATCAAAGTACAGTGGCAAGACAAAAGTCAAGATGACTGGTGGTGATCTGGGATGCGACGGTGATATGTAGGACAGTGTTGGAAACACCATGTTAAATTTAATATATACTTAAAAATAAAGCTGTATCTAATAGCTTCATAGTTTCACGTACAATTCTCTTTTTATGTCTCTTGTATATGGAATTGTTCATGATGATGATTTCCAAGTTATTCATTTTTTAAAGTTTTATAAATTCTCCCAGTAAACAATGCAATATATTCTCCCAAAGTTGGTTATACCATCCAAGGCTGAGAAATTAAGATAGGGAAGATATTTGGCCAGGGGACATTTATGGCTGGAGAACGTACATGTAGGAAGCACATATGTAGGGCTCATATAGGCCAGAAAACACATGTGAGAGAACATATGTAACAGGACAATTCATGACCTGAAGGCAGCGTCCCCACAGGAACCCTTCTCGTCCTCTTACGCTGCTGATTACTACTCTTCTATGCCACTGATATATTCTGGGAGCTGCTCTTGCCGCAGAGCTGTGATCTTTGGATATGCTTTCTTTTTTAGACTTCCCTCAGCTGGTCTTCAGATGATACGTGGACTCTTCTCTTCCCTTCCTCATTTTACTGGAGATCTAGTCAGCTCTTTTAGCTCATAGTCCCAGGGCTATTTCAGCTCTAAAGACCAGGACAGGTAGAGGGGTAATCTCTTAAGGACCATATTTCTGACTTAGGCTGATTCTCTATAAGTATACTCCGTGATATAGAAGATGCTTTCACTTTTTTCCTGCCCTACTACCTTGGTGACCATCCTCATCCATGTAAATGTCATCTGAATAAAGAATTGTAAGAGGCTGGGTAGTGCCGGCAACCTTTCCCTGCCAAGTGGAAAGTTGCTTCTTTCTCTGTGTGGGAGGGAAGGGAAGTAGATAAAATAAACACTCACTAGAACTCTAGCCACCCTGAACCTAGGAATTCTGCTTTTTCCATCTCTAATCCTTCATAACACACAGCACAGGTACAGTGAATTAATAAAGTATATGTGCCTGCACAACTAAGAAATCTGCTCATTATACAAAAGGAAAGGTGAAAAATAACTACATTGCAACCAGTTGTTGAGGACATAATATGTTTCTCCAATTATACACCCATCTCCTTCCAACTGAAGAAAGTAAGGGAGAGAAATGCTTCTTGGGTTCTGAAGATATGAATTTTTATGTTGAAGCAGATTGGGTCAAATCTACCTAAACACAGGTAGTCACAAGAGTTGTTATTATTGACCCTACAATTTAAAAAAAATATATTTCACCAAAGGTTAGCTGCATGATACCCACTGACTTTCTAGCTATTGTACCTTCACACAAAGGATACTGTTTGTCTGCATGAATAAAACATCTATGAAGTATATGGTTAAGTACTATTTAAGAGAAAATAGAGAAAGTAAACCATAGTTATAAAGAAGAGTGGCAAAAGAACTGATTTTCTGGTTAACAAAAGATTCTTTCCTAAGTGACTATCTCAGACTATCCCCACCTCCCTCCTGGCCCAGATCAGAAGCAGGTGGGAGCATTGCCTCCCCATACAAATAGCAGAAAAGCAAAATATCCAAGGAGAAGAGGAATAATCTTAGGGTGTTTCCCCTTACAATGGCACTTTGCTTTTTATTTGTTTTGATTGATCTGAAATGAAGACAGGTCCAGAGGGGCCTCAGAAGTGACCACCTACCCTGGAGCTCGAGCCTAAAGCTGGCAGCCTCTGCTGGTCTGCCTCTGTCCCTGACAGCTTTGTCGTGGAGAATAATGCCACACAGGCATGGGCAGTGGCTGCCAGTTGTCCAAAGACAAATCAGTGGTTTTGAGAAAAATCCCCCCTTTAATGATTCACAGCTGAATTTGGACTTAAGCTCAGCTCAACAAGCAAATAAAACAAAGAGCAGCTGGGGAGGTTGTGTTGGAGGTTGCCAAGATGCAGCAAGTTAATGGAAAGCTTCAGATTCCTCCTGGCCCTAATGCCTCCCACAACATAAAACTCATATTTAAGACATTTAACTGAAGTAGAAACTGCCCATACAGAAAGTGTTTTTAAGTTATTGATGTTGAGTTGAATGTATTGTGCAAATCTTGAATTTACTCATTGTTGGGCTAAAAGATATAGGTTTCATGCTTACTTCTGATAACCCATTAAGCATTCATTTATTATACAACAGAAGGTCAACATACTTTAAAAGCATGAGCCCCAGACTTGGAGTTAGAAGATTTGGATTCAAGTTCTGACCACTTCCTGGGAAGGACCTTACAGATCATCTAGTCTAATCCACAAATTTTACAGATAAGGTAACTGAGGCCCAGGGTGGACAAATGACTTTGCTTAAGTCACACATGTAGTGAGTGTCAGAGCCAGGATTTGAACCCACATCCCTTGACTCCAAACCCAGACTTGAATTTTGTTTGATTCACTTACCAACTGTCTAACCGCCCACTTAAGGAATGAAAGAAGCATTTATTAAGTGCCTGTGATGTAACGGGTTAATGTGCCAGTCAAGTGCTTTTCAGATAACTGCATTTGATCCTCACAACAACCCTGTTTCCGTGTTATATTTGAGGAAACTGAGGAAGACAGAGGTTATGTCACTTGTCAGAGTCACACAGCTGTCAAAGGTCAGATCTGAGTTCAGGTCTTTGTGACTGCAGGCCCATGCTGCCTTATAGCTGTTTCTATTTCCTCATCTGTAAATGGAACTGTACCTTTACCACTTTAGGCCTCAGTTTCCTCACCTGTAAAACAGAAGGTTTGGACTAGATGATGTCTGAGGTCCCTCTTAGTTCTAAAATCTATGATCCCATGTTGTATATCCTCTCTGGGCCTCAACTTCCTCATTGCAAATGGGGATGATAGCTCTTATTAAGCCTCCTAAGGCCAATAAGAGGAAGTGCCTTGTAAAATGTAAAAATATCAAAGTGGTTTAAAAAATGCACACTGTCTCAAATGTGATATAACTGGATAGGAAGTCTGTGAAGATGGATAACTTGGACAAATTCTATAAGCGATCGATAATCGATCTGGGCCCAGAAGAGAGCATCAGTAGCAAAATAGGCTGGATCACCTTTGGGAAATTGTGCAGGGCTTTCAGTGACCTCAAATTGCTCACTCTCTTTGTACAAGTCCATTTCTTTGACATCACAGGTTTCATGGTAATGAGACATTGCTAAGAATGATGGGATAATGTGCTCTCAGAAGAGTCAAAGTCATATGTATTGCCTGAGAGGACCCGTAACTATCAGTGTGGGTCCTACAGAGACAGCTACCCCAGATTCAAGATACTTACTTGATCCGTATCGACTCAAAATCATAGTCCATAAGCTCCTACTGAGGTCTTTGCTTTTAATATTTAATCAGAAGACACAATTCAAAGTGAAATCACTTTTTCAAATAGCATTTCATTTGATGTTATAGAGTCAACAACAATATGTCAACTCAAATAACAATAAAACATTTCTCACCCTAACCCTGGGACACATTCTTCCACAAATACATATATCATCAGTGGGAAGGATAGATACCTGTAGGTAACATACAGGGAGAAGCATGTAAGTAGAGAATACATATGGTCAGGGCATTGGCATGGAGAGGGGCAGCTCCCATTTCTGGCACTATATGGTTGTTGATGTCTTCTGGTGATGTCATTATTCCAACTGGTTCCTGCTGGACATAGGGACCTCTTTGTTGTCCCTGGGAATTGTGGCTAGAAACAGCTCTAAATCACATTTCTCCACTGTTCTTCTATTCATGTAATCTCTGCTAGGTATGTTGTCTTCACTGAATGTTGCTTTACTAGGTTGAACTTTGCTAGATACATTTTGGCCAAATAGGCAGCTAGGTGTCATAGTGGATGGAGTGCTAAGCCCGGAGTTACTTCCTTAGTTCAAATCTGGCCTCAGACTCTTCCTAGCTATGTGACCCTAGGCAAGTCACTTTACCCCATTTGCCTCAGTTTCCTCATCTGTAAAATGAGCTAGAGAAGGAAATGGCAAATCCCTCCATATCTTTGCCAAGAAAACCCAAGTGGGATCATGAAGAGATGAATGTGACTGAAAAATGATCAAATAGCCAAATTCTGCTATATAAGTAGTTTCCACCAGATAATGTTAGATATAATATTACTTAGCACATGGCTATGGGACTTCTCTCTGCTCCCAGATTTTGGTTCTGGTGAAATCCTTGCCTATTTCTTCCTCATAAGAAGGGTGGGTTCTTTTATGATCTTTTAGTACAGAAGTTGGAGCTTTAAAAAATAGAATATGGCTATTTTTGAAAAGCAAATGCCCTCAGGTGAACTACCAATAACTGCCTGTGGAGGGTTGTAAGGGTTATGGGATTTAAAGATCTCCCATGCCCCATGGACGTGCTGACATAGCAGAGCAAGAGAAAGCGGAAAGCGAGAGAAAGTGAAAAGCCGAGCTAACGGTCCTGCGGTTGGCGGTTGGCGGCGGTTGTGGTTGCCTTTTTTTTTTTTTTGAGTTAGGACTCCTGCTGAGCACTGCCAGGGGCCGGAGCTGCTGGGAGCGCACTGGGTGGTTGCTGTGAGTGGGGAAAGGAGGACCTTTGCCTGAGGTAGCCTGTTCTGTTTTAAAGGCTTGAGAATGTGGGTGCTTTCTACTTTATCTACCTGTGCCAATGTCATAACTACTCTGATGGCTTTCACTTTCTGGTTTTGGGACTCAGTCTTTTGGTATCTTAATAAATTTTCTAGTTTATTTCCCCAAATGGCAAACCTGACGTATTTTGTGATGGATAATTATATCAGCATATTTGTAATCTCTATAGGCATTGTGAATATGGCATTGCTGATACAAGGGTATGGGGGACATTCCTTGGCATTTTTTTCTTCCATTGAGGAATGGCCTGCCCTTTTCCTTTTTGAGGCAGTTCATCTCTCTAGCAAGAGATTCTATGGCTCAGAGACCACCCTTTTTTAGAACAAAAGCCTAGGACCCTTCCAGCCAGCTAATGCCTTTAGGTTTATTCCTTTCTTCAGATTAAGCATTTTTATTCAGGGCTTTAGATCTCTCTGTTAGTGACATTACTCTAGTTTATGGTGAAACTTCCAATGATTCTTGACTTTAATCATTGTAAGATAGACTAAAACTGCTCATAATTCATTAAGAATTATTTGCTTAATAACTAACAGCTTTGGGGTTCAGGGTCCCTGTTTTCCATTTTTAAATCTTTTGTACTCTTCAATGTAGAAGACTGGGCAAGGAAAAGTGACAGAGACAAAGCCTCTGGGCTTTGGTCCTCATCTCTCCTGGAGACATATCTGTAAGTGGATATAGCCAGACAAAGCCTAAAGGGACTTAGATTGCATTTTTCCATTTAGATAACTCAAAAGACAATAGAAAGACAACTTAAATCATAAGTTGGCTTGACTATGTTATTAATCACTCAGGCATGAGAAATGGTATAAAAGCATTCCTGAAGATATATATGTATACATATATACATACACATATATGTTTATATGTATGCAGATATATGTATATGTATACATATACAAACACACACATATATGTATATAACTAAACAAAAAGGTGTTCAGTCTTATAGTAAGAATAAGAGACAATTGATAGACATATCAGTGATGCATTGGTACTCTCAGGATACTGAAAGAGCAGCAGGGATATTCCCAGCCTGCTCTGAGGATTCTCTATGGATAGGTCCAGGCAACAGAAGAGTTTTGTTTGTTTGTTTTTAAATTGAAAACAGTAGCTTCTAAGGACCTAGAGTCATACATAGTTGAGGGAAGAGAGTAAATTCTTCATTGGATGATAATATAAAAGCAATATTTCAGGAAGATTAAATTAGTGGCAGTACATAGAGCAGACTTGGGGAAAAAAAGTTCTAATATCTGTACCTCCATTTGTAAAATGCAGTAGATACAGGCAAAATTATAATAAATTATCATCATAATAAAACTATGTGTTTCAATCAATCAATTAACATTTATTTATTTGCTTTTTGGAGGCAATTTGGGTTAAGTGACTTGCCCAGGGTCACACGGCTAGTTTTTGTGTTAAGTGTGTGAGGTTGTATTTGAACTCGGGTCCTCCTGACTCCAGAGCCAGTGCTTCTATTCACTGCGCCACCTAGCTGCCCCCCCAATTAACATTTATTAAACACCTACTATGTGCCAGACACTAGTAGCTAGGCACTGGTAACTCAAAGGCTTCAAGGAACTTACTGTGAAAGCCTACTCTGAGAAGATGGAATCAAGTTTGTGTAGAAGGGTTGACCTCGGTGAGGTCTTGGACTCACAGGACCTTAGTTCTTATTCTATCAATGGCACATTTCCGTTACCCCTTCTCTTGTGATCAGTTTCTTCTTTATCACAGACTAGAGTAAAAGAAGAGGGAATGAGGAATGATACCAAGGAGTTTTGAGATGTAGAGAAGAAGATTAGGCCAAAGAATACCAAAAATAACCTTTATTTTCTCAATGAAATATCAATATAGGCCATCTGTGGAGAGGTTGGGAAAAGGGGATGTGTGAGGCTTAAGTTTGAAGTGGAAGATTTGAAATTGCTGTTATGGAGATTGCCATAGAGATTCTAATTATGAAGGAGTAAAAAGACTGCCTAGTATCTTGTAGTGAGGGCCAGATTGAGATTAGGTAACATAAATTTGTAGAGGACCCAGTCAATTTGGTTGCATGATTTCCTTTTAGTTTAGAAGCAATGAATAGGAGTGAAGGAAGTTGATGGGAGGAGTAATCCAGGTCTGAGATTTGGCAAGGTATGACCAGTGATAAGTGGGGAGGACTCATCTTCCTGAGTTCAAATCTAGCCTCAGACACTTATTAACTTTTACTTAATCCTTTGTTTGTCTCAGTTTCCACATTTATAATATTGACTAGTATTTATAACAGCCAAAATGACTTATTCACTCAAAAGCTAACTATAAAGAATATATGAAGAAAGATGCCATCTGCATCTGTGACAGCAAGAACCCTAGTCTACCAGGATGGCTGCTAGCACAGGTTTTGATCTGCTTTTCTAAAGGAAAGCAACTCAAAAAGGGTTAACAATCTTACTTTAATCAAACATAAATGTCATTCACTTAGTTCAGGGGAAAAAGTTAGCACCCTGAACTTCAAAAAATACAAAGAGAAATGACAAGCAGACAAAAAATACAGACAGAAAAACTAGCAATTTCAGCAGACAGGGCTTCTAGCTGTCTGACTATTACATACACACATATACACATACACACATATACACATGCACACATGAACACAAACATAGTTACCAGAGAGAGAAGCACCAACATTTGGGTTTTCAAAGCCAGGGGCTCAACGGCTACCCACAGTTTCATCTGGCCAAATAACACAACTCTTCCCATAAGTGAAACCAAAAGCAAAACCTCACCTCAGAGTATATGCAGCCTTCTCCAGGGTCAGAGGATATCACAATCTTTGTGACCCACTGCCTAATTACAAAGTAGCAAAAGGTGTGGACCTTTCTGAAAAACAAGGCTCCCCCCTAATCAAGTCCCTCCTGTTGGGTTCCAAGTGAGGCCCATTAAGGGGCAGGGAAGATCTTCAAAATGACTTATTCACTCAAAAATGAACTATGAAGAGCATTTGAAGAAAGATGCCATCTGCATCCAGTGAAAGAACTGAAATACGTATATGTGTGTATCTATTTATCATATATAAATACACATGCACACCTATTTGTGTCTAATGGAAGTTATCTCTAGGGTGGGTGGGGTGGGGGGAGAGGAGGAGAGAGTAGGAGAGGGAAGAAAAACAATGAGATGATAATTTTATTATGTATTTAAAAGGAATAGCAAATTGTACATAATAGATTTTTCAGTTAGACGTGCAATCATCTTGTTTATTATACTATGTTATGGAAATGCTTGTTTTATTAAATAAATTAAAAATGAAAGTAATAAATGTGGAAAAAAATGAGCTGGTGAAGGAAATGGCAAGCCACTCTCGTATATTTGCCAAGAAAACCTCAAATTGGGTCACAAAGAGTAGGACACAGCTGAAATGAACAGTAAGAGTAATATCATAGTCATGGCCCTGTCTGTGTGTGGCTCTGATGCTTTGAAGGAGCAGGTAAAAGGTGTTCAGGAGGATGAGGAAGTGGGAGGTCGGAGGATTTAAAGAAACACTCAATAACTATGCCAAAGAGGGGTGGAGCCAAGATGGCAGCATAGAAGCAGGAAAACTCCCTGCGCTCCCCCCATAACCACCTCAAATACCTATAAAAATGACTCTAAACAAACCTTAGGGCTACAGAACCCACAAACCTCCCACTGAAGGCAGCCTGGAAAACCTGCAGGAAGGGTCCATTGCAGTGCCCTGGGAACCAAACCCAGCCCTGAGGGAGCCCTTGGTTTTAGCCTCAGGGCAGCTCGACCAGCCAAAGCTAGGGGGACTTCAGGAGAGTAGATCACCAGCAGCTGTGGTGGTTTCCAGAATTATCAACCCATAAATGCCAAAGACAAAGTGAGAGGTCAGTGTAGACTTTGGGAATGGGGTATCCTGGAATCTAGCCTCTGCCCCCAGAGGGAGAAGTGGCTGAGGTGTGTCGGTTGCAGCTGCTTGGCTGTTTCAGAGCTCCTGGCCTGCAGATTGTAGGGGGACCAAGCAACCATTCTGAGGGATAATCACTCTTGCTTTAACCTACTTGGATCAACATTGTCATATAGGGTGGAGGTGCCAAAGTGTGTGGAGGCTTGAGAGGGGGCAGCCAACTAATAGCTCTGCAGCTGAAAAAACCCCAGTGATTTGGGACAAAGCTCTCCTCTCTGGAAGCAGAGTTCTACTGTGGCAAAAACCTTATAAGTTAAGTAATTGAGTGGCAGCATGAACAAGCAAAGGAAGCAAAGCAAGCACAGCAATCCAATTTTGGATTCCTTTTTGGGTACAAAAAGGATCAAAGCATGGAATGACAGGAAGACAACAAAGTCAGAATTCCTGCACCAAAAGCTTCCAAGAAAAATATGAACTGCTTACAGGTCAGAGAGGAGCTTAAGAAAGATTTTTGAAAACCATATAAGAGAAGTGGAGGAAAAATTGGGAAGAGAAATGAGAGTGATGCAAGAAAATAATGAAAAACAAGGTAACAGCCTGACTGAAGAAAATAATACCTTAAAAAATAAACTAACTCAAATGGCAAAAGAGGCTCAAAAAGCCTATGAGGAGAAAAATGCCTTAAAAAAGCCAAATTTGCCAGATGTAAAAAGAATCTCAAAAGCTCACTGAGGAGAATCATTCCTTCAGAATTAGATTGGACCAAATGGAAGCTAGGGACTTTATGAGAAATCAAGATAATATTAAACAGATCCAAACAAATGAAAAAATAGAAGGCAATGTGAAATATCTCATTGGAAAAACCACTGACCTGGAAAATAGATCCAGGAGAGATAATTTTAAAATTATTGGACTACCTGAAAGCCATGATCAAAAAAAAGAACATAGAAATCATCCTTCAAGAAATTCTCAAGGAAAATTGCCCTGATGTTTTAGAACCAGAGGGCAAAATAGAGGTTGAAAGAATCCATCAATCACCTCTTGAAAAAGATCCCAAAAAGAAAACTCCTAGGAATATTATAGCCAGGTACTGGAGTTCCCAGATCAAGGAGAAAATATTACAAGCAGTCAAGAAGAAACAATTTGAATACTGTGGAAACACAATCAGGATAACACAGGACCAGGCAGCTTCTACATTGAAGGATCAAAGGGCTTGGAATATGATATTACCAGAGGTCAAAGGAGCTGGGATTAAAACCAAGAATCACCTACCCAGCAAAACTGAGTATCATGTTTCAGGGGGAAATATGGTCATTCAGTGGAATAGAGGACTTTCAAGCATTCTTGATGAAAAAACCAGGGTTGAATAGAAAATTTGACATTCAGATACAAGAAGCATGAGAAGGTAAACAGGGAAAAGAAATCATAAGGAACTTATCAAAGTTCAACTATTTACATTCCTACATGGAAAAACAATAATCAGAATTTATGAAACTTTTCTCAATATGAGAATAGTTGAAGCAAATATAAATATATATATGCATGCATGCATATATGTCTATATAGGAGGGTATATGGTCTTATGAATACATATGCAAATGTGTATATATGTGTGTGTACAGGTTTACATAGACAGAGGGCACAGGACCAATTGAATAGGAAGGGATGATACTTAAAAGGTGAAATTGAGAGGTGAGAGAGGAATATAATGAGAAGAGATGAGGAGAGACAGAATGGGATAAATTATCTCATATAGAAGAGGTAAGAGAAAACTGTTACAATGGAGGGGAAGAACAGGAAGGCTAAAGGGAATGGGTCAACCTTACTCTCATTGAATTTGGCTTAAGGAGGGAATGACATACATACACACTAAAGAGGGTATCTCACCCTACAGGAGAATAAGGGGGAAGGGGATGAGAGGGGGGATGATGGAGGGGAGGGCAGGTTGGGAGGGAGGGAAGTTAGAAGCACATACTTTTGAAAAGAGACAGGATCAAAGTAGAGAATAGAAAAAGTGTGGGGGTGGGTGGGATAGGATGGAGGAAAATATAGTCAGTCTTTCACAACATATCCACTATGGAAATGTTTTTTGTAGCTACACATGTACAACCTATATTGAATTGCCTATCTTCCCAGTAAGGGTGTGTGACAAGGGAGGAAGGGAAAGAATCTGGAATTCAACGTTTTAAAATCAAATGTTTAATCTATCTATCTATCTATCTATCTATCTATCTATCTATCTATCTATCTATCTATCTATCTATCGATATTTTTTTTACATGCAACTGGGAAATATACAGGCACTGGTGTATAGAAATCCATCTTGCCATACTGGAAAGTTGGAGGGGGATGGGAGAAGATATAGGAGAGAGCAGATTGGGGGAAGGGGTATACAATGTGATTACTGTTTTGGGGTGGTGCGTAGGGGAAAGATGGGGAGAAAATTTGTAACTCAAAATCTTGTGGAAATGAATGATGTAAACTAAAAATAAACATAAAATTTAATTTTAAAAAATAAGTACGCCAAAGTGACCTAGTATAAGGATAGGAGTTTTGACGAAGGCTGATCTAGATTCTGGACTCTTGGTGGAAGGAGGAAAGACCTAATAGATGACAGCCCTCAGGATCTGGAGTAAATGATTCTACTCAGTATAGTAGAATAAACTTCAAAGGAGGAGAGTTTGCCAGGGAATGGCTGCAGAGGGATTATACGGAAGAAGCAATGAACAAGGACTAAGGAACATGGAACTCTCTTTTCATGATCAATTAATGTATCAATGGCAAAAGAGAGGGTGCAACCAGTACTTGAGTGGAGGGTCAGGGGAGAAGTATCTCTTAGGCTGAACCAGGTCTCTGTGAGAGCCAGAATGTAAACTGATCATAAGAGAAGGGGTAAGGGAAATGTGCCATTGATAGAATAAGAATTAAGTGACTCCAAGTTAGTAAGTTTTCTATTGTTCTTGAAGAATCTTTAAGGTCTGATCTGCTTGCCTTTTGTTACGGAAGCACATTTCACTTTAAGGAGCTAGAAAGACTATATCGAAGCCCTAAGGAGAAGTAGGGAGCTGTCTCATTAATGTTTTGCTTTAGTCTCAAGGAAGAAGAGTAAAGAAAATCCCAAGATTTCTTTTTAGCATCTCCAGGATTGTTGTTCTTAAGGACCGATGATATTATGAGGGTGATGATTTGACTTGCTCATGAATTGGATTTAAGTGAGGCATTGCTTCACAAAATTGTCAGCCTCTGTTTCCTCCAGAGACCAGCTCTTCAGAATAGGAATGGAGACAAGAATTCAAGGTAGACATTCCACCTTGTTGCAAATATAGTTTTTCATTCAAGTTTTTAAGAAGCCTAAACTGGGTGGACAGGACCATAGATCTGAAATCTCAAGGAACCTAGTTCATTCCTCATTTTGCAGATGAAGAAACTGAGTTCTGAGGAACTTACATGATTTCTTCAGGTCACATAACAGGTAAGCAATAGAGGGAACCCAACTGGTTTGATTCCAGTCTGTGTTCTGTTTGTGGTACCTTTCTGAGCTGGCTCAATCTGACACAAGTGGAAATGGGGATTTGAGGGGCAAACTTATTAAAAAATCTCACCCTGCAAAGATAGCTCAATAAGTAAGGCTTTCTGAATTTGGAGAGGTTTTTGAGTATGGACTTTAGTTAGTGGGATGTGGGGAATCTACTGTAGCTAGGTCCTGCTTAGTGTGAACAATGATTCCAGAGAAGCATTATTTAACTCATACTATTTGAAGTTATAATTTTATGTAAAATAAGGTAATTGGTTCCAGCTCAATGGAAATATGCAATGAAAAAATTTAAAAATAAGTTATTTTTATCTATTAATGTAATATAATAACAAAGGATAAGAAAAATGTATTTCTGAGTCAAGTTCATTACAAAGTAATAGAACAGTCATAAGAAGCAGAAATTTTTAAAAACCATAAAAATTACAATAGCATACCTAAAAGATAAGCCTAGACTGATGATATGATGAAAACATTTTTATTGTCCTTTAAAATATTTTAGCATTGTAGACTGGACTGCCTTTTCTTTCTTTAAATCTTCTTACATAAGCTAGTAAGTACAGAGAGCTTTATTCACATTTTGACTTGTATTAAATGCAATCTAGTATTTCATATTTGTACTAAATCAAATTTTGGATTACTTTAATTCACATTAGTTGCAACCTAGCTATATTATTATGGCAACTAGATGGTACAGTGACTAGAACACTTGGTCTGGAGTCAGGAAGACTCATCTTCCTGAGTTCAAATCTGGCCTCAGACACTAGCTAGCTATGTGACCCTGGGCAAGTCACTTAATACTGTTTCCCTCAGTTTGCCTCATCTGTAAAATTAGCTGGAGAAGGAAATGGCAAACCAGTAGAGCATCTTTGCCAAGAAAACTCCCAAAGGGGTCACAGAATGGAACATAACTGAAATGGCTGAACAACAACAAGAAGAAACCATATTGTTATAGGTAGAGATTTATCCCTGAGTTCACTGAAGCACTGGCAGAGAATTGAAATGAAATACGGGATTTTGGAGTTTTTGTTTTCTTATCTTTTTGCCTGGCATTGCCAAACATTAGTGAATAGCAAAGTGTTAGTTATTCTAGGTCCTCTTTTTTAGCCCATCCTAAGGGACAGGATTGTTCCTTTCTCAAGTATATTCTTGTCTTCCTGCCCCCCCCCCCCCATTGTATTTGCTGGAAATCAGGTCTAGGAAGGAATTAGGGGCAGGACTAAACTTTGACCAGGGTATAGTGGAAAGAAGAATGAAATAGAAGGAAGGAAGAAAAGAAAAAATGAAGGTAGGAAGGAGGAAAGAAAGGAAAAAAAGGAAGGAAGGAAGGAAACTGGGTGCCAGGTACTGTTCTATATTCTGAGTATATGTAAAAGCCAAGTGTTTCCTAAATAGTATTTCATTTTATCCTCACAACAACTGTCTGAAGTAGGTGCTATTATTATCCCCATCTTACAGTTGAGGAAACAACTGTAAAATTTTGCAGTGAGGAAAAGCAGGAAAGAAACAAATATTTAAGTGCCAACTATGTGCCAGACATTGTACTAAAACACTTTAAAATATTTTCTTATTTGATCCTCACAACAAGCCTGGGAGGTAGGTGTTATTATCCCTATTTCACAGTTGAGAAAACTGAGACAGAGGTTAAGTGACTTGTTCAAGGTCACACAGCTAGGGAGTCTCTGAGACTAGATTTGAACTCATGTCTTCTTGACTCCAAGACCATTGCTCTAACCACTGTACCACCTATCTGACTAAGAACAATACTACTACCTTTGCTACTGATTTACTCTGTGACTTCTCCAGTTGTCAGTTTCCTCATTATAAAATCAGAGGGTTAGATTGGATATTTCCTGGGCTTCCTTCCGTCTCTAACCTTCTATGATTTTCTAATCATGGTTTAATAAATGAAAGAAGCATGGGGGAATTCAGACTGGATATCCAGGATCTCAGAAATAAGCTGATTCCCTTCAGTTGGGATGGATGGAAAAAAATGTACAAAAAATATGACTCGATGAAGGAGATTTCTTCAGTGGAGAAAGAAGGCCCATGCCATATTAAAAATCCATACCTGAAAAAATGATACCAAATCCCATTACAACAAGTAATATTATGACAAAACCCCTCTCTGTGTAACAAGAAAGTTGATAAAGTATGAGCTAATGCTGGTTAATTTCAACAGGAGCTCTCATTATGCTGGGAGAGACATCATGTAAAGGTTGGTGGCGGTGGTGTTCACTCAATTCAGTTCTGTGTGACTCTGTGATCCCGTTTGGGATTTTCTTGGCAAAAATACTGAAGTGATTTGCCACTGGCATGAGATAAATAAAGAAGATAGAAGGTAATCCCAGAGGAGAAGGCCCTGGGACCTGAGGGACTGGGGAGGGTCTTCAGGAAGTGGAATTTGAGCTGAGTCTTGAAGAAAGCCAGGGTTTCTGAGAGGCAGAGATCAGGGAGGAGAGCCTTTTAGATGTGGGGACCGCTAGAGATAGGCGAGGCAATGTCATGTTTGAGCACCAGCCAGTAGACTCATGTAGCCAGTGGAGGGCAGTAATTTGTAAGAAGACTGGAAAAGTAGGGTAAAGGATGCATCTGTGTGGATGGGGAGAGACTAGGGTTGGATACATCAATAGAGGAATCACAAGTGGCAGAGATGATGGTTGAACTCACTGAAGCTGGTGAGATCATCAAATGAGCTCCTTTGGTAGGAAAAGAGAAGACAGCCCAGAGGGTTTGCTGTGGGAGCCATGCAGAAGCATGCACAATTCTTGGCCAGTCTAAGAGCTGACTCTCTATGACTGAAGAAGAGAAAATAAAGCAATGACTTTGAGGAAACTGATGTGTTTTGGATGGGCTGAGATGGGGGTTTGTGTCCGAATGAGGTGACCTTTGCAATGCTTAGAAAAAGAAAAGGAAAGAGCCCATTTCTCTACTCTAGGGTCTGTGTTGTGAGGCTTAAAGATACCTCAGTCTTCTTAAGCTTTGTTTTGAATATTCACACAGGAGGAGCTAGGATTTTAGGCGGCTCATCTTCTCAATAAAAACATCCTTTTATTATTGCCTCTTGGTTCTCAGGGGGTTTCTGAGTCCTGAGGTGCTCCAAATTGAACAGTACACATCTTACACCTCCCTAAGTAGCAATGTAATAATGCCTCTTCATATTCAGAACAAAATAACATGGATCTTTTAAGGTCAGGTCTACTCAACCAGAGTGAAGCAGGCAGTTGAACCCATTATCAGATTAATTTCAGATGAGCCAGGATTTACGGATTCACAAAATTCAGGTCAGAATGATTTTTAAACTTTTGCCATTTCTTCTCCAATCATCTAGCACAACTGTTTAGGGTTTACAGCTGGAAGAGACTTTAGAGGTCATCTATTCCAATCCCCTCATTTTACAGATGAGGAAACTGAGGTTATGTGACTTGCTGAAGGTCATACTGAAGAGTCAGCAGCAGAGCTGAAATTCAAACCCAGATCTGCTGGCTTCACATGTGACAGTCCTTCCCCTGGATGCCCTGAGATCCCTTTCCCACTCCTCAGATGGTATGGGTCCCTGGACTTCACTTTGATGTGCATTACCTGGTCCCACCTACCTTGCTAACATTCCCCGGTTGAGAACGTACCCTTAGTTCCTGGATAAGGCTATGGGAATATTGCTTACTATTTGTATTTGTCCCACTCAATGTAGGCATAGCTGACTGTCCACGGTCAGTCTAACATACTAACTTAGTACACTATTCCAGGCTGAATATTTGATTGGGCTTTGCTGCCCAGACACCTAACCCTTTTAAGTTGCTTGGCTTATTCCTGATCTTGGTTATCTGGCTTCCAAATTTAATTCATGTATTTCTCCACGTTTTTCCTCAGGATTAAGTATAAGATATTTCCATTACATTAACTGTAGAAATGTGCATACATAACTGGAATTGTTTGGAGGTCATGGGGGAGGCAGAAAACGCTGGGCACCAAAGTAAACAAGCAGACTATGCAAAGGGATGGCCTATTGGATTGCTTAAGGATTATCTTTTCTACTGATGGCTGGTCAATAGGAAGCACCGAAATATTGTTCCTGGGTTAGTGTAGATTAGTTTGCTTTGGGATGAAAATGGGTGTCTCTGGCTCCGGCAAAAACAAAGACCTTAACCTAAGGCAAGTCACGAAGAGGCAATTTCAGGGCTATAGAAATTCTCACCAAGGCCAAAAGAGATGATTTCTAAGGCTTACCCATTGTTATTGGCCTCTTGTGATGTTAATAGCATGCTTAAAAGCCAAGGGGAAGAAAGGGGGTAATGTCACTTTAATAAGAGGAGTAAGACTCACAGGCTTAGCTCAGGCCAAGGAGAAAGAAAGTAGAAAGCCTAGCAAAAAATAATTGAAGCCCCTGCGAAATATTTCAATTTTTTTATTGATTGAAGGCAATTATCCCTTAATTGCATATTTAAATGAGGTATTAGGAGGTTTAACTAAGCAATGCCTCTTAATTGCTGCTGCACACTAGGTGTCACAGATTGTGTTTATTTCATATGTTAATTAAAGAGAAAGGGGGTATTTTATTTTATTGACTCCCAGGTTCTGGGAGGAGGGGCTGGGCTATTCAGGACAGAGTATGTCTCAGGTGTTTAGAGCACACTGGGTATTAATATCATCATTACTTAGAGGTTTAAGGGTTTTTTTTTTTAAACGAAGAGGTGTGTCTCCATCTTATATATTTCTAGTCACATAGGGATAACTAAAATGAGGGGGGGGGAGCCCCAAGAAAGAATTCTCTTTAGAAAAGAAATCTTGAGGAGGCTCTATATAAGGATGAAGCAAAATGCAGATTCAGATCCAAGTAAAAATAAAGTCCCCAAATGATTAGGAACAAGGATGCTGCTCCAGGGAACCCTAATCGCCCGTGGGTATTGTCATTGGTCAGGTGGGTGGCAATGGTCCAGCTGTTGTGCAAGTCGTGGTGCTACTCTGTGCTCTATTGTGAGTGACTGGATGGGATGAGATGATGAGCCATATTACTGCTCTCTGGGGACAGAGCAGGCAGAAATCTGAAAAACAAAACACCAAAAAATACCCCAAACCCATACTTCTCAGGTAATGACTTGTGACCCTCTTGATAAGGAGCCCGAAATGTCCTAAGTGATTTCCCACAGTCTTTAGATTTGGGGTGTTCCAGTGAGATTTAATGTCATGATGAAATGAGTTGGGGCTAGAAGAATGGGGACAAGTATTACTTTCACATCTTTTTTTTTTTTCCTTCTTTGCAGTGTAATCCAAAAATTAGAATAAAAAGCTAACACAGGGATCTGTAATCCTCTGAGGCTGAGCCTATGACTGAGGTGCAGAAAATGAAAAGCAAATCAAATGAAAAGTGAGGAGAAGGAAAGCACCTTAGGAAATCCTGAACATCCAAATAATTTTTTTCATTAAGTTCAGATCAAATATTAAGTAAGACTTTCTATCACCGTATTATCCCAGTCTGGATCAGCATCCCCAAGAGAATCAAAGCACCATCAATTTACCAAACTATGATCAGCAAGTATGTATTATTGTACCTACCCTGTGCCATGAGAAGTAATGTGGTATAGTGTATAGGGAGACAGTTTTAAAACCGAGACTTGGATTCAGATTCTGCCTCTGTTCTATATCGGCTATGTGACCCTGGGCAATTCATTTAACTTCTTAGTGCCCTAGGCAACTTTCTACAGTTTTCAAGTTGTAGAGAAGGTACCATGTGTGAAGAAAGCTTCCTCACCCTGGAGTTCCCTATGCCCAAGGAAATCACAGGCCAAGTCTCTATTCATGCGCATCAGTGTGATATGAAGAAGCTACAAATATAAGTGAGTCAGGAGCTGCCCTCAAGAAGTTTATACTCTAGGAGGATGATAGAATATATTCATGGAGAAGTATGTAGAGGATACATACAAAATAAATACAAAGCTTGTTATTAATTCAAAGAGGAAAGGAGTGCTACACCCCTGGAGACTTAGTAAAGGCCTCTTGAAGGAGACAGTATTTGAGCTGAACCATAAAAGTATCTGGGGATTTTCAGGAGGTGTAAGTAAGAAACAAGAGGGTTCTAGGCATCAATCAATTGCTATCAAACAACAAACATTTATTAAGCACCAACTGTATGTCAGACACCACGCTAAGCACTGGAATGGCAGTCATTAAATGAGATATTTGTAAAGTGCTTAACATAGTGCCTGGATATCGTAGATGCCATATAAATGCTTATTCCTTCCTCCTCTCCCCTTCAGTCTATGCACAGGCACAAAAGTTAAGTGGAATGTGGTATGTAGGGACTAATAAGGAGGCCACTTTGGCCCCAGCAGAGAGTAATGTCTAATTGACTTGGAAAGTCTGGCTAGATGCGTGATGTGGAGAGCTTGAGAAGCCAAATGGAAGAGTTTACATTTTACTTTGGAGGCTATAAGGAGCCCTTGGAATTTCCTGAGGAGGAGAATAAGATGGTCTGATGAGAATTAGAACTGAAAGGGATGTTAGACTCCACCTAGTCCAACTTTCACAGTTTACAGATGAGGAAAATGAGACCCAGAGAGGCTAAACATTGAACCAAAGATTACATGAGAGGAATAGGCAAAAAAAGGACTTCTACCGTGTTTCCCTGATAATAAGACACTGTCTTATTAATTTTTTTGGAAAGAAAAACACCAGAGGGCTTATTTTCAGGGGAGGGCTTATGTTGTCCTGCCTCAGCTCTCCTCCGCGGCACTGCTCTCAATGGCGCCAGCAAGCAAATCACTGGGGAAGAACAGGATGACGCGCTCACTGCTGCAGCTCTGATTGGATGCAGCTCGGAGCGCGGCGTGCGTTTCGGGGCCGGGGGACGGTGCATACAGAGGGTACCGTAATGTAGCGTGTAGCGCAGGGGATCACCTTCACTACAGTAGCAATCTCAATAGGGCTTATTTTCGGGGGAGGGCTTATTTTAGAGGAATCTTACACAGTAAGGGGAGGGCTTATTTTCGGGATAGGTCTTATTATCGGGGAAACACGGTATTATCTGTCATTTTTATTTATTTATTTATTTTGCTTTTTGGAGGGCAACTGGGGTTAAGTGACTTGCCCAAGGTCACATGGCTAGTTTGTGTGTGTGTGTGTGTGTGTGTGTGTGTGTGTTAAGTGTCTCAGGGTGCATTGAACTCAGGTCCTCCTGATTTCAGGGCCGGTGCTCTATTCACTGTGCCACCTAGTCGCCCCTATAATCTGTCATTTTTTTTTTAAAGCAATCAGGGTTAAGTAACTTGCTCAAGGTTACACGGCCAGTTATTTCTGGGGCTGGTGCTAAGTATCTGAGCCCAGATTTGATCCCCCAGGTCATCCTGACACTGGAGCCGGTGCTCTTACTTGCTGAACCACCTGGCCGCCCCTATAATCTGTCATTTTAAAGAAAAGTATAACACTGGTCAACTATAACTGGTCATGCTGAAGACATGTATGTATACCCTTTTGAGGAAGGAGACAATATAATTATATGAGTTAGGACATGAATTTAATGGTTTACTTTTTCTTATCCCTATTTAGTTGTAGAATTGATTTTTTTTTTCTTAAATAACCTGAAGTAATTCTTCTATAGCTCTTGGAACACCCAACCTCATGTTGTTCCTATCTTTCTCTCGTAAATGGACTGTGAATAAGCTCAGCAAAGTTGACAGACGGCAGGAAATTTCTGCAAGAAGAAAAAAAACCCCTCCTGTCTTGCCTTCGAGAAAAATTTTTGGATTGGTAAAATGCTTTGTGTTATGAAGGATAGTTCCAATTTACGGACTCATGAGCTTGGAGTGAAATTTGCTTCCATCCTTATCTTTGTGTTACAGCAATGGCACCCACATATGATAAGTCTTCACTGGCAGAATTTTGAAAAAGTAATTCCAATGTAGTGAATATAAAAAAAAAGTGCTATCAAGGAAAAATATTTTTCTCTCCTCTGGAATAGAAACCATTATTTAAACTGTTTGATGCCTCAGGGTTCTATTCATACAGAATCTATTCCTGCAGTCAAAACATGCTCTCTTCTGCAGATATATATGTATTTTTTTTTTATCTGTGACTGAGACAGTTCCTTCTTCATGAAGTCCATAAAGAGAAATTGCCATTTTACTCCAGCACAGAAAGGCTGGTGGGTGGGTCTCAGGAGTGCCTAAATTCACAAATGAAAATTACTGCAATTATGGGTCTTTTGAAACAGCCCCTTTTGCTAGAAAACTAATGGCTAGGTCAACAGCTGGAAGGGCCTCCATGCAGATTCCTACCTAAGAGACTATGTACATGGCCTTTAGTTGCATGTCTAAAGAGGAACATAGTAAGTCCCCAAAGGTATCTCTCTTCACCTCCTTTCTTGCAACCCTTTCCCCTCCTCACCTAATTTTTCATTTTAGTTTGTTTCATAAAGAAAGGGCAAAAATAGCTTGGTCTACAAAAGGATGGACTGGTGGAATTCACCCAGTAGGGTTTCAGAATGGGAAGGGTTTTATCTGTTAGACTTTAGAATGAAATCCAAGTTGCAGTTTTCTATAATTTCAACTTTGTACAAATTTATGCACAAATTTACCTTTTGTGTTTGGTACAGTTTTTTTATCTGCTATGAACTGAACTTGAACATGAACCCTGCTCTGTGTGTTGTCTCCCTCAATTTGCAAGTGAGCTCCTTGAGAACAGGGACATAGTACCCAGCAAGTACTTCTTCACTGCTTTCTACCCCAGTCTTTTCATCTGTAAAATGGGTACAAGTAATTCTTTTACCATCTACCCTCAAAGGGTTGTTGTGAGGATTGAAGGAGATAATGTGCATAAGCAAAATTTTGGGCAAACCTGTGGTTTCACCTCTGTAGGGATCTCCTAGGGAACAAATTTCCCAACTGGCTGTCTTCTTCTGTACTTCATCACTCTCTGGAATCTCATCATCCTGAAAGAGAATATAAACCTTGAAATTCACATCTCTTCAGCACCCTCTGCCCCCGGTACCCCTTCCCATTGCTGATTGGAGAGGATGGAGAGTGGACAGTGGGTAAGATCTTCCCAGATCCTCCATTTAAAGACCAGTTCTTTCATAATTTCCCACACAGCTGTACTCCTCTGGACTTTATTGTGTGTAGCCCTCCACCCCCACCCCAGCTTCTTTTTATAAGTTGTTTTCTGTCTTTAGATTGCGCACTCCTTGAGGGTGAGAGCTGTCTTGTGTCTTTCTTTGTTTCTCCAGTGCCTAGAGTGGTGCCCAGCACTTAGTTGTTGTTCATCCCTTTTGGAAGAGGATCAGTGACATCATGATGTTGGGATAAAATAGCAGATGATGGGGAGTGTCTTGACTTGTGTGTGAATTGGATTTAAGTGAGGCAGAGTCATGCAGATCTTCAGCCTCACTCTTTTTTCCACAATCATTGAAATCCAGTGGCAAGACGAAAGTCAGGACAACTGGTGATAGACTGGGATGCAGTGGATGACCTTGGTGTCTTTGATGTTTGACCAAGTTCTAGGTGTTCCACAGCACCTGCTTCAGCTGCCTTCGTTGCCATTGGAACAATTTTTTTCTCACCCACCTATTGTGCAGGAAGAAGTCTTCACGTGCTTGGGGGTAGACATCCCCTTAACTCATCTATGGGTTTGAAACCTATCAGTTACCCTCAGCCTGGTTTGCCTGTCTGCCTAGATGGTTTAACAGGGTTTGGCCACTGCATGTGCTACAGCATGTTGGAGCCACTGGTGTCACTGGTGTCACTGGGTGACAGGCAGATACCAAAGGTGGATGAGCACCTCTGAAAAGGTAAAAGTTTGACTGACCAGCTACAACAAGGATTATCTTATGCACTACAATATATAGCCTTAGAGAGTTCCTGGGTCATGGCAAGATTAAATGTTTTGCCCAGGGGCACACAGTCATTCAGAGACAGTACTTGATCCCAGATCTTCCTTACTCGTAGGTCAACTCTGGCCCCTATGCTCTTTATCCATTATACCTTACACTTATAAAGAAAGGACTAAAGAAATGAGAACTCATATTATTATTTATATCTTGTATTCTCTTATGTTTTCTTTATTAACCAGTCAGCAGGTATTTATTAGGCACTGAAGTGTTAGGCATTGTGCTATCCACTAGTGATACAAAAGCAAAAATAATTCCTGCCTTCAAGCAGCTTACATTCTAATGGGGAACGGGGAAGAGAATCCACACGTAAATAAATAGATACATATAAGATGCATATGGAGTTGATGAAAAGTAACCTTAGAGGGTAAGACCTTAGCCCTGGAGTAGGAGGAGGGAGTGTGAAAGATCTCCAGCAGAAGGGAGTGATTGAGCTGAGTCTGGATGAAGCCATCTGGGACACCAAATGAAGGAAGTAAGGAGAGGGGGATACAGGGACATTTGTCTCTTTTTTCTTTCCATTCAGTAGATGGTGAGCCTCTTCAAGATAGAATTTATCATTCCTTTTGAGTCCCTCAATTTGCATTTGGGTATTGTGTATAAAGTCAGTATGTATCATCAGCTTCTTATTTGTATCCCAAACACACATAGAGTCTGGTCTGGAATTCTGGATATCTTACTTAACTTAATTCGCATCAGCCCATTCACATTTAGAGCATTGGACTAGAAATGTCTTGGGAACTGAGGCTTTTGTAAGATTTTGTGTAGCTGGAGGGGTTGGCTGCATCCTGAGTACCACAAACTTGACGAAGTGAAAGCAGGACAGGTAGAGGGAAATCTATAGGTAGCACAATTGACCCCAAGGGAGCAGCAGTTATTATGGAAGCCTGGTATTTCCAGTCTCAGCTAAAATCAGATGTGCAGAAAAAGAATACCAGGCACAAAAATACACTTACGCAACATTATCACATCTAAGGAAAGGTTCAACTAACAATTTGGGTCAGTCTGGACAATGTGGGTGAATTTTTACTTCTCCATTAGCCCTGTGGGAGTTTACTTCCTGAGCAGGAATCTGGAAATGAGCAAGTTAGGAAGACATCTGGCTCTGAAGAGGACTGATGGCTTTATGGGGTGGAGTAAGTCACACTCAATTGTAAGGTCACTGGGAAAGGACCCCGTGGCTTTGGTCTGCATTTTGGTAGGCTTTAATTATGAGGAGAGGCAGTATGGTGCAGGAGAGGCAACAGTGGGTCTAATAACTATGTAACCTCTTGGCACCTCAATTTCCTCATCTATAAAGTGAAGATGACAGAGTTTTATGAGAAATCAGCTACATAGACACAAGTTGTTAAGTAGCACCTTCTAGGTGAGAGCAGTACGAAGTTTTAAGACTATATCACCTGCACCTGCTGTCACCAACAAGGTGTACTTGGTCTTCAAATCTGTTCATTCTTCTTTCTCTTCATCTGAACAATCAGTGCAATAGGTTAGAGCATATGACTAACTGTGGCCTCTTATAAGAAGTAGATGAAATATTTCATTCAGAAAATGTAAGATTATAAAAAGAATTAAGCTGGTCAAGTGGCGAGAGACCAGTAACAGATGGGCAGCTAATGAGCTGCAATAGTACCCAAGTGTCAGAGGCTCTTGCCTCTGAATATACACTTTAGGGAATCTCTCATTGGTCTGGACCCTGGCTCCCACCCAGGTGGAACCTGGGAACTTTCCTATCTGGCAGTCCTTCAAGAGTAGCACCAGATCCCCTTACAAGCACTTACGCACACATGGCATCCACTATAGAATGTTCTATTTACATAGTAAAGGACACAGAAAGGAATTTCCCCTAAGATCATAAGTATCAAGAGTCTATTATCCTTCTCACTGAGTTTCCCTTCTGAAGATCTAAGGACATTTATGGTTTCTGTGACTCACTATCACTTTTGGTAGGACACTAGTGAATTTATTCCTCCACTTTGCTCATTGCTATAATTCTACTTCACATTTTTCATCAGTTGGTATCCACGTAACACTCTTGGGAGGCATCTACCTTTTTCTGCCATAGTTCTCCAATCCTGGCAGATTTATTTGAGTTGGTCCTTCTTATTGTTGTCACTGCCTTCTACTCCAAATACTTTATCCAAGGGTCTAAATTTCTTTAGCAGCTGGATAGACTTATGGATCTTTTATTCTCCAGGGCCAGAATGCTCCTTAATTGCTCAAAACTTTCTGCTTGTTGACATTTGGGGTAAAATCCTCCTTGGAAAACTTTGAGAACGATTTCTACTTGTCCAGTGTGACCAAGACTCTTTTTCCCTATTCTTGACTCATTCGAGGTACCTTCATTGCCCTGACAATATGTCCCCTTCTGTCTTCCAGATATGTAGAGTCATAGATTTAGAGCTGGAAGAGATTTTAGAAGCTGTGTGGTCCAATACCCTCTTTTTAATAGGTGAGGAAACTGAGGCCTAGGGAGATGAAGCTACTTGTCCAACTGAGGTCACATAGATAGTTATACCAGAAATTGGATTTGAGTTCAGGTTCTCTGACTCCCAAGTGAGTTTTTTTCCTTACTGTATCATTCTTATGTCTTCCCTGGTGTTCCCAAACACTAATGATGTATCCAAGAGGGATTCAATCAGTAGAGTAGGCATTTATTTATATATTGGTGACAATAGGCACTCAAGCTATCACTGAACTTGAACTCAAAGCCTTTCCACATTGATGACCAGCCAGATATTGTGTTCCTCTGGCATAGTCTTAGAAAACTGAAGGTCAGCATCATGCCTGGATAACAGAACCTGGCATAATAGAACCATGGCATATTAGAGGTGGAAAGGACCTCATCTAATTTTTTGCTTTTATTTTACAGATGAGGAAACTGAGGTAGTTTGTCCAAGGTCACATAAGCTGGCAAAACCAGGATCTAAATCTAGTCCTTCAATACTATGTTTAGAGCTCTTGAATGTCATTTGTCTCAGGCTAAAACTCTATTGGAGTGTCCTCAAAAATATTAAACAATGGTGTTGGACTTTTAAAATGTATATTAAAACATATAAGAATGGTACCATTAGTGTGTAACAGGTAATCAAGTATATGTATATTTCTTTTGCTAAATTTTATGTCTCAAATAGGGCAGCTGGGTGACACAGTGGATAGAGTGCCTGTCCTGGAGTCAAGAAGACTCTTCTTCCTGAGTTAAAATCTGGCCTCATACACTTACTAGCTGTGGGACCCTGGACAATTCATTTAACCCTTTTTGCCTCAATTTCCTCATCTGTAAAATGAGCTGGAAAAGGAAATGGCAAACCACTCTAGTATATTTGCCAAGAAAACCCCAAATGAGGTCATGAAAAGTTAGACATGACTGAAAAACAACTGAATAACAACATTTCTCAAATAAATTAATTCCATTAATCCGACTAAATCATCACCATAACATAATAGGTGAGAAATTATAGTGTGGTGGAAAGCATATTGACTCTGGAGTCACATGGCTATTATAGGTTAATTGTAGTAGAATGTTGATATTCACAACATTAGTATATAGCATGTACATAGTGCTTTTAAAGAACTTTTCACATTTAGTATCTTCTCCATATCCCTGTAAAGTAAGTAGGGTAACTCTATTGATTATCCTTTTACAAAGGCAGTATGGTATAGTGAAAAGAATGGTGGATTTGAAGGGTTCAAATCTAGTAATGGCTGGTTGTGGCTTTGGACAAATCACTTTACCTTTGTAGGCCTCACATTCCTCCCTGGTAAAATAAGAGCATGGGACTAGATAATCTTTGTACCTTCCAGCTCTAAATCCTATAATCCTACTTGAGATTTTTAGTCTAGAGTCCATAAAAGGTTTAAAAAAATATTTTGATGACAGTATTCAATATGGTTGTCTTCCTTTGGAACCTTAAGTATTTTATTCATTTAAAAATATTATGCTGAGAAAGAGTCTGTTGGCTTCACTTGATTGCCAAAAGGGGGTCCATGACCCAAAAGGTTAAGAACCTCTTCCATAAAGGAACGAATCTATGCAAGTTGGGAGCTACAATCTTTCAGGAAGCTTATTAGCTGTATGTTTTAACAATCACGGAAAATATGAAGTAAGAAATGAGAATGAAAGAAGAAGCAAGGAGGACCAGGGGAGTGAATGAGTTTGGTATAGCGGGAAAAGCCATTGAAAAAGGAGCGAAGCCAACTTGGTTCTAATTTGGATTTTCCTACAACAAATTATGGAACTCTAGGAAAGGGATTTCAGCTCTGTGAGCGTCAGTTTCCTCATGTGTAAAATGGGAAGGAGAAGAATTAGATTAGATGCCCTTTAAGGTCCCTTGTAGGCAGGGGAATACTGGTAAATGTTTCAGAATTGTCTCTCTGAAAAAAAAATTATACCAATGACACACTTTTAAGTTTAATCTGTGTGGTCATTTTCTCCATCACTTTCTTAAGCGTAGACCAGGAAAAAACAAATCTGGCCCCGATTTGTAGGTTTGTTGATTTCTGAGGTATAAATGCTCACACTGAAACCCAAACAGAAGGTACTGAGCTGTCTCTAGGATACCCTTTGCTTCTCATCCAAAATAATTCAGCAACTTAAGTAAAGACTGTTTGTCCATTATGGTAATCAAGTCAGTAGCAGGGACAGCATAAGAGTCCAAATCTTTGATTTCCAGTACAATGCATAGATGGCATTCTCTGAGTTCAAATTTGGCCTCAGACATTTGCTAGCTATTTGACTGTTGGCAAATCACTTAACCTCTATTTGCCTCAGTATACCCATCCATACAATGGAGATAATAATAGCACCTACTTCACAAGATTGTTGTGAGGATCAAATGAGATAATAATTGTAAAGCAATTAGGTTTACATAATACATGTAGGTACATAGTACGTTATATAAAAATGTTAGTTCTTATATATTACCTATAGTTGTTGGCAGAGGATATGTGTATACATGAATTTTTGTAAAAATGAGCAATGTGATCATATTACAGGGGATGGGGGAGTATTCTTAGATATTGACCCTATCATACCAAAATTCTTTGAAATGGTCATTTTTATCAGTCATATTCCATTATATTAGTAATATCACCATTTGTTCAGCCATTCTTCACTTGTCTAAGGCACCTTGTAGGACATCCATTGCTCTATCTCTTAAATAAATGTTCCTTTATGAAAGCTAATTGATGTTAATTACTTTTCAGTAATATTGAGGAGATTTCAGCTGGTTAGAGGATGATGGGGAGATACTAACTGGCCCTAAAAATGATATTTAGGCACCAATCACTGATGATTAATATTAGAGGGGAACATTAGCATTAGAGAAACACTCTAACCTTATTATTAGAACTCTGAGGGAGAACAGAAGCCTAACTGGGGACCTCCAGGACAGTGTTAGTGGAGGAGGGAAGAGAAGACATAGGGCCCATATTTAGTGTCTGTCATATACATACATACATACATATATATGTATATATGATATAGCCTTTTGCAAACTTTAAAGCATTGTAAAATTTTAAGTTACTATTATCATTATCACCACCCTCACCCCCACCACCATCACCACCATTCATTTTTTCAATCAGCTTCTGGGCCTCCTCAAACTTAGGCAGGCTGGTCCTTGGCCAACAGACACTTAGGCTGTCATTGAACTGGTTCTCAAAGCCTTTCCACATTGATAGGACCAACAAGAAGTTGTTTTCCTTTGGCATAGTCTTTGAAAACTGCATGATAGGACCTGGCATGATAGAACCATGGAACATTAGAGATGGGAGGGACCTTATCCAGTCAAAAGCTCCTATTTTACAGATAAGGAAGCTAGGGCTGAGATGTGTCGGAGGTCACATGACTTTGCAGAACCAGGATCTGAAACCAATCTTTCCATTCCGAATTTGGAGCTCTGGAATACCTTGTTGCCTCAGGGTAGAACTTTATTGCAGTGTTCTCCTAAATATTAAATAATAACTAATAGTCTTGGGCTTTTGAAATGTTTACTAAAATACATAGTGATGATGGTAATGCTTTATAGTATTTAACATGTATTCAAGCTTGAGTACATTTCTTTGTTAAATTTTATTTCCCAAACAAGTTAATTTCATTCATTTGACTAAACTATCACCATTGGATATCACCTTGCTCCTTGACGGCAGGGACTGTCATTTGCCTCTTTTTATATTCCCAGCACTTAGCACCTGGCACATGCTATTGTTCATGAGTTATTTTTTAGTCATATCCAACTCTCTGTGACCGTATTTGGGGTTTTCTTGGCAAAGATACTGGAGTAGTTTGCCATTCCTTTTTCCAGCTCAATTTACCGATGAGGGACTGAGGCAAACAGGGTTAACTTGTCTAGAGTCACACAGTTAATAAGTGTTTGAGGCCACTTTTGAACTCACATCCTCCTGACTCCAGGGTCAGTGTTCTATCCATTGTACCACCTGGTTGCCCTCTGACACATAGTAGATACTTTATAAATATTTATTGATCACAGCATAATACAGAAAACATTGTGGTGTAGTGGAAAGCACATTGGCTTTGGAGTCTGTCTCTGATATATAACACTCCTTTGATATTGGGCAAGTCACTTAACCTCTGGGTTCTTCAGTTTTCTTATCTGTAAAATAGGAGAGTTAGATTAGAGGATTAGTAAAGTCTGGCCCTAAATCCATCAAAGAGGTAGATAACAAGTCAAGGATGACTCCTCTTTCTGTTTTTCTTAAAAAAAAAATACTAATTGTATACATTGCTGTCATTTACAAATGACCAACCCCTTATCCTCCAAAGTGCATCTGTTTTTCATCTGTGGCTGTATTTGTTCCAGTACAAATATCATGATGACATTTTATTAAATAGTGCTTTCTTTTTTAAAAGATTAAAAAATATTTCAAATGGAATCATTTGCTCACACCTAAGAGTGTCACATATGGGCACCAAAATCTGGTATAAATGAAGACAATGTAAGCGCGTCAATCACACTAAACTTTATGTAGTTAGAATCAATGTAATTCATGTCTGACCTAGTAAAAACAAATTGCTAATCCAATAACTAATAATTTAGACTCCCAAATGAAAAGGTCACCTAATCTGTCTATTAGCTGCCTCCAAAATGGATGTTAATTATTATTATCATCTGTATAGTGTGATCAATGCCTAGCATTTAATTCCATGCAGTAGATAGAATGGGGTAAGAACAGAACAAAGCCTTCCTCCGGAATGGGAAACTGGTGCTTTCAATCATCGGGAAGTTGCCGAAGTTGGAAGGATTGAGCCTTAACTTGTTCCTTTTGTCTTTCCCTATGGCCTGGAAGAAGAGAGCCCATGTGTGAGGCACTAGGGCAAGAGGAAAGGCATTAGTGAGCATATAACTATGGAATATAATTGATGGTATTTTAAATACGATGTGCCCCATGCAGGAAGATCAGAGAGCTTTGACTTTGGGGGCAGTAAAAATATCCAAGATTTTAATTGTACATGGGGCAGGATTTCATTTCATCTGCTAGCCAAAGAAAAGCAGCATGGCATCAGTTACCACAGTAAGGTTTCAATGTGCTCTCTACCTCCTTCTTTACTGGATCCCAGATTTAGAGCTGGAAAGGACCTGAGATATCATCTAGACCAATTTCCCTAATATTACAGAATAACTGAGACTGAGAGAGGGCAGCAAGGAAGTCAACAAGAATTTATTAAGTGCTTACTATGTTGCCAGGCACTATGCTTAGTGCTAAAAACACACAAAAAAGGGCAAAAACAATCCCTGCTCTCAAGGAGTTCCTAGTCTGGGGGAGACAACATGTAGAGAGCTATATACAAACAAGTATATTGGAAATAAGGGAAGGCATTAGCATTAAAAGAGTTTAGGAAATACTTTTTTTTTTCTTTTTGCTTTTTGGAGGGCAGAAGACAGGGCAATTGGGGTTAAATGACTTTCCCAAGGTCACATGGCTAGTTAAGTGTTAAGTGTCTAAGGCTGGATTTGAACTCAGGTCCTCCTGACTCCAGGGCTGGTGCTCTATTCACTGTGCCACCTGGTCACTTCAAAAGACTTCTTTTTAATATATTTTTAATTTTTAAAATTGCATTTATTTTATTTTTAATTTATGAAATTAAACAAGCACTTCATAACATAGTAGAATTAAAAAAAGATGATTGCATACGAAACTGCAAATCTATTATGTACAACTTGCTATTCCTTTTAAATTATGTATAGTAAAGTTATTACGTAAATTTCTTTCCCCCAATAGCTATCATTAGACACATGCACATGCACACACACATATATGTGAAATAATTCTATACATACTTTTATTTATCAGTCCTTTCTCTGAAAGCAGATAGCATCTCCTTTGACATGTCCTTTGTAGTTAATTTGGATATTTATAATACTTAAAATGACAGTTGCTCAATGCTGTTCTTAAAACAATATTGCTATTACTGTATACAACGGTATATGATCTCTAGGTTCTGCTCATTTCACTTTTCATTATTTTGTGCAAATCTATACGTGTTTTTCTAAAATCAGAAAGTTCATCATTTCTTATAGCACAGTAGTATTCCATCACAATCAAATGCCACAACTTGTTCAGCCATTCCCCAATTGATGGGCAACCCTGTAATTTCCAATTCTTAGCCACCACAAAGAGATCTACTATAAATAATTTAGAACATAGAGATTCTTTTCCTTTTCCCCTAATCATCTTTGAAAATAGGAAAGACTTCTTGTAGAAGGTAGCTGAGACTTGAAGGAAACTAGGAAAGCCAAGAGTAAGAGATGAGGAGGGAAAGAATTCCAGGCATGGGGATAGCCAGTGAAGATTGATGGAGTCCAAAGATGAAGCACCTTCTGGAGAGGTGAAACAAGCTGCCCAATGATACTCGACAAGTAAATGGCAGAAGAGCTAGGAATCAAATCCAGGTTCTCTGACTCCAGGTCCATTACTCTTATCACTGCATCAAGAGAAACAGCATACTGATAAAATTTGTCTTGACAGGAGGTCTTTTGGAACAACTGAAATATTGCCTGAATGTCTTTCCCTTCTGCATCTTGGCATACTTCTCCATCTCCCTTTCGTGGGTGTAATGAAAGTAATACCAGATTCAGAGTCAGGTTTGAGTCCTATCCCTTTGGATAAGTCAGTGACCCTCTTTGGAAACTTATTTTCTCATTTATATGTAAGTGGGGGATTGGGAGGTTTGGAATTGGCCAATGAGGGGCCCAGTTCTGGGAACATGTGCAGAAGGGTCTCAGGAAAGTCTCCCAATAAAAGGTGGCATTGATCTAATTCTTAAAGGAAGCTGGGGGTTCCAATAAGCAGAAATAAAGAGCATATGCATTCTGGAATTGGGGGACAGCAAGAGCAAAGGCACAGAGATAGAAAATGTAGTATGTATGTGTGTGTGTAGAAACAGTAGGGGGCAGAACAGTGGGTAGGCAAGTATGGTTAGATATCAGATTCTTGAGAGGGGAGAAATAGTTAAGAAAATAGAAGGGATGAGGTTGTGAAGAGCTTGAAATGATAAGTTGGAGAGTTTGTATTTGATCCTCAAGAAAATACCCTATTTTGTATGTGTATATGTGTGTATTTATATAATGTTAAGTAGATAGGTGATATGATCATACCTATGCTTTAGGAAAACTACTTTTGCCGTTCTTTGGAGGTTGAGATTGGAGTGACAAGAAGCTTGAGGGCAGCAGATTTATTAGGAGAGTATTGTAATAGTCCAGAGGAGAGGTGAAGTCTGAACTAGAGTGGTAGCCTTATCAGTGAAGAGAAGGGGACGCATGTGGAGAAAGAAGAGACAAAACTGAGCAGTTTGTTAGACATGTGAAGGTGGCAAGTGAAAGTGAGAAGTCAGTAATGACTTCCTGTGTGACCTGAGAAGTGGTAATATTGTAGAGAGTAATAAGAAAGTCTGGAAGAGGGAAGGGTTTGAAGAGAAGAATAATGAGCTCTATTCTAGACTTAATGAGTTTGAGATATCCAGTTTGAAATGTCTAATAGGCTGTTGGTGATATGAAAATTGAGCTCAGGAAAGAGCCTGGGACTGGATATATAGATCTGAAAGTTGTCTGCTTAGAGGTGGTAATTGTAACCATGGGCACTGATAAGATGACCAAGTAAGAGATTGTAGAGAGAGGAGAGTAGATCCTCATAGTACACACACAGTTAGGATGGGTGATCTGCACGATGAATCAGTGCAAGAGACTGAGGAGTGGTCAGATATGCAGAAGATTTAGCAAGTTTTTTTTTTAAAGCAATTGGGGTTAAGTAACTTGCTCAAGGTTACACAGCCAGTTATTTCTGGGTGTGTACTGAGTATCTGAGCCTGGATTTGATCCAGGTCATCCCGACACTGGAGCTGGTGCTCTTACTTGCTGAGCCACCTGGCCGCCCCTAAGCAATTGGGGTTAAGTAACTTGCTCAAGGTTACACGGCCAGGTGTTTCTGGGTGGGTGCTAAGTTTCTGAGCCCGGGATTTGATCTCCAGGTCATCCCAACACTGGAGCTGGTGCTCTTACTCACTGTGCTACCTGGCCGCCCCTTTTTTTTCTTTTTTTAAGGATGGAGACTTGGAGATGTGTATAAACTAGCAGGGAATAAAACAGTGAATAGAAAGAGATGAAAGATTGCAGGGTGGGGGGGAGTGTGTGATAGAAGGGACAGTCTGCAGGAGAAGGGGATCCCATGATTTGGTTCCTAGTACATAAGCAATCGTTCTCAAAGTATAGTTTTTACACCCCTCAGGCTCTTTCAGGGGATCCACTAGATCAAAACTATTTTCATAATAATACTAAAGACTATTTGCTTACTAAAATACTCCTCCCTTTCCCAACAATATACTTGTGTGAGGGTAGATTTTCTTTATATACTTCAATCAGAACTACATATCACAACACATTTAATGTAGGATAAAAATATAAGAATCCAGCTGTCTTCAATTAAGTCAGACATTAAAGAGGTTTGCAAAAATATGTAAAACAATGCCACTCATCTCACTTATTTTTTGTTTTGGAAATTTTCCCCCTAAAGTTATTTTATTTATGTTAACATATATTGGGTTTATTATTATTATTATTTCAAAATGAATTACTAAATAAAAGTTCTTTGGGTGGGGTTCTCAATAATATTAAGAGTATCAAAGGGTCCTAAGACTAAAAAGTTTGAGAGTTACTGATTTTAGGTATTCTGTGAGGCAATGGGGGAAATACAGATATGACTTGAGTGTGCCCCTACTCTCATGAAGCTTATAATTCAGAAAGGGACATTTGATGTTCACAAGGGACTGTAAGAAAAAGTAGTGTGTAGTAAGTGGTACTTCTTTAAAAACTGGAAGAAACAAACTTCTTAATAGAAAGGGGAAATTGATTGTCTTGTAATACTCTAGACATATTTTAATATATAATTTCCTATAAAATATAACCATCTGCCTTACTTTGGGTGTTCCTCTCCTTTTGGATTTCTTTTTCTTTTCTAGTTATGTGCCTGCCTGTATAAGATGTGAATATATATCAGAGATGTATAAATGTATAAACATACAGGTTAAGAGGAGATAAGGATAGATATCTATGGAATTCCCCCTCCCCCTCCTCCCCCCTGCCACCCCAAGACTGCAATTCTTGCTTTAAGGTGATCTAGGAGAGGAACCATGAAACTAAATTTTTTTTCTCCTCTGAAAGAGGAGTACCAGACTAGATCTATATCTGTTTACCTTCCCCCACAACACCCCCCCCCCCCAAATCAAGTAAATATTGATAGTCTAGAGGCATGGTTTAGATTCAAAACAAGTGCTTCCCCACCTTTATCCTTGTTGTTATTCCTTAAAAGGATGAGGATAGTCTTTAGTTGACACTCAACAGTTTGATTTTCCCCATCTATGGTACACAAATGATCATCACAAATAGTGAATACTAGGCAAACTCATTTATCTAAGCAAGTAGCAAACAGAAATCAGACAAGTTATACAAGTTAGTCAAGGGTGGGGAACCTATGGCCTTGAGGCCTATGTTGCCCTCTAGGTCCTCAAGTGTGACCCTTTGACTGAATCCAAACTTTACAGAACAAATCCCCTTAATAAAAGGACTTGTTCTATACAACTTAGACTCAGTCAAAAGACTGTACCTGAAGACCTAGAAGGCCACATATGACCTCAGGGCTGCAGGTTCCCCACCCCTGAGTTAGAATATATCAGAAAATACACAAAGTGAATTCTCCCAATGGGTGTGAGACATCTCAGCTTTAACCAAGAGAAAAAGACCCCAAAGTGTCTAGGAAGACAAGTTGAAAGTCAGGGACATATTAAGGAACTTCCCCTCACTTGTCCAAAGTCTTTCTGTCTCTTTTCACATGTCTCTCTCTTAAAGAGTTTGAAACCATATTTGTCTCTTCCCAAGGAAAAAAATGAAGAATGTGTCTCCTCTCTGATGCTTTATTGCTCACTCCTCATGCCATCATGCTGTGACACATCAGCCTTGTCTCCACTAATTGAGTCTCATGCAAGATGCCCCGGTTTTGGCTAGAAATCTATTTAGTCATTTCTCTGTTGGTATTGGAGATTCTGGTTCTAGCAGCATGGATGGTCCCTATTTCTCTTCTTACTCTTTTCCTGGTAAGTGCTTGCAAGAATACCAAATTTCCCTTGAAATGGTAGTGTTAAAAGAAAGGAATGTGAATGAGAGTCAACAGCCTGACTGAAGAAAATCAAACCTTAAAAAATAGACTAACTCAAATAGCAAAAGAGGCTCAAAAAGGCAATGAGGAGAAGAATGCCTTAAAAAACTGAATTTGCCAGATGGAAAAAGAATCTCAAAAGCTCAATGAGGAGAATCATTGCTTCAGAATTAGATTGGAGCAAATGGAAGCTAATGACTTTATGAGAAATCAAGATGCTGTTAAACAGATCCAAACAAATGAAAGAATGGAAGGCAATGTGAAAGATCTCATGGGAAAAACCACTGACCTGGAAAATAGATCCAGGAGAGATAATTTTAAAATTATTGGACTACCTGAAAGCCATGATCAAAGTAAGAACCTAGAAATCATCCTCCAGGAAGTTCTCAAAGAAAACTGCCCTGATGTTTTAAAACCAGAGGGCAAAATAGAAGTTGAAAGAATCCACCAATCACCTCCTGAAAAAGATCCCCCAAATAAAACTCCTAGGAATATTATAGCCAGGTTCCAGAATTCCCAGATTAAAGAGAGAATATTACAAGCAGCCAGGAAGAAACAATTTGAATATTGTGGAAAAACAATCAGGATAACCCAGGATCTGGCAGCTTCTACACTGAGGGCTCGAAGGGTTGGAATATGACTAGAGGTCAAAGGAGCTGGGATTAAAACCAAAAGTCACCTACCCAGCAAAACTGAGTATCATGTTTCAGGGGGAAATATGGTCATTCAGTGGAATAGAGGACTTTCAAGCATTCTTGCTGAAAAAAAAAACCAGAATTGAATAGAAAATTTGACATTCAGATATAAGAAGCAAGAGAAGCATGAGAAGGTAAACAGGGAAAAAAAATCATAAGGAACTTATCAAAGGTGAACTATTAACATTCCTACATGGAAAAACAATAATTATAACTTATGAAACTTTTCTCAGTAGTTGAAGGGAATAGAAATATATATGTCTATATATGAAAGTATATGGGCATATGAATACATATGTGAATGTATGTATATGTTTTTACAGGTATACATAGATAGAGGGCACAGGACCAATTTAACAGGAAGGGATGATACTTAAAAGGTGAAATTAAGAGGTGAGAGAGGAATATAATAAGAGGAGATGGGCAGAGACAGAATGGGGTAAACTATCTCATATAGAAGAGGCAAGGGAAAATGGTTACAATGGAGGGGAAGAGTAGGAAGGCAAAAGGGAATGGGTCAACCTTATTCCCATTGAATTTGGCTTGAGGAGGGAGTGACACACTAAATAGGGTATCTCACCCTCCAGGAGAGTAGGGGGGGGGAAGGGGATGAGGGGGGAGGATGGAGGGGAGGGCAGGCGGGGGGGAGGGAAGTTGGAAGCACCCACTTTTGAAAAGGGACAGGATCAAAGTAGAGAACAGAACAAGTGGGAGGTGGGACAGGAGGGAGGGAAATATAGTCAGTCTTTTACAATATATATACTATGTTAATGTTTTACATTAGCCACACATGTACAACCTATACTGAACTGCTTATCTTCCCAGTAAGGGTGGGAAATAAGGGAGGAAGGGAATGAATCTGGAATTCAAAGTTTTAAAATCAAATACTCAAATATATATATATATATATATATATATATATATATATATATATATATTATTACTAATACTATTTTACATGTAATTGGGAAATAAGATATACAGGCACTGAGGCATAGAGATCCACTGGAAAAATCAAAAGGGCTATGGGAGAAAATATGGGAGAGAGCAGATTGGAGGAGAGGATATCCTGTGGGACTGCTATTTTGGGGCAGTGGGTAGGGGAAAAATGGGGAGAAAATTTGTAACTCAAAATCTGGCAGAAATGAATGATGTAAATCAGAAGTTAATAAAGCATTTGGAAAAAAAGAGAAAGGAATGTGGCTGCAAAATTATAGTGATACCTCAGAGGAGGGCAATGGTGACAATGACCTTAATGATGGGGTTCTAATGGAGTATCTATGGTTATTTGTTATCTGTAACTGGACTTGTGGAGACTATAAATGAATTTAACCCAAAACAAAACTCAGAGACTAGGAAATCCCTTTGGATTAACTACCTGAACCAGTGGAAATTGGCAAAAGGCTCAGTTCATAAGAAGGCTCCAAGGAACAAGGTGGACTCTGGATCAATTCCTTGAGGACAGGATTCATTCTACTTTTTCATTCATATTCCCAAGGTCTAGCATAATGCTATAGTAGGAGCTTAATAAATGCCCATTGTTGGTTTAAATGAATGAAACTCCTGCTTTGTAGCTAATTTTATAATATCACCCTACCTCTCTTAAATGTTGATTTATGTGATACAGACTAAATGATATAGGACTTCAGAGGGAAATATTTGAAGACAAGGATGTTCAGGGCCAGCTTCTGGGAGGAGGTGAGACTTGGGTAAGGCCTTGAAGGATGAGTAAAATTTGGATAAATGAAGGATAGGCAGAGGTAGCAGAAATTGGCATATTGGAAATTGTCATAGTAGAAATTGGTGAAATGAATGTGGAGTCAGTAAGTTGATATTCCATTCATAACTCTTCTACACATTATCCTCCATATATAAATGCAGGCCCTTTCGGGCCTTAGTTTTTTCCTCTGTGCAACAAAATCAACTGAAGGAATCTCTAGGGACCCTTATAGCTCTAAACCTAATGATCCCAAGAGAGACAAACCCATAAAGGGAAATGATAGGAACAAAGGTATGGGGATGGAAATGAGAATGGTGTGCTTGGTATAGTGGGGCAGACTCTGGATCAATGCAGGAAGAAACTTGCTAAGAAGTCAAGTCCAAAAATGGAATGAAACGCTTCATTGCTAGTGTCATCCAAGGTCTTCAGACATAACCCCGATGACCCCTTCTCAGGGTTGAACAAAATAAGACATTTGCACTGAATAGGATTGAAATAAAAATGAGCACCACTGAACCTGGGGAAGTCTTTTGCCTATTTACGTACACAGTTTTGCCCCTTACATTGGCTAGATTTTTTGACAATATGTATTTTTTCTACATAAAATGACTGATTCTATCTCTGAAGCACAGCTGAATCATCTTCATCTCATCTCCCTTTGATGACCCTCTTGCCCCTCCCCTCAACTGTTATTTTTATAATCTCACCTTTCTCTTCATCCATTTTATATTTTGTGCAACTGCTTATTAATTTATTAATTGCTTCCAGACTTTGGCTTCATTGTTATTAACTATTGTGCATTTTAATGGTATTTAGTTCTCTCATTGCTAGTATTTATCGCTTCACTATCAATTCCCTATTCCCAGCTGTTGTTTTGAAATAGCATTATATATTATTATGTTTCTTCATTGCCTCTTCTTTCTGTCACAGCTGACTGCTTGTTTACCTCACCCTCTGTGGACTTTCCCTACTGATTTCCCTTTCATACTTGCTTTGACTACTTTGTTGTACTTCCTTCAATTCACTGCCCTTCCAATGATTTGTCATATTTCTCTATTCCCCTGTTCTCTTTTAAGTTTTCTCTAATAGCTTCTTCTGTTGGTTTGTGGACATTTTATGATGCAGCCCCTGTAAGTACTTCTAGGACTCCCCTTTTTCTCTTGTTCTCTGGTCTTTCTCACTAGATCCCATCTCTATTTGCTAGTAATCTTATTGTATTCCCTTACCTTCCGCATTCCCATGACTAGCATAAATTAGCTGCCCCCTCCCTCCCCCCATCTCACTTATTCTCTTTATTTCTCTCTTTTACTTGTGGATTTTTATAAGCTTGTTCCATTGGAGGCTGGATGACTGCCAATCAAGGAGGTTCTATTCCTTTAAAAAAAAAGAAAAGTAATAACAAAACATAAAATAACCAATATCTTTTGCTTTTAAATCAGATTCTTTCTGAATATAACTTTTCTACCTTCTGCCCAATGAGGCTGCCCAATGTAATAAAGCTTAAAAAAGAAAAAGAACCCCAGTTTATCAAAACCAAAAGCCATCTAGCATGTTTGACAACATATTTAGCATTTCATATAAGCCCATCAAACCACCCTTCTTACTGTTCCTCACACATGACACTCCATTAGTTATTTTTGATGGTTTTCTGCCATCTCTGAAATGTATTTCTTCCTCAGCTTCTGTTTTTTGGAATTCTTGATTTCCTTCCAGTTTCAGCTCAATCATTATCTTCTGCATGAAGTCTGCCCTTGTTTGTCCAACTACCAGTGTCTTCCCCTGCACATTATCTTACTTCTACTCTGTGTTATATTCTATATATACTTAGAATTGTGTATATCATCTCCTCTGTTAGAATACAAACTCCTTGAGGGTAGGGATTATTTCACTCTTGTCTTTACAATCTTAGTACTTGGTACATAGAACTGCTAAATAAATGTTTGTTGATCAATAATATTTCCTGCCTGAAGATGGGCTTGTTTCCATCACAAATGACATGATACTCTTATTTTCTTCCACTTCTGGCTGTAGTCATGCATTTGGAAGAATTAGACACTGCTAAGGGTGAAAAATCCTGTTGTCTGCTAGTGGCTTAATCTCAGATCAGCTCTTTTGATATAGACACATTTGGTCCTTTGGTTTTTCTGCCTATTCATTCATCTCTGAACTAAGGTTTGTTTAATGCCTTTGATGAAAATTGTGACAGTCATACAGACTTTAAAGAGACAGCCTGTGGACTATCAGCATGTTACAGGGGACCCTTGGTTGAAAGACAAAAAAATTTGTTTTGCAGTGTTTGATGTTGACCAAAGCGGAGTCCTTTCACTAGCTGAACTGAGAGAATGAGTGGTTGTACTTTTAGATGTCTAGAGGGACAATTGCCCAGATGATATCTTTGCAATATAGGCATTTTTCATCCAGTGTAGACTGTCATTATGAATAGCAGACAATAAAGGAAGACAATAATACAAAATGAGTAGAATGAGAGATGTCATGAGACAGCATATGATGAAATGACTAATAATAATAATGTCACAAAGGACTTTTAAGGTCTGCAAGGCACTTTATGTGTGTTATCTCATTGAAAACTTTCAGCAACCATGTGAGATGGGCATCGCAAGTATTATCTCCATTTTATAGATAACAGAATCTGAAGCTCAGAGAAATTAAGTGGGCTGCCCATAGTCATATATCAATTAAGAGGTAGTTAGGGAGCTTAGTCTTGGAGTAGGGAAGACCTGAGTTCAACCCCAGCTTCAGATACTTAACTAGCTATGTGAACCTGGGCAAGTCACTTAATCTCTCTCAGCTTCAGTCTCCTTATCTGAACATGGAGAAAATAATGGCACTTAAATCACAGGGTTGGCTATTAGGATCAAATAAGATAGCATATTTTATCTTATTTAGTGGTCATTGAGACTGCTAGGTGCACACGCAATATGTTAGTGTGCCTGTCTTCCCACAGTCCCTCCAACATCTGCCCAATCTGCCTTTCCAATCTATCCAGGCATACTTGATGAAATCCAACTTCAGACACTTACTTGCTGTGTAACCCTAGTAAAATCATTTAACCTTTCTCAGACTATTTCTTTGCTTGTAAATGGGGATAGTAATGGCACCTACTTTACAGGGTTGCTGTGAGAATGAGATGAGATAATATTTATAAAGTACCTTGCATACATTAAAACCCCATAGAAATGTCAACTATTATGAGCTATGTAAAGTGTATTGCAATTCTTAAAATGCTATACACAAGCTATTATTGTAATTATTTTTTATTAAATGCTAGATATGAGATTTTAACCTAGGTCTTCTTGACTTCAAGTCTAATTCTCTGACTTCTATGACAGGCAACCCATTGGTGGTGCAAATAATTAGTGCTAAGGATTCATAGGGAATGGAGAAATAATTGTATCCAAATGCAGTCAAGGAAGGCCCTAAGGGAAGAAGGGGGGATCTGTTGTCTTTGGAAGGATGATGAGGACTAAGGGGGAGAGAAATGTGAACTCCTTAAGAGTTGGTACTGTGTTTTGCTTTTATTTTTTTATTCCCCAAATCTTACTATGTGCCTTGTGTATAGTTTTACTGTGTATAAGACACATAGAAACTGCTTAAATATTTGTTGAGTTGAATTCTCTGAGCAATGATAAGGAGGTGAGAATTACTGAGTTGTTTTGGAGGAAAGTAAGTTTTTAAAAAGGAATAGTGGAAGGTAGATCGGGCAGATGTTGGAGGACTGTAGGAAGATAGGAGTATTAATGTACTGTGTGCATAGCCATAAATAGATCCTTTTATTCTGGAAAACTGTGTCTGTCATTTGACCCGGTGATACTACTAGATTTGTACCACAGAGGTCAAAGGCAGTAGGGAAGTTTCCACATATACAAATTTTTTTTTAGTAGTTCTTTTTGCGGGTGCAAAAAGTTGGAAGCAAATCGAACAGTCCTTTATTGGGCATGTCCAAATGAACTCTTTTTTTTTTGAATGCAATGTTATATTATAACTGTAAGAAATATTAATGAAGAATTCAGGCAAACTAGAAAGGGCTTGTGAGAACTGATTCAAGATGAAGTAAGCAGAACTAGGAGAACAAATTATTTATACAATGGCCATAATGACATTGAAAAGCACTGGAACTCTAGTCAAGGAAGTGACCAATATTGACCCCAGAGGACTTAGGGTACAATGTACTTTCCTTCTACCAGCAGAGAGGTAGGCGGTAGATCACATGTGTGGAATAAGGTGGATTTTGTCAGATATAACCAACTGATAGGCTTAACTATACTTTTATTGCAGGGGAGGTTCCCCCGGAGAAAGCAGGGTTTATCATTGGGGAGTGAAAACAATTTTCTTTAAGGCCCTAAATAGGACATTGATTAAAATAATTTTTAGAAAGAAAGGCAGGTTGGGTCCTTGATAAAAAGACTTTGAATACCAAGAAACAGTTTGGAGAGAAGAGGAGAAGATTTGGAATAGTAGCCCCGGGGAATATAATCAAAAGTCAACTGGGGTCGAAGAGGAAGGTTGTCTTATAGCAGCAAAACCCCCATAGAGATTAAATAACGTGAGTTAGTTGTGCACCCAGTCAACATAGTCCAGTGACTTCCCCCAGCAGTGCTCTCTGTATGTGGAGCTGATCTCTAAAATAATGTGTAAGTTTCCATATGGCTCTAAATTTCAGTTATTCTCTATGGCTGTGTTTTCATAGCTGTTTCATATTTTTTTCAGTGGTGCTGGTTCCAGTATTGGCACCTTTGAGTGTATATTCCCCAGACACTCTACCAGTGCCTTTACATTCCATTTCCTTTATTTGTTCTCCAAGTTTCATCCACAAGAGTTCTCGGGATAATGTAGCTTAGCTTTGTCTCACCCCAAGCTTTCTACAGGCTCTGCTGGGAGGTGGAATGGATTGAGTGGTAGAATTGGAGTCAGGGAGACTGCACTTTGGGTTCTTTTCAGACGCTTATAGGCTGTGTGACCCTGTGTGACTGTGCTTTAATTTCTTCTGTAAAAATGATTCACTGGCTTTTAAAGTTCCTACCAGCTCTTAATCTCTAACTTTTAACTGGTTTTCACTGTTTCATGAAGTGATGTTCCTTATTACCTTCCACCATCTGCTTTAAAGTAATGTTGTATAAATGAACTTGTACCTGGGACCATTGTTGCCCTTGCCATCCATGTCTATCCACTTGGCCGGGAGATCATATCTGTAGTCTGGGCTATTTTGGCTTGCTTTTTATGCCGACTATGCTGTATCCATTAAACTTACCAAAGAAATAGGGGCAATCAGATTCAATGCCATTTTTGTCTACTTCTCATTTTTATGAGTTGCCAACTTGCTTAAGCAGGTTGAGTAGGATCTTTTGGAATCATATGGGGTATCATTTAAAATTGATCCTTTATTCTAATTTTGTGGGTTTTTTTTTTTACTTTTTTTTTGCAGGGCAATTGGGTTAAGTGACTTGTCCAAAGTCACACAGCTAGTTTTTGTGTTAAGGGTCTGAAGCCGGATTTGAACTCAGGTCCTCCTGACTCCAGGGCCGGTGCTCTATTCACTGTGCCACCTAGCCACTCCTATAATTTTGTATTTTGGTTGTCCCTTTAATCAATTGTATTATGCTTGAAGGGTTATTTCTAAGGGTTGAGGCTTTCCTCACTGGTTCTCCAATATTTAGTAGCCCCAGAGTATTTACTCTTTAAATGGATAATTAAGAGGCAAACTTTGCTGCTAATCCACTATCAGGTGAAAGCAAAGTCCAGTATAGAATTGTGTATGTATATTCCAGTGGTGTTTAATGAACCATACAGAAAAGCTGGCCAGATCTTAACTAGATAAGAAGTAGAGGGAACACTGAAATTTCCAGGGCTTTCCAGGGTGCTTTTGGTTAAGGAGCATGTTTCTCCTGGTGTGTAGAATTAAATTTGGCAGCAATACAACGTGAGATTGGGTTGTTCTTGTTAATATAGAGGAAAAAGCTCTGCTTTTGATGTAATCTGTCACTCTTCAATCATCTGTGATGATTTAGGAGTGTTAGCTGGCCAGGGTACGGCCATAGACATCCTTTTCTGAACTCATGATTAGTTTTTCAAGGGAGAAACCTACACTGGGAAGATTCCTTAATTATCATAAGGACATAATCCTGGTTTACCTCCTATGGAGGTGGCAGCTATCTGAGGGTACACAAGCTGTCCAATTCAAGTACTGATAGCCATCCTGAGAATAAACTTGGAAGTAGATGCTATTATTTGGGGCCGGGGTAAAGAGGATTGGAGCCCACTCAGTTTCTTCCAGAAGTTACAAAAGAAAAAAAAAGTGTCATGGAGCTTTTAGCATGAAAACTATGAGATTACAAGTCACTACATTTAATGGAATTCTTTTTGACTTTCAACTTTCAAACAGAAAGGATTATTATTATAATAAACCACCCTTAATAAAAATGCTTCTTCTGTTCAGGAAAAGAATATCCAAAATAGGGGTTGCACTTAGAGTTTCTAAACATGATATGAAATATTACAGTAAAAAATGCAGGGGATTGGCCCACTTAACCATATTTCTTCATGTAGAAATTCACACTCTTTGCACCATGAGGTTAGCACAGTTATAAAAATAAGTCAATGATTCAAGAAAAAGCCTTCAGTTTGTGACCTGTCTGCAGACAGACAACTGATACTGAAATGATGACTACATCTATAACTAATTACTTCCTGTTTTTTTTAGTCTCTATTTTTTTTTAAATTAATTTTTTTGTTTCCTTTTAGTTTACAGGATTCAATTCCACAATTCCTTGAGTTTCACATTTTGTCCTCCTCTCTTCCCTCCCCGCCATGGCAGCATATAGTCAATTATAGGATCTGTAAATACTTTCACATTGTACATTAGTCAGGTTATAAGGACAGATTGTACCAGCTTGAATGAAAAATGGTAAAGAGGACATAAAACCAAATAAGAGAAGGAAAAAGATCAGGTATTTTGCTTCCACCTGGATATAAACTTAGTTCTTTCTAGTTCTTTCTCTGGATGCACATATTTCTCTCCATCATGAGTCTTTTGGGATTGACATATATCACTGCATTGCTGAGAAGAGTCCAGCCTATCAAAGTTGGTCATCACACATACGTTGTGTCTGTAATTGTGTACAAATTTCTCCTGGTTCTGCTCTTCTCACTCAGCATCAGTTTGTATAAGCCTCTCCAGGTAAATATGAAGACTGTCTGCTCCTTGTTTCTTATAGCACAATAGAATTCCATAACATGCATATACCACAACTTGTTCAGCCATTCCCCAATTTATGGGCACCCCTTAATTTCCAATTCTTTGCTACCACAAAAAGAGCTGCTATAAACATTTTTGTACATATGGGTCTTCCTCCCACTTCTATGAGCTCTTTGGGATATAATCCTAGGAGTGGTATTGCTGGATCAAAGGATATGAAAGTATTTATAGCCCTTTGGGCATAATTCCAGATTGCTCTCCAGAAAGGCTGGATCAGTTCACAACTCCACCAGCAATGCATTAGTGTTCCAATTTGCCCACATCCTCTCCAGCATTTGTCATTTTCCTGTTTTGTCATCTTAGCCAATGTGACTGGTGAGATGTGGTACCTCAGAGTTGTTTTGATTTGCATTTCTCTAATCAATAGTGAATTAGAGCATTTCTTCATGTGCTTATAGATATCTTTAATTTCTTTCTCTGAAAACTGCCTGTTAGTATCCTTTGACCATTTATCAATTGGGGAATGACTTGTATTCTTATAAGTTTTGCTCAATTCTCTGTATATTTTAGAAATAAGTGCTTTGTCAGAGACATAGATTGTAAAGATTCTTTCCCAATTTCCCACCTCCCTCTTAATCTTGGTTACATTGGCTTTGTTTGTAGAGAAGCTTTTCAATTTCATGTAGTCAGAATTATCCGTTTTACATTTTATAATGTTCTCTAAATTCTTGTTTAGTCATAAAGTCTTTCCCTCTCCACAAGTCTGATAGGTAAACTATTCCTTGTTTTCTGAGACTGCTTACAGTATCAACCTTTATACCTAGATCATGCACCCATTTAGACTTGATTTTGGTATAAGGTGTTAGATAATAGTCTATGCCCAGTTTCTGCCATACTATATTCCAGTTTTCCCAGCAGTTTTTGTCAAATAGTGAGTTCTTATCCCCAAAACCAGGGTCTGGGGGTTTATCAAACAATAGATTACTATAGTCATTGACTTCTGAATCTCATGTGCCTAATCTATTCCATTGATCCACTCCTCTATTCCTCAGCCAGTACCAAGTAGTTTTGATGACTGCTGCTTTATAATACAGATTGAAATCTGGTATAGTTAGTCCACCTTCCCTAGCATTTCTTTTCATTAATTCCCTTGATATTCAGGACCATTTATTCTTCCAAATGAATTTTGTTACTATTTTTTCTAGCTCTATAAAGTAGTTTTTTGGTAAATTGATTGGTATGGCACTAAATATATAATTTAATTTAGGTAAAATTGTCATTTTTATTATATTAGCTCGACCCAGCCATGAGAAATTGATATTTTTCCAATTAGTTAGATCTGACTTTATTTGTGTGAAAAGTGTTTTGCAGTTGTGGTCATATAGGTCCTGGGTTTGTTTTGGCAGGTAGATTCCCAAATATTTTATAATGTCTACAGTAACTTTAAATAGGATTTCTCTTTCTATTTCTTGCTGTTGAATTTCATTGAAAATATATAGGAATGCTGAGGATTTATGTGGGTTTATTTTATATCTTGCAACTTTGCCAAATTTATTTATTGTCTCAAGTAGTGTTTTACTTGATTTTCTAGGATTCTCTAAGTATATCATCATATCATCTGCAAAGAGTGATAGCTTGGTCTCTTCTTTGCCTAATTTGATTCCTTTGATTTCTTTTTCTTCTCTAATTGCTACTGCTAACATTTTTAGTACCAGATTGAATAAGAGGGGTGATAGTGGACATCCTTGTTTCACCCCTGATCTTATGGGAAATGCTTCTAGCTTCTCCCCATTACATATAATACTTGCTGATGGCTTTAAATAGATGCTACTTATTATTTTAAGGAAGGCTCCATTTATTCCTATATTTTCTAGTGTTTTAAATAGGAATGGATGTTATATTTTGTCAACAGCATTTTCTGCATCTATTGAGATGATCATGTGGTTTCTGCTAGTTTTATTGTTAATATGATCAATTATACTGATAGTTTTCCTAATATTAAACCATCCTTGCATTCCTGGAATAAATCCTACCTGATCAAAGTGTTATCAAAATTATTATTGAGATAAGTTGCTGTAGTCTTTTTGCTAGTATTTTATTTAGAATTTTTGCATCTATATTTATGAGGGAGATTGGTCTATACTTTTCTTTCTCTGTTTTATCTCTTCCTGATTTAGGTATCAGTACCATATTTGTGTCATAAAAAGAATTTGGTAGGACTCCTTCTTCACTAATTTTCCCAAATAGTTTGTAGAGTAATGGAATTAATTGTTCTTTAAATGTTTGATAGAATTCACTAGTGAATCCATTTTGCCTTGGAGATTTTTTCCTAGGGAGTTGACTGATGGCTTGTTCAATTTCTTTTTCTGAGATGGGACTATTTAAGTAATTTTCTTCCTCTTCAGTTAATTTGGGCGACTTGTATGTTTGTAAATATTCATCCATTTCCCTAAGATTGTCAAATTTATGTGCATACAATTGGGAAAAATAATTCCTAATTATTTTTTTTATTTCCTCTTCATTGGAGGTAGATTCACCCTTTTCATTTTTGATACTCATAATTTGATTTTTTTCTTTCTTTTTTTAAAATATTGACTAAGGGTCTTTCAATTTTGTTGGTTTTTTCATAAAACCAGCTCTTGGTTTTATTTATTAATTCAATAGTTTTCTTAATTTCAATTTTATTAATCTCTCCTTTGTTTTTCAATATTTCTAATTTAGTATTTAAGTGGGGATTTTGAATTTGTTCTTTTTCTAGGTTTTTTAATTGCATGGCCAATTTGTTGACGTCCCTTTTCTCTAATTTAATCATGTATGCACTCAGGGATATAAAACTTCCCCTAAGAACTGCCTTTAATGTATCCCACAAATTTTGGTATGTTGTCTCATTATTATCATTCTCTTGAATGAAATTACTGATTGTTTCTATAATTTCTTGTTTGACCCACTCATTCTTTAGGAGTAAATTGTTTAATTTCCAATTAGTTTTTAGTCTGTCTTTCCCTGGTCCTTTATTGCATATAATTTTTATTGCATCATGATCTGAGAAGGATGCATTTAATATTTCTGCCTTACTGCATAGAATTGTGAGGTTTTTATGCCCTAGAATGTGGTCAATTTTTGAGTATGTGCCATGAACCACTGAGAGGAAAGTATATTCCTTTTTATCCCCATTCAGTTTTCTCCAGAGATCTATCATACCTATCCTCTCTAAAATCCTGTTCACCTCCTTAACTTCTTTCTTTTTTATTTTGTGGTTGGATTTATCAAGTTCAGAGAAGGGGAGATTAAGGTCTCCCACTAGTATAGTTTTGCTATCTATTTCTTCCTCTAATTCCTTTACCTTCTCCTCTAGAAATTTGGATGCTACACCACTTGGTGCATATATGTTAAGTAATAATATTGCTTCATTCTCAATGGTGCCTTTTAACAGGATATAGTTTCCTTCCTTATCTCTTTTAATTGGGTCAATTTTTGCTTTTGCTTTATCTGAGAAAAGGATTGCTACTCCTGCTTTTTTTACTTTAGCTGAGGCTACTCCAACCTTTTACCTTTACCTTGTGTGTATCCCTCTGTTTCAGATGTGTTTCTTGTAAACAGCATATTGTAGGATTATGATTTTTAATCCATTCTGCTGTCCATCTCCATTTTATGGGAGAGTTCATTCCATTCACATTTACAGTTATGATAATTATCTGTTTCTTTCCCTCCATCCTATTCCTGCCCCTGTTAATGTTCATATTTTCCCTCCCTTCCCCCCTTAATAGTTTCCCTTTTGACCACCACCTCCCTTAGTGTTCCCTTATCAGCCCCCCTCCCTTTTCCTTCCCTTTCCCCTTACTTCTTCCCTCCCTACAAAGCACTCCCCACCCTTTCGTAACCCTTTCCCCCTCCTACTGCCTATAGGCTATTTTTATACTTAATGAAGTATGTTATTTCTTCTTCGCAGCAAGAGTGACAGGAATAAATCTCATGTGAAGCTCCTCTCCCTCCCCTCTTTCCCTCTAAAATGATACTTTTTGCATTTCTTCTCCAGAGAGTCATATGCTTAATTGGTTGTTATTGCCTCCTTGTACCAGAACCAATGAGGGAAAAGCTAATATGCTTCCCAACTCCCTCCCTTTTTTTCCTCTGCTATACAGTTTTTGTGCCTCTATGTGTGGCATAATTTATCCTTTTCCACTTCATCCATTCCCTTTCTTCCATTGCAGTCCCTTTGTAGCCCTTAATAAGATTTTTTTAAATTGTCATTTTGTGTATTTTATACTCATACCCTCTACTTGTCTATACCCAGTTTGCTCTTATCAAATAGCAGGGTGTGTGTGTGTTCTCCTTGTTTACCTTTCTAAGTCACTGTTGCATCTCATAATTGGAGGTTGAATTTTCCATTGAGTTCAGCTTTTTTATCAAGAAGGTCTGGAACTCTGTTATATCGTTGAATGACCATCTCTTTGCCTGGAAGAATATGCTCAGTCTCGCTGGGTATGTGATCCTTGGTTGTAACCTGAGCTCTTTTGCCTTCCAGAAAATTGAATTCCACTGCCTCTGATCTTTCAGTGTAGAGGCTGCCAAATCCTGTGCAATCTTCACTGTGGACCCTCGATATTTGAACTGTTCCTTTCTGGCCACTTGAAGTATTTTCTCTTTTATCTGGTAGTTCTGAAGTTTGGCCACAACATTTCGAGGACTTTTCAGTTTGGGATCTCTTTCAGCAGGTGTCTGGTGGATTGTCTCAATTTCTAATTTACCCTCAGGTTCTAGTATCTCAGGGCAGTTTTCCTTAAGGAGCTCTTGGAGAATGTTGTCCAGGCTCATTTTTTCATCATAATTTTCTGGTAGGCCTATGATTCTCAGATTATCTCTCCTGGATCTGTTTTCCAGGTCAGTTATTTTTTCTTTGAGGTATTTTACCTCTTTTTCTAATTTTTCATCCTTGTTGTTTTGCTTGACTAATTCTTGGTTCCTCATAGAGTTATTTGTTTCCATTTGGTTAATTCTAGTTTTTAGCAAATCATTTTCCTTGGTTAATTTTTGGAGCTCCTTTTCCATATCATAGACTTTTCTTTTTAGAGAGATGTTTTATTCATTATAATGTTTTTCTAATTCTGCTATTTTGGTTTTGAGAGAATTATTCATTTTGTCTTCTATCTCTCTCATTTTGTTTTCAAAGTTCCTTTTGATCTCATCTAGGAGAGCCTTCTGTGCTTGGGACCCATTCCCTGTTGAAGTTTCAGCTTTGGGTGTGGAGTCCACATTGTCTCCCTCTGAGTTTGGTTCCTCCCTCTGAGGATAGTAGGACTCCAGAGTCTTTGTCTTTGTAGTCTGCTTTCTACCCATTTTGAGGCAGGGTCCTAGCCACACCCTTCCTCTAGGATCCCAAGCCTTTACTGTAGAGGGTTTTGCCCTGGGGCAAGAGTTACTATGTTTTCAGGGTCAGAGGGGGGGGTTTGGAGCAAGTGAGGTTCACTCTGTCATCTTGGTCTTTGGATGTCCTGAAAGGGGCTTTTTAAAAATTTCTGGGCTATGAAGTGGTAGCCCCAGGAGTGTTTGCTGTCCAGGACAGGAGCCCCTCTATTTGCTTCTTACCTTGCTCTTTCCAGTCCCAGCCCTTTAGTGATAGGCCTGGTAGTGGACCTTGGCCGTGCCTTCCAGGCCTGCCTCCAATTACTTCCTGTTTGTTAGTATATATCTGATTTTGATATTGATCTTTTTTGGTACAGTAAGCCAAATATGCCCAACCCTTCCAATCCTCTTTTTGGAGAAAGTATTCATGATTTATAGCACTGAGGCTCTAGAGAGTCTATGTGATTTTCATCTGTTTTATTTATTTGTCCTGATCCATATTTTCCAACACAGTCTTTGCCATCTTTCCCTGGGTTGACTACACAGGAAATCATCAAATATGAAGGTACTTAATGATTGAGATTGGAGGAGTCCTTTATGTTCTTCAAATAACTTCTCTACCCAGGCCCCACATAATAGCATCTATTCTCAAGTTCATTTTCAGGATGACAATATTTGAATTGGACAGCTTGTATACCCTCAGATAGCTGCCACGTCCATGGGAGGTATATTAGGATTATTTCCTTATGATAATTAAAGAATCTGACCATTGTAGGTTCTTCCCTTGAAAAACTAATCATGAGTTCAGAAAAGGATGTCTATGAACTCAACCATATGTGTACAACTTCTCTGACTTCTCTACTACTACCCTTGTGACAGATTTGATACATGGGCTGCAATTATCTTTATGGTGATCCAGTGGCTTATGTTCACTGTGAGCACTGAAAGCTGGATGACCAAGTGCCTCAATGAAAATAATTCTGCCAATTCATTTATTTGCTTCTTGGAGAACCTATAGACTTAACCTTCATTTGAGCAAGGGAGAAACTATGGGTGTAGGTCTTTTCCTTTAGGAGTATGTTAACTTGTAGGTTGTCGGACCAAGAGTACATATGAAGAATGGCAACAATGAATGTTTGAAGGTGATCTAAGAACTGTGTGATTTTAGCCCTTGAGATCATCAATTCTAAAACTCTCATGTACAGAGGAGGAAATCGAGGCCCAGGAAGGTTGTATCTTGCCCAAAGATACACAGAAAATATGATGTGGAGCCATATTTTGAATATGTCTCCTTATTCTAAGGCCAGGTATTCTTTCCATTAGCCCAATTCTCTGAGGTATAGAGGTGAAGGGGGAGATTTCTCCTCTACTGACAACTAGCAAGCTATAACCCTAAGTCAATTGGGAATTATAGCATATTCCAAAATATGATGCTTTTGAGTTCACGGATAAAACCTCAGTTACTTTTCGTTTTGACATCCGTCTCTGGCCTATTTACTCCCTTTTCTCGATGTCGTTTGCATAAGGGACGCCCTGTGAAATTCATATACTTTGTCACTCTTCTCCAGAGGTTCAGATATTCATAAGGAACACAAAGCACATTTCAAAGAAAAATATAAATTATTTTTAGCTCACTCAGTTGGGAAAATTAGAGTGGACTTATTATATTTCATATAGCTAACTAGTAAGAAATGTGGCCCATAATCAGCAGTCTGAAGAAACAGAGGGCAAATTTACCAACATTTGATTTTTTAATGTTTTATTTAAAACTACCTTACCATTAGGTTATGATGATTCTTGAAAAATCTCCAACTCTAGCTTTAAAATAATATTAAAGTGAAAATACAATTTCATGAAACTCTGACAACTAAAATAATACTAATTTAAGTGCCCTGTGTCTATTCCCTGGAGAGGATAGCAATAGTCCAGATGTGAGGTGAGGAAGGTCTGGGAAGTGTATGCAAGAATGGAAAAGGAGGGAAAGGGTTAAAGCATTATGGAGGAAGAATGGAGAGAATAATCTGAGTCATAGATTTTCCCAGCTGGAAGGGATCTCAGAAGCTACTAAGTCTAATCCATAGCTGAGTAAGATTCTCTTCTACAAAATACCTGAGCATTGACCATCTAGTCTTGCCTTGAAGATCTCAAGGGGAGAGGAATGCGCCACTACCATTCATTACTTTTGTGACCTTTGGTGAGTCTCTTTAACTCTCTGGGTCTCAGGTTTTTCTTCTATAAAATGAGGAGTTTGGACTAGATGACTTCAGAGATCCATTCCACCTCTAAATCTATGATTTCTGATATCCCATGACTACTCAAGGGCAGCCCATTCTATTTCTGACATCCTTATTCATTAGGAATTTTTTTCCTTACATATGACATTCATCTGACTATAGTTCTCCACCCATTGCTTTCAGTTCTGCCCTGTAGGACCAAGTAGAACAAGACCAATCCTGTTTCCATATGACAATCCCTCACATGTTTACAGACAAATTACCAAAGATTTAGAAGACTAAATTCAACTCTTTGAATGGATCCTCAGAAGTCCCTTTTTAATGACTAGCTTTCTCTTTTATTTTACTTGCTAAACACATCGATGTAACCAAGGACATTGTAAGGCTTGTATTTGGGATCAGAAAACTTAATTTTAGTGTATTATTGCATAATGTTATAAATACTTTCTGGACACAAGCCATTCTATTTGCTATCACAGTATCCTTATTGTGAGAACAATATCTTGGGCTACCTACTTGAACAAAGATTTTTGGTTTAGTGACATACATTGTCAGGATATAAGGCTGGAATTGTTTTCTCCCATAGTCAGTTACGCTGAATCAATCATGCTCTTGTGATCCCTTATGACCACTGGCCAGCTAGACTTAGGAGAAAACTCTGTGTGACCCTGAGATAGTGGGGCCTATGAAGTAGCACATGTCCATTCAGTATGCTATTAGTAGGCTAAGAAGAATTTCTCTCTTAGTAAGTAATGAAGAAATAGCTTAAGTTAATTTGAAGTCCCCATGTTTTGCAAATGATATTGAAAAATCTATCAAAGATACTCATGCTTGTATAGTTAGGTTAAGATAAGAGCTGAAGAAATGTAGAAATGTGGGGAATGGAGGTGATCACATGATACCCAAGATGGATTAGGAACTTGTTGAGTTCTAGATTCAAAGAGTAATTAATAATGATTCCATGTCGGTTTGGCAGGAGATATATAGCAGAGGAACTCTGAGATCAGTTCTGTTCAACATTTTAATCAATGACTTAGTTAAAGCCATAGATGATGTACTAACCTAATTTGTAGATAATACAAGGATAGGAGAAAAAGCTTCATCTTGAGGGTCATGATCTTAAAAAAGTCTTGACAGACTAGAACAGTGAGCTCAATAGAGACAAATGTAAAGTTTTATACTTGAATTAAAAAAATTAATTTTACAATGGATGAAACATTTAAACAGCAGTTGATTTGACAAAGATTAGGGTGTTTCAATGGATAGTAAGCTCAACAGTGAGCTTCAGAAACCAAAGAATTTAATGCAATATTAGGCTACATAAGGAAAACGAAGTGGCTAGGAATAAGGAGGTGATAGTCTGATTGTATTCTGCCCTGGTGAGATCAAATATGAATGTATTATTTTCAATTTTGTATACCACCTTATACTTTATACTTGTATACTTTACGAGAAGAAAGTCAGGAAAGATCCTTAGTGCCAGAGTGGGGCTCTTGAGAAAGAATTTCTAGTGTATGCCTTGGAATGGGGGATAGGTGCTGAAAGAGGGAAGTTGTCCAGAGTTAGAAAAATCTACTTCAGGAGGCTATCCTATGATTTAGGATGAAGGGACTGTAGAGATCATACAGGCCACTCTTTTTATTTTAAGGATTTTATTTTAAGGCCCAAAATAGTGAAATTACTTGCCTAAGACCAAAAAATTTGTAAGTAGCAGTGCTGGAATTTGAACCCGGTACTTCTTTTGGACCAATCCAGTACACTTCCCACTTTTCCATAGCTAACTCTTGTGGGAAATGTAGATAAGATGTCTTGACTCTTGTAGGGATTGGACCAGATAACTAACTTCTGAGGTCTCCAATTTGAGTCAATACTTCTACAAAGGCCACTAAAGACACATTTTGACAATCTCATAATTTTCTTGAGGACTATACCTGGCCTATAACAGCTACAATTGCCATTAAAGTTAGGGAGAGACACACAAAAGGCATGGAGAAGAATTCAAGTGATACTTAACTTTTTTTTTGGGGGGGGGAGAAAGTAGTTTCTTAGAAACTCTTTATGAACAGTCCTAGGAGGCTTTCCATTGGAAAAATTTTTATCTTACAGTATCAAATTGCGTTCCCTATGTCTTCCTAGTATTGAAATGAAAGATTCTTGTGTGTTTATGCTCTGAATTTGAAGGTTACAATTTCTACCATGTCATTTAGGAACTCTGCTTGGCCATGGGGACACCTGGGCTTTGAATTCTGTGTAAGCTGAAGTTTGGTGTCCGTTGATTTTTCTGGTCCAGATCTGTAGGTGATAGACTTCTATAGTCAAGGGAGGTCGTGGTGAGCTATAGATCAAAATGCTTTTTCTCTCCTTCCACTATAATTTGTGGGGAAGGGGGTGAAATGGCCAATTGATTATAATGCAGAGTATAAAAAGATCAAAGTCACACAGCACATGGTAGCGGGGCTGTCCGCAGAAAAGTAGTAGGAACTCTCGGGAAAATGTTCATGTAATATATGAGGCATTAAAAATTCTGTTACATTATTCTTGCCACCAAGATTGTAATGAAAATGGGAAATGGCACCAACTTAACCCATTCTCATTACAATCGTTAGATTGTAATCTTGTGTTCTCCCTCTCAAGAGGATGCTAAATGAGATTTTAAACAAAGGAGAGGACGGAGAAGTATGGAGAATAAAGGAGCAAATAGAAATTGAAAAGCAAGAAGGAGGGAGGCATGATAGACCCACCTCTGTTCTTCTTAGGCCCCCTCTTTTACTTTGGAAACAGTCAGGGAGTGCTAAGCGTTGCAAAGACCAATTTGAGCCTATTTGGGTGATTTATAACTGAAACCAAGTGTTTTAGGCCTTAAGACAAGGGATTTATCAAAACACAAAGGTATTCTTTTCATTTGGGAGTTGGGAGTCCATTTTAAGATCAGAAACCAAATGGAGCAATCCAAAGTACTGACAGTCCCATCCCTGCAGCTGTGCTCCTGGTCATGATGGCTTCTTGGGTCTAGTTCCATTTTAGCTTCTTTATATTCAACTCTTGGAGGCAGCATGGTCTAACAGAAAGCATGCCAGCCTCAGAGACAGAAAGAATTGGGTTCAGGTTTTGCTTCTAACACATACTGATATTGGACAAGACTAAACTCAGTGCTTCAGACAGCTCTCCAGGACTCTCAGTTGCAGAGCAGATGGTGATGTGTACTGGTGGAGAAAGTTTCCTCCTTGAGAGTTCTCATATCAATGAGATCACAGGCTCTGCTCCTCACCTCCACTACACTGAATGCTGTGGAGTTCTTAGAAGAGTCTCTGCTTTGGGGAAATATCTTGGGGAAGTCAATCCATTGCTTGATTTGAATCAAAAGTGCAAATATATAGAACATTATATACAAAAGTGAAAAAAAATACATGAAAATGTTCCATGCTATACTCCCCTCCCCCCAGATTTGTTGAAAACTGTTGTAGATCATGTTCAGTTATTTCAGTCATATCCGATCCTTCATGACCCCATTTGGGGTTTTCTTGGCAAAGATACTAGAGTGGTTTGCCATTTCTTTCTCCAGCTCATTTTTATAGATGAAGAAACTGAGTCAAACAGGGTTAAGTGACTTGCCAAGGGTCCCATAGCTAGTAAGTATCTGGGCCTGATTTGAACACAGGTCATCCATTCAGGCTGGACACTATACCCACTTCACCACCTAGCTGCCCTGTTTTAGGTCACAGGATCATAAATTCAGAAGTGGAAGGAACTTAGAGCTCATTAATATAACGTTATTTTATAGATGAAAGTATAGATAAAGTCCAGAGAGGCTAGGTACTTTGCTTAAGAACACACAAGAAAACTTACCCTGGGATGGAGGAAATATGTAACAAAAAGTTTCACCATGGTTCAAAGTAGTTTGTTTTGTTTTGTTTTTTTGTTGTTTTCTGCCAGCTGCTTAATGAATAATTCCCTCACTAAAATCTCAGAATTATGGAATCAGAGACTATAGAGAGTTGGAAGATTTTTCAGCAAGCTTCTAGACCAAACCAGACCCCAAAGTAATGCCCACTACAATATACCCAACAAATGGTCATCCACCCACAGTTTGAAACTCTCCATTCAAGGAGGGGAAATCCCTCCACCGTCAGTTCATTCCATTTTGGACAACATTTTTTTTGTTAGGAAAATATCTTTACATTAAGCCTAAATTAGTCTATTTAATATTGAAGGGAGAAGGGGAATCGCAGTCAATTCATAAGCACAGGCATACAGATTCAGTAGTTTCAGAACTTTTGTGCCTTTCATAAGAATTCTGGGGAAAAAAAGTTTTAAGTAGGAGAAGGGGTGGAATTTTATTGACCCCAAAAAAGTTGTTTTGGATTGTCTCTAGAGTAGATTTTTTCCAAATTCTTCTTTTCCCCCAGAAATACTTATAAGTTAGAATTGACTAGACAATGGGAAGTGTAAGCTGCTGTTTTCCCCTTGGGTTTCTTCTTTTTGTGGCATCCAGAACTATATTTCTCTTCCCCCTCCCAATTTTTTTTTAAATAAAAAGACTATTTTGTGTTTTCTTTTCCAATTTTCAGTGCTGAGTAATCTACATTTTCCTGGGTTATGCTCTAATTCTTTTTATGAGATGAAACACACTTTTTTTTGTCAACCAAAAGTAGCATAGTGTCTCCAACTTTTATCCCTATCTATGACTACAAAGGAAAATAGGAGACCATTTCTCTTTCTAGTGGATTATTATTATTTTCATTATGGCCTGAGCTGAGATGGTTATGTGCCAAATTTGACCCCGAGGCAGGTATTTATGGCTTCTGAAGCCTAGGCACTCAAGGGTCACCGTAGTTTAACTAAGAATTTTCTCTTCCTAACTGCTAAGGAATTTTGGCATCCTGGACAAAGCTTACTCAGAAGCTGCCTCTGGCAGACAATACACAGAAGACTTCCAATTTTCTGGATATTCTGTCCTTGTGTTTCCTGAACCACAAAAATTAAAAGTAAAAATTTCATTCTGAAGCTTAAGAATAATTTAGAACTGCTACTCAGGCCCTATAATGAGGCAATCTTATTTAACCAGTCAGCAGTTCTTTCTGGTGAGTATTAATTTTTAACATCTTATTTAATGTAACATCTTCATGACAATCTATGTTTTTATACTAAAATTCTCATTTCCTTTAAATAATTAGAGTTTTGGTTATAATGAAGGAAAGAAAGCTGTCTTCGATGGAGTAAACATCTGTGATACAGGAAGAAGAAAAGCTCTTAAGAGTTGCCCTCATGAATTTCCTGTATCATAGAGTTGTTTCCTTGAGGAATCCAGATAAACACTTGTAAATTAGCTAAGAAAGCAGTCATGATCCTTTCACATGTAAGAGACACCAATGTTATAATGCCCAGGGAAATCTCGCTGGATTTTAATGCCTTTCAATTCATTTCAACAAGCATCTGTTCATTTGGTACTTGAAAAAAAGACCAATAGATTAGCACTACCCGGACATTTCTTCCAATCAGGAACCCTTCTAGGAACAGGGTAGAGATGGCTAGGATAATGGACTTCGAGCCAGGAGGTGCTTTAGGTGTCTTCAAGTTCAACCCTCTCATTTTACAGAGGAAAAAAATGAAGTATAATAGGACACAGAGATGGCATCTGAATGCATATTCCCTGACTCCAAATCCAACTCTCCTTCCACTCTATCATGCTGTTGTCAATACAAAGACAAAAATGTGGCAGCCCCTGCCCTCAAAGAGCTTACATTCTATCACGGAGACAGGATGTATAGGTAGAAATATATAAAAAATAGATGCAAAGTGATTGTGGTGGGGGGAGGGAGGTAGCTAGGGGTAGGTGGGTGAGGAAAGGCTTCATGTAGAAGGTGGCACTTGGGTAGAGTTTTTAAGCAAACTAGAGATTCTAATATCTGTGTGTGTGTTGGGGGGCAGAAATGCATTTCAGTCATAGCCACAGCAAAGGCACAGGGATAGGAAATCAAGTGCTGTGGAGGAGAAACAAGAGGGAGGCCTGCTTGACTGGATGATCGAATGCATGAAAGGGAGTAATGGGCCACAAGGCTGGATAGGTACATTGGGGTCAAAAGCCTCATGACTATAGCTCATGAAAACTTTCTCCTAGAAAAGAGTTAGAAGGCACCAGTTACAGCAAGCCCAGAACAAATGACTAGTTACTGAAGTGGGAATCATATTACAATAAATTGCTTGTGTGCAATTAGACCATCCACTAGTTAAAGCAACAGCCAAAACTAACCTTGAATCGGGACAAAGGATAATGAGAAGAAACTGAATCAGCTTCAACCTAACCCATTCAAATGATCCATTCATGCAGAAAAGTAGGAAATGGAAAATAAAAGGCCAAAACATTGACCTTGGTTTTCACCATTTCCTGAAAAAAATTTAACTGATACAAAAAATTGGCCACAAAGAGGTCAAAAAAGTCTCTAAACTAGCTTAGACAGCAAACACTTGATCAAACACTTGATTCTGATTCCTTGCCAAGCAGAGAGACAATGAAGCCAAGGGCAACACTCGATTGCCCTTGTTGAGAATGCAGACTCATTTGTAAAACAACATGGAAGCTGATAGCAGAAGATAACATGTAGTCTTCCATTATGAGCCAGTGGAAATCAGTGGAAGCAGAAACAAGTCTACAGAAAGCTTGACACGAGATCCAAATGAGTCCAAGAGATGGAGACCAAGCATGCCTAGATCAAACTATCAAGAAGAGAACAGAGATGGGAAAGGCACAAGTTTGTCTGTGCTTCTGCAGATTTCATTTCATCCTCAGTGATATTTGGACCATCACACCCCAGTCTCTGGGGTCCAATACAAAGAAGTGGAAGTGGCATTTAAGAAAACGAACTCAGAAAGAATAGCTGGATAAGACCAAATGCACACCATAGAAGTTAACACAATTTTGTAGGCAATGAGAGATCTTTTTCAAGAAACTATTTACAAGAAGGAAGGAAACATGATAAATAAGGGGGAAATCATGAATTATAATAAAAGACAGGAAAGAAGCATTTATTAAACACACTGTATGCTAGTAACTATGCTGAGAGCTGGGGAAAAATGCAAGTAAAATGAAAGAAAGTCTTAAAAAGTTTCAGAAAAGCCATCGAAAGGACATCAATAATTGCAGATCTATGTGGCTACTTTCTTGACTTTTACAAATCTTTGTAAGAATTATCTATATAAGGGGTATCTAGGTGGTGCAGTGAGTAGAGCACCGGCTCTGGAGTCAGGAGGACCTGAGTTCAAATCCAACTTCCAACACTTGACACAAAAGTAGCAATGTGACCTTGGGCAAGTTATTTAACCCCAATTGCCCTGCTTCCCCCCTCCAAAAAGAAAAAAAAAGAATTATCTATACATGTACTGAAGGCATCCTGGATGAAAATATAAGAAAGGAACACTGGTTTTCATAAATTATTTTCTACAGCAGATTGTATATTCACAGTCACACAATTGGCAGACAATATAAGATTCTTCTATTTATTTTTTCTTATTATAAGAAAGGATTTGATTAAGTAGAGTGCAACTCAGCCTTAAGGGCTCTCCTCTATCAAGGAGTTTCTCATGCATATGTTAAGATCATACAAGATTCCTTGATAAATGTAACCACAGAGACAATTCTGTTCAATGACCCACTGATTATTAACATTAAGTGAGGCATAAAATGGGGAGATACATGCTCATGAAAGGTCTTTGTCACTGTCAGGGTGGCTATCCTGTGCAAAGTCCAAATGGAAGAGAGATTCTTGATAGGTGGTCATAGGAATATTTTGTGTGTTCCTGTTTATAAATATTTTGCTGGTTGTATCAGACTCCAGAATACCACAAGGCCTCCCCCACACTATCCATGATCACTTGACATCAATTGATAGGATGTAAAAACTTAAAAAAGTCAAGACCATATATTCAGCTGTTAAGACTAGAGTATGCTGTTGTATGGCTGGTCCACTGGTTTAATATATCACGATGTGTTATGTTGGATGGGCACAGCTGTTAGAAAAGAGTTGGGTTCACAACTGAATATGAGCAGTAATGAGGGCCAAAGTACATTTGGGAAATTGTGATATTCCTTCAACAATTCCAAGAGGCTCTGTCAGTGATGCTATATGGCCATGTACCTTTGAACACCACAGTGTCTGAAAAACCAAAGTTGTGGGTGACTGGAAAGATAAATACACATGCTTAGTGGGTACAAAGGGGGAAGCATATTTCCAGAGATGTCCTATGGGTAGGAAGTGGTGTAACGGATATCATTGAAGAAAAATATAATCAGGAAAAGGAGTTGGATTAGCCATCTAATGAGAGTTAGAGATAACAGATATAACACCAGTGAATTATGAAAGGATCCAAATAAAGGCTCTCCAGTACATTGGGTAGATTGCTCTATAGAAGATCCATGAGAAATCCTGAACAAGACAGGGTGAGGTCATGGCTGTGTTGTCATCTGTCCAAATGGAGGGAGTATCTGTGTTGATGAGATTCAAGATTCATTCAAACATGGAACTATAAGAAATAACAGACTTTTACAGATCTTTAAGGTTAATAGTCACACTACTGAGGACCACCCTATGAGGCAGACATTGCAAATATTCTTATTTCTGTTTTATAGAGAAGGAAGCTAAGGCTCAAGATGGTTAAATGATTCATCCATATTCACAAAAGCAGTAAATAGAGGCAGCATGAAGTAGTAAATAGTAGAAAGAGAACCATATTTGGAGCAGGAAAAATCAATTAATCAAGGAGGAAGAATCCTAGTAGGTTAAAACCCTACTTCTGATTCTTACTAACTGTAATATCAGATAAGTCAATTAACCTTTCTGTGCCTCAGTTTTCTTCTCTGTAAAATGGGAATAATTATTACACTGCAAAGGAGTGTTTGAACAGGAAGTACTTTGTGAACCTTAAAGTGTTATGTAAACTTTAATATCTGAAAAAGACCTAGGGGCTTTATTTCACTGCAAACTGGAATGGATCAGCAGTGGCATTGTAGCCAAGAAACCCTACCAAAAACCTTAGGCTACATTTAAAGGGGTATAATTTTTAGACATAAGAAAGTGATTGATGTCTGTAGGTACTCTGCCTTCATTAGATCTTGCTGGGAACATTGTGTTCAGCTCTGGATATGAGAGCTTAAGGAGAATATGGATAAACCAGAGAATTTCCTGCAATGGGCAATCAGGTTAGTGAAGATGTCATGTGCGCTTCCATTGAAGGCAATGGGGGTGTTGATCCTGGAGCAGAGAAGTCTCAGGGGGAGCCCAATAGATATATCCAAACACTTGAAAGACAATCATGTGGTTTAGACTTTCTTTGGCCCCAACAGGCAGAAGCAGGAACAATGGGTAGAAGCTGTATCAAGGCATATTTGGGTTTCCCATTAGGAAGAGTTTCCTAGGGATCAGAACTGTATAAAAATGAAATTGTCTACTAGAGAGATAGGGGCTTCCCCTCATTAGAGGCCTTCAAGGACAAGTTAAATTGCCTTTTCTTGGTTTGAACTATATAAACAACTAAGATAACTTCCAACTGTAAAATGTTGTGACTCTGATATTTATAGCTGCTCAGGGTGCCAATCCTGTGCAATGAGATGCTGAATGAGCATAATAAAGCACTAACATTTATTTAGCACTTGAAGGCTTGTAAAGGATTTTATAAAGGAGATCATCTTAATTTGATTTGATTCTCACAACCCTGTGAAACTGGTGCCATTAGTATCTCCATTTTCCAGATGAAGAAACTGAGACTCAGAGAGGTAAAATGACTTCCTTAAGGTCAATACCACTAATAAGTTTCTGAGGCAGGATATGAACCCAGGTTTCCCTGACTCCAAGGCCAGTGCTACACCAGCAAGGCCAATGTACCAACTAACTGCCTCCGTAAATGATCCATAAAGAAACTTACTCCAATTGTTCTGTCTTTTTAGGTATGTTCTGGAGAGCAGATTGACAAAAGCAATCCCTGTGTTAAAAGATAGGAGTCCCTTCAGCACAGCTCAGGATGCACAAAACTAAAAACAACCATAATAGGAGGTCAAGTTTAGGCAACCTTGTGGGGACCAAGGGCCGCAGAAGACGATAGAAGAAACTAAGAAAGCCATATAGCTGAACTAGCTTTTCAAACCAGCATTGGTTTTACATTTTGTATTGTTTTGACAGATTTTTATAAGCATGTTCCATAGATATGGTAATATAGAAAACAAGGTAAAAATTGAATATGTGCATAAATAAAAAGAAATTACAAACATACAATCTATATAATTATATTACTATGCCAAACCTACATTGCATTTCAGGAACACCTCTGGTCTGTTTACTCTTTTTCAGGTAAAGAATTTGGTTTTAAATGTTAGAGCCTTTAAGGGGATAATGAATAAATGTAGGAGGAAAATGTTAATGTTTTGAGCATGGGGTGGTAATTTGTAAGAAGAGAGAAAAGAAATCACCAAAAGGTCTAGGTTCCTAATGTAAATGTGTGGCACTGGTAATGTGAGCATGGCGCTAGGCCAGAGGGGGATGAAAGAAGCATAAAAATAGAGAAATGCCTTGGGGACTGAAAGGAAATTGTGATTAGAGGAATAATAATTTTTTTATGCTTGCAGTTCCTTTTGTACAGTCACAGTTTATAGTTATAGGTCTTTTCTTTCCCCCACTGTGGCACCTGTAAAATGAAGAGTTTGGGCTAGATGGTCTCTTAAGGTCCCTTCTAGCTCCAAACCTATGGTCCCATTATCCTTTGAACTATCGTAGGTTTACAGGGAAAGACATTGACTCATGGATCAGTGGAGGGACTTAGTTTAAGTTTTTCAGAGGCCCTTTGGTAAAGATGGAATGAATAGTCCATATTTCTTAGGTCTGTCTTCTATTCTATTGCCTTGATAATTCTGGTGGTCTAGGGATGAGAACAAGAATGCCCACCAGACCGATCTTCACTGTTAGTGTCTGTGGCTCTAGCAATCCATCATTGACATTTAAATACCAGGACGAAATGATATTCATCAGATCATATTTCTAGTTTGGAGAAGAGAAACTGAAGGGTGATCTCAAAGTCTTCACATATGAAAGGCCCATATACAATCAATCAATCAATATTAAGTGCCTACTAAGTGCTAGGCACTTTGCTTAAGCCCTGGGCACACAAAAAGAGGCAAAAGTCAGTTCCTGCCCTCAAGGAGCTTACTATCTAACGAAGGAGACAACATGTTAAATATATGTGAAACAAACTATATAGAAGATAAATAAGAAATAACTAACAGAGGGAAGCCACTGAAATCAAGCAGGTTTGGAGAAGGCTTTCTATTAAAGGTAGAATTGTAGTTGGGACTAAAGGAAGACAGAGAGGTCAGTAGTGAGACATGGGGAGAGAATATTCCGAGAATGGGAGACAACCAGAGAAAATGCAAGACCTGAGAGATGGTGGGTCTTGCTTATGGAATATCTAGGTCAGTGTTATGGTTCAAAGAATACCTTTTGGGGAGTAAGGTAGAAGAAGACTGGAAAGGTAGGAGGGGCTTAGGTTATGAAGGGCTTTGAATGTTAAACAGCATTTTGTATTTGATCCTGAAAGTGATAGGGAGCCACTGGAATTAATTGAATAGAGGGGTATCATGATCAGACCAATGCTTAAGGAAACATGGTGGCCAATTCTATCTTCTTTCTCTATTGAGGTCAAAATAAGAGGATTCAGGTTTAATGTAAAAATATTTTTATTGAGGCTATTGGCTTGTTAGACTAGACTACTAAGGAAGATCGCAGAAACTTGCTTTTCTGGTAACAGCTAATATAATAGCTAGTATTTTCTTGTTTTGTTGTTGTTCAGTCATTTTCAATTGTGTTCAACTCTTTGTGATCCCATTTGGGGTATTCTTGGCTTGATACTTGACAGGTTTGCCATTTCCTTCTCCAACTCATTTCACAGATGAGGAAACTGAGGTAAACTGGGTTAAGCGACTTGCCCAGGGTCCCATAACTGGTAAGTGTCTGGGGCCAGATTTGAACTCATAAAGAGCAGTCTTCCTGGCATTCCATCTATTGTGCCATCTAGCTGTTAGCACTTACACAATTTTAAAGGTTGCTTTGCATGTGTTAATTCATTTGATCCTTACAACAGCCTTATCAGGTAGGTGCTGTTATTATTCTCATTTTATAGATGAAATTAAAACACAGAATGATAAGTAATTTGCCTGGAGTTACACATCTAATAAGTCTCTGAGACAGGCTTCAAACTCAGGTCTTTCTGACTACAATTCTCATACTCCGTCTATTGCACTACTTAGTTTCCTATTTGTCTATTAAAAGGAAGATAAAAATAAACTAAACAATCCAGTGAAAACAGATGGGTACTTTACCTGATCATATCTAAATCCATTTTATTTCTACTTTGTGTATGGTAGTGAACTTTCTGAGTGGAGTACAAGATAGCTTTAATGCATATCATGGAAGTGTAAGTCTCAGACAGACAAACTTAGTCTTGAGATAAGGAAATGCTTGCTTGTATTAGATAGATACAAAAGAGGAATGGGTTGCATTGAGGAGTAGTGATCTTCCTCTCTAGTAAGGAGAGTAAAGCAAAGGCTGAGTGATTTCTCATCAGGTAAGCTGTAGCAGACAGGTACAGGTTGGCCAAGATGACTTCTGAGGTCCTTTCAATGTGGAGTTCCTGTGATTTAGTTCATTTTAATTTATTAATTTAATTAATTCAACTTAATTCAATTCAAAAAGCGCTGGTTAAATACCTACCTAATGATCACTTTGGCAAAAGAAACTTCATTGACTTATTACCCAGGAAATCATCAGATAAATTTGCCTTTCTATGTTTAAGGTAATTACCTGCAAATGTAAATATTTACTTTCAAACTTGGATGACTTTTTCTATATGCTAAGTTCATTTTTCTTTTAGCATGGATTGAACCACATACCCTACTTGTGAGGACAGTTTTAGACTATTTGGCCAAATGACTAGCCAGGCAAGTGCTGTTATCAGGAAGAAGAAAGAGTTTATAAAGGCAAGTAGTTTATAAGGACTTCAATTCATGGTAGACAGAGCCATATCTGAGTGCTCTAACTGGTGGATAAAGATCATTAATAATTTATTCAAAGTGTATGTTCCAGTGTTTAAATAAAGGTTGAACACACATTCCTATGTCACCGCTAGTTTTATTTAAAAGCTTTTTCTCCCCATTCACCCCCTATTTTCAGTTGGGTTGGATTAGACCATGATGTAACTAGAACTGACCTTGTAGTTATAATAGTGTCTGGTAAGAACTGGTTTGCAATAAAATTCAATCTGGCAGTTCCAGGAACTTAAAGCATATTTTTCTCTTCTGTATTTTTCATTCATTCTATTCCCCTAGCAGAATTATTTGTTCTTCTATTTGTACAGCTGTTTAAAATGGCCACTCTTATGTGCCATTGAAGATAGCTTTAATAAAGCCATTTTGTCATGTTAGTACAGCATCTTTGGGTCACCTTTCAGAATTCAAGACCAGATGGGAGCTAGGTCCATTGCACCATTGGGTCTCTTCTTGTTTGGGTTTCTTATGCATCTTTCCATAGCCCAAACTGACTTTTTCCAGCTGAGTGGGGACTCAAGTGAATGAGTCTCGATCTGTCACTAAGTGTGAATACTTAGGAAAATTCACAGTAGAAAAAAAGTAGAGCTGTAAGTGAATAAGTAAACAGAGTATTGATGCATAAGAATATTTTAATTGACATTTGAGGTGCCAACTACACATCTATTTTATGATATTTTCTATTTTTCCTTCCAATGGTATCTTTTGTCATGGTTAATCCTATATGTTAGTTATTTAGAAATATTTGAGCAATAATGAGTATAATTTGACTATAAAAGAGCCTTAAGGAGAAAGGTTTATATGAAAAATGACATGACTTGGTGAGCCTAGTATAGAATTTTTATGGATGTAGGGGCTGTGGATGTAGGCTAGCTAGGTGGCCCAGTGGATGGAGTGCCAGGTCTGAAATAAAAAATATTTATGAAAAAAAAAATCTTCCTGAGTTCAAATCTGGCCTCAGATAATTACTAGCTGAGTGACGTTGGGCAAGACAAGTAGCACCATTTGCCTCAGTTTCCTCTTCTGTCAAATGAGGTGGACAAGAAATGGCAAATCACTCCAGTATCTTTGTCAAGAAAACTGCAAATGGGGCCAAGAAGAATCAAGCACAACTGAACAATAACACAAAGGACTGTGAACAATTACTTTGTCAGGGACCCATTGGAGCATAAATCACTCCCTATTTATTTGGGGTCAATTTAATAAAAAAAATTATCAAATTCCTACTGCATGCCAGGAGTTGTGTTAGTTGGTAGGATACTATAACACAGAAGTTGTGTTAGTTACTGGGTATATTAA
>NW_027186304.1:40518301-40534770 GCF_028583685.1 Petaurus breviceps papuanus | reverse complement strand
AAAGAGAAGGAGGAAAGGAGAGGGAGAAAGAGAATAGGAGAGAGAAAAGAAAAAAGGAAAGAAAGGAGAGAGGGGAGAGGAGAGGAGAAAAAGAGAGAAAATGAGAGGGAGAGAGAGAAGAGAGGAGAATGGATGAATGTAAAACCTGTGGTCAAGTGCTTTTAAAACAACCTCTACCCAATGTGACAGGGGAGGGGTGAGCAAGAGTTCCTTGAATGTGACTAATGTAAAGCCAGTATGGATAGATTACTCTGGCCCAATAAAAACTCTTATTTCCTTGGTCTGTCTTGTTGCCTCTACATTCACTTCATGAAGCTTGTGTAGACAAGCCACGCAGTTTTGGATAAGCAGCATTGCCATCATAGTTATGATCATTAGCTGCTTTGCTTCTTTTCATTTTGCTTGTGGTTCATCTGGGGTCTTCTGAGTGCTGCTAAAGGGCTTGGAAAAAAATTTGAATTGCACTTGTAGATATTTATTTTCATTGTATTATTTAGAACTCCAGCACAGGGAACTTAGCTAATTCCCAGTTCACTAATTCACAAAACCTAAAATTCTTATCCCCCTCCTCAGTGAAGCTTTAATCGCAGTGAGATGGAGTAAGGGCTTGTATTACTAAAACTTCATTACACATACAAAATATTCTTGAGCACTCCTACGCTGTGGTGTAGGAGCATAAATAATTAAAACAGATCTACACTTGTCAAAAGAAATGAATCAGAGACATACTCTACTGTTTGCCGACCCTGAATCGGCAGTGACTTCCTCATTAATGCAATAATCCACGAAGGATTCCCATAGTTAATGGGAATTATTGAAGGACTAGCATGCTAATATTTTTCAACCAAATGGCCATCCAATATTCAAAGAGATGGGCCTTTGCAAAGACACTTAGACAAACTTATCCCATCCTTAACGATTCTTTCCAGTTAGAAGCTTGGGGGTCAGATTTTTAAAGGTGACATTTGTGGTTTGCAAATCTCATCATTCATTCCTTGTTGGTGCTAAGCATTTAAGATTTCATTAGAGCTTCTGGCGGATGTCTTCTTCCTGATTCTCTTTATCTTTTCTCCTTCAGGTTTCAGTTCCAGGGATCCAAGGACCAACTTTTGAGGTCATTTTTCTCTGTTTTTTACTGAAAGCCAAGAAAGAAGTCACATGACTAGTTATGCAAACTAAAGAAAATGACAAGTATTCAGGGATTTGGCGAGTAAAGAGTCATAATTTCATTATAGGCCATTTCTATAAGTTAATGAATTTCTAGAAAACCCTTAAATGTAAATAAAAGGTTGTCTCACCATGTTGACTCCCAGTTTTGATAAAAACAAAATGTCAGTGGTGAAAAGATAAGGCTCTTTGGTAGGCTAAGTTCCACTCAGAAAAAGAAATATTTTACTATGTTTAGTCAAGAAGCAAAATAGTTCTTTGCACTAATAGAGATAAGATTTATCCATTATAGATGATGCAGAAGTGAATATCTGAGCCCCATTGCATCATATATGTACTGTCGACTTCTAAGGATATATCTTGTTGAATAGTATAACTAGAATAAAAACTTTTGTGGGCTCAATCAGGAGAGAAATAACCTATTTTTAGTAACTAGGAAAAACCCAGGGAAAATTAAGGACCAAGCATTACAGAATGTACAAAAGTAAATACATGCACATAAAGCATAAGAATTAATCTAACAAGCAATAGCACAAATATGGTCCTTGAGAATCTTAACACAGTGCCTTACACAGTAGCTATCTCATGTTTATTGAGTGCCAATAGATTGAAGTTTACTCCTTTGTTGCAGAAAAAAATCTTTTTTTCTCACTTAATATTAAATTTCCAAAAGCAATTTCTAAAATATTTCACATCCTTGTTTCTTTTAAAAAATAACTTATTAAGAGCTTGCTTTCATGGGTTTTACTACTATTTGGCTGGGAGGGGGATGGGATAAAGACTAAATCTGTGATTTCATTGAGATAGTGAACTTCCACTGAGGAAATGTTGTGATTAGCATCTTCTTTGGAATTTATAATCTCAGAGAATGATTCAGGGGCTTGATTTGATTTATACAAGAAGTATGTGACATAGGTAGGATTTGAATCCAGGTCTTTCTGACTCAGAGACCTACTCTTTTTTTTTTATGACTCACCATTTTCTTTATTTGTACAAAATAGTGAATAATCATACCCTGGCTGGGAAAAAAGGGAGTTTTAGCTTTAAACAAGTCCTTCTGTTCTGAAGCATCTATTTTGAAGGCTTGGGACCAGCAGCTTTAGCCCCAGCATCTTTGGGTTTGGACTCGGCAGGCTTAGCAGCCTTAGAATCAGACTTGGCTGCCTTGGGATCGGACTTGGCAGCCTTGGAATCAGACTTGGTGACCTTGGGGTCAGACTTGGTGGCCTTGGGGCCAGATTTGGTAGCCTTGGGATCTGACTTACTGACCTTGGCAGCAGACTTGGCAACCTTGGGGTCAGTGGGCTTGGCAGCCTTGGGGTCAGTGGGCTTGGTAGACTTGGGGTCAGTGGTTCTGGCAACCTTAGAGTCAGGCTTTGTGATCCTAGAGCCTGGACGTTTGATGCCGATCCTAGGACCTGGACGCTTGGTAGCCATCTTGTGGCTAGCACGCCGGGCGCTGGCCTTGGGGATCTTGTGCCTGAGGAGCTTGACTTTGGAGGCCTTGGTGCTCAGGGCCTTGATGGCCTCTGCTCGGGCCTTGATGGCTTTGGCGTTGTTGGCCTGCATCTTCTTCAGCCCCTTCTTATTGTGTTTCTTGGCAAAGCGCATGTTTCTCAGAAACTTGGGGTCAACCCCTTTCAGAGACTCGTATCTCTGTGACCTAGGTTTCTTGATGCCATTTCTGTGCCATTTTCGTGATTGGTTGTGAGTGGTATGGTTCTTAGACTTAGCCATCTTTACACCGCAGCCTGTGCTAACAGGCACTCCACCGACCAGAAGACGAGACCCACTCTTTTACCACTATATCACATAAGCTTCTCAATAATAGCAGTACCACATTTGAATGATGTAGTCTGATATTTTACTGGGTTATGACTCTGGATGCTTGGAGATTATAATGATCATAATAGCTGTTATTTATGGAGCACTTTAAGGTTTATAAACTGATTTATATGTGTTTTCTCTTTTGATTCTCACAACAATCTTGTGAGGTAGGTGTTACTGATTATTCCCATTTTACAGATGAGGAAACTGAGACAAACAGAGGCTACATGACTTGCCCAGAGTCTCACAGCTAGTAAGTATCTGAGGCTGGATTTGAATTCCACTTTACCTGACTGCAGGTCCAGTGCTCTCTACACTGTGTCACCGAGTTACAGTGGAACCCAAGTTTGAACAGGTTTGTATATGAAGCTGGCAGTAGCCTATTTCTGCTTTCTAATGTGGTCTGGAGAGGCTCATCTACAGGAAATTGGTTGAAGGCTTCTGGCAGCATGTGAGAAAATGGAAGAGCCCAGATCTCCCACAAATACCCCAGGAAAACTCTAAAAATGCACCACAAATAACAATGACAAAGGAAAGCAGAGAAACAACTATAAGATCTCTATCCAGTTCAGGACTGTACTAGAATACTTCCAGAAATTTGTGAAGGCTCTGAGAGGAGACAAGCCAGTATAGGCAGAAAGCAGAGCTCATAAGTAGACCATTATCACAGCAGGAGACAGGGGCAGTCCATGCTCAATTTAGCAGCCAGGTAGCTTATGTCCAACCCAGAATCTAGGCAGACCATGCCAGAACTATAGCAATAGAAAGGACAAGATTGATGCCCAGCCCGTCTAGCACCCATGCAGCCCACATCATAGCTACAGCAAAAGGAAGGCCAGGGAAGTACCTGGCATATTAAGCAGATCTCACAGGAGAGGGGGCTTGCTACCAGCACAACTAGCAACATTTCATTGGGGCCAACTCTGATTTTGGAACTTTGAAAGGAGACAGAGAAGGGACTAATTCCTGCATGGGACAGGCTAGTCTTAGTCACCATATCTAAAACTTATCTTACCGACACTAACAAGAGTAGGGTGAGAAAGAGAGGAAGAATCTGAGTATAGGGGCAGCTAGGTGGCTCAGTGAATAGAACACTGGCCCTGGAGTAAGGAGGACCTGAGTTCAAATCTGGCCTCAGACACTTAACACTTACTAGCCACAGTGTGACCTTGGACAAGTCACTTAACCCCAATTGCCCTGCCTTCCCCTCTCCAAAAAGGAAAAAAAAAGAATCTTAGTCTGAACAAATTGCATATGTGTGTGCACATATACACATACAACCATCCAGAAATGGAGACTAGAGATATGAGTAAAGAGAAGAAAATGTTTAATTCTATGAAGAAATGTAATAGACTGACAGAAGCTAAAGAGGTGGTTCCAGAAGATGAGAGTAACTCTGTAGCACCTCCAAGTAAAACTCAGAAAAAAGAATGATCCGGAAACAAGATCATTCTTTAAGAATAATTGCAAGAAATGAAGCATGGGATAATTTAAATGAAATGAAAACTAGACAGGAAAGAATGGGAAAGAGAATTAATACTTGGAATAGATGATGGTAAAATTTATCTAAGACTGGAACTCCTGAAAATTAGAACGGGCCATATAGAAAGAAAGGACTCCATAAAACAACAAGGAATTTTAAAACAAAATTAAAAGATTGAAACTAACAAAAAAAGCAGAAAAGTTCATGTAGTATACTATCAAAGACAACTGACCCAAAAAACAGGTCATGGAGAGATAACCTGAAAATGATTAGGCTACTTGAAAGTCATGACCACGAGAAAATTCTTGACATATTTCAAGAAAAAAATGAATGAAAACAACCCAAATCTAGTAGAGGGTAAAATGAAAATAGAAAGAATTCACTAGTCACTTTCTAAAATATATACCAAAGTGAAAACCCCCAAGTAATATCTAGAGCTTCCAAGTCAAAGGAAAAAATACTTCAAGCACTCAGAAGAGTTAGCTACATAAAAATACACACATGGGTTGATCACAGTTTTTCAACAGAGGGGGGGGTGGTTTCATCAGCCACTAGTTTTGCAGTAGCAGAAACTTTCCTCTGAGGAAGGGCAAGGAGAGGTGCAAAGTTTTTTTTTTTATCAACTTTCCTGCTTCAATTACATAGTTTTTAGACAATATAGAAACAAATTTAAGGCACATAGGTAGCATAGTAGATAGAGCAAAGGGACAGGAATCATGAAAATCTGAGTTCAAATCTGGCCTCGGACACTTTGTGAACTTGGGCATGTCACTTAGTCCTGTTTGCCTCAGTTACTTCATCTGTCAAATGAGCTGGAGAAGGAAATAAACCACTCCAGTATCTCTGTCAAGAAAACCCCAAATGGGGTCACAGAATTGGACATGACTGAATGACAACAAAACACGAATTTAACTATTAGTGCTCTAAAGGTGTGATCTTTTGTTCAAAGACTATTGATTAAAATATTGTTGATATTAATATACAACTGGACAAAATGGTTCAAATCAGCATAGGTGTTTTCACTGTAAATGGAGCCAAAAGACAAAAGGAGGTTGCAGCTACATCACCATGGCTTACTGTTTCTCTTTGGAAAGGCCATAGAAAGGTTCTGGCAGAGGTTTTCATCATCTATCCAAAGCCAACAGGAAACATCATTGCATGGGATTCTTGGTCACCTCTCTTTGTAAGGCTTCTGCTTTGCATAAACAAAAAGAAAGAACCAGTATCACTGATAAATGATTGAATCCAAGATAAATAGGGAGATAGAAAGACACCATGTACTTCATCCACCAGGACAAAACTAATGGCTTCCCAGGGTTCTGAAGGGATTGTCAGATGTTATTGCCGAGCCATTCTCAATGATCTTTGAAAGATTTTGGAGCATATCTTTCTTTACCCAGTGATGCTACAAGGAAGCATAAATCCCAAGGAGGCCAATGATAGAAAGAAAGGGCCCACATTACCAAAATACAGTGACACTTTTATGGTGACTTTTTTTTTGTAGTAGCAAAGAACTAGAAAGAAAATAGGTGACCACTAATTGGGAAATGACTCAACAGACTATAGTGTATGAATATTGTGCGTGCAATAAAAATGACAAAGAGGATTCAAAGAAACGTGGGAAGACACATGGATAATTGAGAATAGACCTGGAGAGGAACACACACACACACACACACACACGCACACACTCACTCACACTTGCTGAATTGCTGTAGTGTCAAGGAAAATTCTCTTTGGAATCTAGATTTTGAATAATTGTAATGGCGTGAAGGCTACTTCTTGTGGCATAGAAGAAGCAGATGTTTTGGAATCAAAGGACTTGGGTATGAATTCCAATCTTACCATTTACTAAATGTGTGACTTTGGTCCAGCTGCTCTGGCCCTCAATACCTCATTTATAAAGTGATGGAGTTAGATTTATGACCTTTAAGAGCTTTTCTATTGCTGAATCTTTGATCCCCTCGTCCTTTGACTAGAAAAGGACAAATGTACCGATTTCCAACAGCCCCCAAAACAAAACACCAAAACAAATAGGCTACAGAATAAAGTCTGCTCACCATAGGCTAGTAACTTTGATTTTGTTTCTGGAAAAAATTCTAGTATGTATTATCAAACAACTGATAGAGTAACTCACAAAAACGGTGCTTTGGAGTTTGTAAACACTTTATATCTGTTGTCTCATTGGATTCTTGTAACCACCTGTGAAGTAAGTGTGATTATAACCATCAGAGGAGTTAAATGACTTGCCCAGAGTCACACACACCTATTTAGGGTATCAGGGGCAGAATTTGAATACAGATTTTCTTTACTCCAAGTCTAGTCTAGACCTGAGGTGTCAATTACGTGACCTCTTGGTATGGCCTGCAACACTCCCAAGTGTGGCAAGAACCAGTTTAAAATGTAATTTGGAAATAATCTAACAAAATAAATAAAAATGTAGTAAAACATAGATAATATATTTTAAAAGCTAAATTAAAAATAAGGGATCCTTATGTATGAATTAATGGTTCAGTTTTATTTTAAAAGGACATTTAGGTGACAAAGTGGATAGAGTGTTGGACCTGAAGTCAAGAAGACCTGAGTTCACATCTAGGCTCAGATATATAGTAGCTATGTGACTTTGGGCAATTCACTTAACCCTGTTTGGCTTGGCTTTCCTTTTCTATAAAATGACCAGAAGGAAATGGCAAAACACTCCTGTGTCTTTGCCAAGAAAACCCCAAATGGGGTCACGAAGAGTCAGACACAACTGAATGGCAAATTATATTTGAATTTGACATGACTGCTCTAGATATTATACCTTAGTGCCTCTATAAAATTAACATCCACAAAATTAGCAGCTAAAAATGAGATAGTGATTCCAAAGACCTACCATGACTTCATCAAGAACAGGTCATGACCATCTACTTTCATTTCTTTTAAAAACAGTATTGTTAGACTGGGAGGAGAACGGGATCCTGAACCTCTGGCTTGTTTAGATTTTAGCAAAGCATTTGACAAAGTCTTTCAAGTTAGTTCAGCAGAAAATGTGGAGGAAAGTAGATTAGGCAGTGGTACAGTTAGCTGTGTTTGGAACTGGCTTAATGGCAGGCCCCAAAGAGTAGTCATTAATAGTTCCATGTCAAGTTGTAAGAGAGCTTTAGTGATGTGCCCTAGAGAATTATACCTGTCCCTGTGCTATTTAATATTTTTCTCAATGACTAGGATAAAGGCATAGGTAGTATGCTAAATGGTGTGCTTATATCAAATTTGCAAATAACATCAAGCTAAGAGGGAGAGCTAACAGATTAGATTACAGAGTCAGGATCCAAAAAGATCTTGACAGGCTAGAACACTGGGCCAAATCTAATAAGGTGAAATTTAATAGGAAGAAATGTAAAGTTTCTGATGTGCCACACAAGGAAATAGAAATGGCATTAAAGAAAACAAAGATGAGGAAAACTGTTGCACTAGACCAAGTATACACAGAGGTGGTCCATGCTAGAATAACACAATTATGAAGGAATTGAGAGATCACGTTTCAAGATATCTATAAGCTGTCAAATGCTCAAGAAAAATTGCCAGCTTTATTATGACCAAAAAAGGCAATCGTGAAAGTATCAATAACTAAGGATCTGCATGCTTCTTTCCTCATGCCCAAACCATATTTATGAAGACAATTTATGATGTATCAAGGGCATCCTGCAGGGAGGTTTTCATAAACAATATTCTAGAGCAGACCACATCACACAATTGCCTGAAAGGGAGCCGAGAATAAAATCTCCCATAGTGCTTAGTGTCTGCTGACTATCACAGAAGAACAACTTTTAGTTTGGTGGAGCAAAAGGCCTCCTCAAAGTCTCTCCTCCACTAGTCATACAAGATTTCTAGGGAGCTGTAAACTTGGACAACTTTCTGATCAATTAATTAGTCAATCAAGAAATACTCCTCAATGGACTTCTATACACCAGGCATTGTGCTCATTGTTGTAGATATGATTCCAAAAGAAAGGATTTTGCATTCTAATGGGGGTAGACAAATCGATGCATATATAGTTATGGAGAGAAATTGCATGCAAATTAGATACATGATTGTTTTTGTTGTTGTTATGGGGTTTGGGTAGACTTTGGGGTTGGGAACCTGCAGCCTCAAGGTCACATGTGGCATAGACTTGAGGACCTAGAGGGCCACATGTGGCTCTGAGGCCACAGGTTCCCCATCCCTGCTCCAGAATCTCAGGGACTCAGGAAAAGTCTCATATGAAGGTGGTACTCAGTTTGAGTCTTAAAGTACACTAGAGATTCTAAGAGAAAGAATGAAGTATCGCCAGTGTAAAGATATGGGGATGGGAGATGAAAGTGTGTAAAGCCAAGCATGAGCAGCTTTCCAGAGGACAGCTGCTGTGAACAGCTTTCAAGGTTCTGATTGCAGAGTATAGTGAAATCTCTATTCAGTAACAAATCATATCAAAACATTCACAGAAAATCAAGGTACAACATTCAACATGTCACAACTCAACAACATCACTAAAATGGCCACAGTTTAAAAAAAAATTTTTTTTAAAAGCAATTGGGGTTAAGTAACTTGCTTAAGTTTACACAGCCAGTTATTTCTGGGTGTGGTGCTATGTATCAGAGCCCGGATTCAATACCAGGTCATCCTGACTCTGTGGTAGGTGATCTTACTCACTGCACCACCTGGCCACCCCTAAGCAATGGGGGTTAAGTAACTTGCTCAAGGTTACACGGCCAGGTGTTTCTGGGTGGGTACTAAGTATCTGAGCCTGGATTCGATCCCAGGTCATCCTGACTCTAGGGCTGGTGCTCTTACTCGCTGTGCTACCTGGCAGCCCCCATGGCCACATAGTTTTCACCAAAGTGGTCATAACAGTTTTCAACAAAGTACAATCATTTGGTAACTCAATCATTCAATCATCCTTAAGGAGGCTTAGAAAAAATATAAAAATCAAGGTACTCAACCTCTGGGTAATCTTAATTGGAGATTAGTTTCCAATCATAAACAAAGTACATTCATTTAGTCAATCACAGAGTCCTTAATTCAATCACAAAGTACAATAGTCAAAGTCTTCCACTCATGGGGTGCAATTAAGTTACAACTTCAACAGTCACTTTAATCAATCAAACATATATCATTTACCTAGTTCAGGGGAAAAAGTCAGCACCCTGAACATCAGAGAATACAAACAGAAGTAACAACAGAAAATAACACAATTCAGCAGACAGGGCTTCCAGATGTCTGACCATTACATCCATACCTAGTTAGTTACCAGAGAGGGAAGCACCAACATCTGGGTTTTCAAAGCTGGAGGGCTCAATGGCTGCCCAGAGTCTCATCTGGCCAAATCACACAACTCTTCCCAAAGTGAGCCCCAAGGTAAAACCTCACATCAGGGTCAGTCACTACTTACTATCCATGGAGAAGTCTTTTCATCTTGGCTCAAGGCAGGTAGCTCCTGCCTGAATCCACCAAACTATCACCTGGGTTCAAAGGCAGACAGCTCTCAGCTCCTTGTCCAGCTCTCCGTGCAGTTCCTGGTCCACAATGAAGCTCACAGTGTCCAGTCCATCTCAAATCCTTCACAGTCTCTGTTCCTGGGAAGACAAGGCTTAACAAAGCCACAAGAACACTCATGCACATTAACAAAACCACAACAACATTTGTACAGAATACTGACACCACAGTCATGCTTCCTCAGAATTCGGCAGTGCCAGCTGGCTCTCAGAAATCCTCAACAGCCTCAGCAGCTCTGGCTGGCCCTCAGAAGTCTTCAGCAGCTCCGTTATCAAAATCAAAATCACTTTGTCCATGGAAGTTCCAGTCCAGCCTCAATAGCCCAGCCTTCAGGTGCTCATCCCAAGAAGTTCTGACTTTCCCATCTTGTGCTCTTCTTTATATATGGTATAACTCCTTCCTAATCAGGCCCTTCCTGTCACATCAGCAATAGGGTTTCCCTATTCAGCCCCTTCCTGTTATGTCAGCAACAGGGGTTCATACCTTCTGTTTCTTTAACAGAGGCTTAATTTGAAACTAGATGCTAAGTACCTGTCAGCTTAGCAATACAAAAGGATCTTCAAATTTCATTACTATTACAAAGTGCTAGGCATGAAGAACAGAAAGAAGCCCAGTGTATGTAGGGAAATAATGTATACTAAGGTTGGAAAAGTAAATTAGGGCTATATTATGAAGAGCTTTGAATGCCAAATAGAGTAGTATATATTTGGTCCTAGAGATGATGAGCCAGATGGATTCACTAAGTGTGACATAAAATGGGGAGGTGTATACATACTATATCTGTTTGTCACTGTCATAAATGATGTATTTCCATGGATAAAGTTCTCTAGATGCTCCTAGTTGGAGAAGACATTGTACTAATTGCATTAAGCTCCAGGACATAGTCTTCTAAATGAGATCTATGACAGTTCAAAAGAGCTTAGCCTAACTATCCTTATTGTTGAAAAAACCATGAAGAAAAAAGCCTATTATTCAGACCATGAAATACAGTTGCAACAACCCATGTAGCTCATCTGTAACTACACATATCATGGAGAGACAGTGCAAATGGAATGAAAACTGGGCATCAAATAGGAAGAGGAGTTTGGGTTGTATTGCACTTGGGAAATTATGCAGAGCTTTTTAATAAAGCCAAACCTCCCTGAGATAAAGAATCATCTCTTAACAATGTTTTATTAATGCCTTTTATCTTTACAAAATAGTCATCTCAAAGTTTTCCTTCAGCAAAAAATTCTGATATCAAAACAGCATCTAACAATGAACAGAGCATAGTATATAGTATTATTCCTCCCCTACCTCTTACCTGGGTGGAAACAGATGTTTTTCATTGTCTTCATTTTCACTCTGGGAACTTCATTGGTTTAAAAAATTCCTTAGCATTCAATTTCCTTTTAGTGACCTTTTCGTTTACTTTGTTTTAGGCATTGTGCATTTTGTTTTTTTGGTTCTATTTATTTAATTCTGTATCAGTTCAAAAAGCCACAAGCCAATACATCAGTACTCCTCCATTTCTCTGAATTTTTTATATTTTTCATTTTTTATAGAATAATTCTGACATCTTTTTTATTGTAAATTAAATATATATTTTCCAGAGAGTTTGGCTTTGGTGGGAATGGGTATTGGGGGGAGCTGGATGCAAACCCTGGGTGACATCTTTTTTTTTAATTAAATTTTATTTTAATTTCTTGAAGATCTGCCTTTTCTTTTCCCCCATCTTCCCCTGGGGCCCTACTGAGAAAGCAAGAAAAACAAAATTCTTGTTATACATATGTATAGTTAAGCAAAACAAATTCCCACATTGGTCATGTTAAAAAAAAAGTCTCAATTTGTACACTGAGCTCATTACCTCTCTATCAGGAGATCAGAGCATTCATCCTCTGGAATTGTTGTTAGTCATTGCATTAATAAGAGTTCCTAACTCTTTCAAAGTCATTTGTTTTACAGTATTGTTGTTACTGTATAAATTGTTCTCATGGTTCTGCTCACTTTACTCTGCATCAGTTCACACAAGTCTTCCTGAGTTTCTATGAAACCATTCCCTTCATCATTTCTTATGGTACAATTGTATTCTACACATTCATATGCCACAATATGTTCAGCGATTTCTCAGTTGATGAGAGGTCCAACTTTCTAACATCATGATTCTTTGGGTGATACTGTGTGGTTGGGAATCATAGAATGCCAAAGACTCTGAAGAATTAATTTCCAAGTAAGTCAAAGGGTAATGTAGAGGATGGGCATGAGGACGCTTAAGCATATAATCAAGTAAGTGTTTGACTAGAAAAAGAGGGTGGACAGTCCGAGTAAGTATAAGGGTTAACTGATTGTAGTTGGCATATTCATTGACATCCATGCTAGGTCAAGAGACCCAGACAAAGTCTACCAGTGCATTGACTAGGGGGTAGAGGAGCATTTCTAGGGAGACATGGACAAAGGTGCTGCTCATGATGAGAGGGCACACACAGATACATTGTATCCTGAATCTTTAGAGGTAGAACCAACATCAGTGAGATCATAGACTTATCACTACTGAAGTAAAATATAAAGTTGTCTGTGGACAATAATTGCACCTACATCATAAGGATCTAATGGGGTAATATTTGTAAAGTATTTATCACAGTGCCTGGCACATAGTATGTGCTATATGTGTTAATTATTATTATATTTAAAAATAAATCTCACAAGTATAGCATAGAAGAAACAGTTCATCAGATAACACATGGGGGTGTTAGTGAATTACTCAATATGAATTACAGTGTGATATGGCAGCCAAAAAAGCTTGATGTGATCTCAGACTTCATTACGTCAAGAATTCTTTCTAGAATAGAGGTAATTGTTGAATGCTGTTGTAATTCATTTATGGGTGCCACATTTAAAGAAAGACATTGCTAATCTAGGAAGGTTTCAAAGGAGGTAACCAGATTGGTGAAGAGTCTTGAAAGCTTGACATATAAACAAAGATATGGTGGAGCCAGGTCATATAGGCTAAAGCTGATTGTTAAATTTTCAGTGTTAATATTTATATTTCAGATATTGGCAAACATTACAAATCAGGGCTTGCTTATTGTTTTATTGATGGTCTAGACTTGAAAAAGTAATGTAGATGTTAATATTGCATATTAAATTTTCAAGTCAGTTGTGCATATGCCCTGCCACCCCAGAGCTAGTTGTTAAATATTTTCCAGCACATGGCTACATATAACAATCAATTGAAGGAACTGGTATTGTTTACCTTAAGGAGAAAAATTTTGTGATAAATATAATTGTTGTCAAGCATTTGTTCTGTGGAAGAGGGCATTCTTCTTGGTCCCAAGATGTAGAACTAGAAACTGGGGAGTGAAGGAGAAGCAAAAAGAAGAGAGGGAAAGGCTATAGAAAAGCATATATTGGCTCAAAGAAAAGCAAAACAAACTTCCTAACATTGAGAAATAGAATGGGGAGAAGCAGGACCTCCCCGCTGCTCTGGCTTCCACCTTCCCCAATCCATGTAAAAGGGTACTCTAAACAAACTTTGGAGCTGCAGAACCCACAAAATGACACAGAGAAGCTAACCTCCCACAGAGGACAGCCCGGCAGGCTGGCAGGAATTGGCCAACGCAGTGCTCTGGGAACCGAGCCCAGCCCCACTCGAAGCTTAAGCACCATGGTGGGCCTGACCAGCCGCGGCTGGAGGGACTCCAGATCAGCAGTAGCTGTGGCCATTTCCAGATTTATCAACACATAGATGCAAAGGACAAAGTGAGAGGTCAGTGCAGTCTAGACTTTGGGACCCAGTAAGTGGGAGTGTGTTCTCTGAGACACCTGCACAGCCAGCCAGCCAGTGCCATGTGGCAGCTTCAGCTCTGGCCTGCAGAATGTAGGGGGACCAAGCACCAGTCTAAGGGGTAATCGCTCTTGCTTTAACCTGCTTGGATCTGGATTGCAGTCTAGGGTGGAGGTCCTGGTGTGTGTGTACAGCTTGCCAGAGCATGTGGAGACCTCAGAGAGGGCACCCATCTAATACCTATGGCAGCTGAGAAAACTCCAGTGTTTGGGATGAAAGCTCCCCTGTCTGGTGGCAGAGACCTACTGTGGCAAAAAACCCAGGGGTCAAGTGACTGAGGGGCGACGTGACCAGGTAAAGGAAACAACGCAGACAGAAGATTCCAACATTAGACTCCTATTTTGGGGACAAAAAGGAGCAAAGCATGGAACAGGAGGAAGACAGTGAAGTCAGAACTCCTGCACCAAAAGCTTCAAAGGAAAATAAGAGCTGGTTACAGGCCATAGAGGACCTTAAGAAGCAGATAAGAGAAGTGGAGGAAAAATTGGGAAAAGAAATGAGAACAATGCAAGAAAATTAGGAAATGAGAGTCAACAGCCTGACTGAGGAATATCAAACCTTAAAAAATAGACTAACTCAAATGGCAAAAGAGGCTCAAAAAGGCAATGAGGAGAAGAATACCTTAAAAAGCCAAATTTGCCAGATGGAAAAAGAATCTCAAAAGCTCAATGAGAAGAATCATTCCTTCAGAATTAGATTGGAGCAAATGGAAGCTAATGACTTTATGAGAAATCAAGATGCTATTAAACAGATCCAAACAAATGAAAGAATAGAAGGCAATGTGAAATATCTCATGGGAAAAACCACTGACCTGGAAAATAGATCCAGGAGAGATAATTTAAAATTATTGGACTACCTGAAAACCATGATCAAAGTAAGAACCTAGAAATCATTCTCCAGGAAGTTCTCGAAGAAAACTGCCCTGATGTTTTAGAATCAGAGGGCAAAATAGAGGTTGAAAGAACCCACCTATCACCTCCTGAAAAAGATCCCCAAAAGAAAACTCCTAGGAATATTATAGCCAGGTTCCAGAATTCCCAGATTAAGGAAAGAATATTACAAGCAGTCAGGAAGAAGCATTTTGAATATTGTGGAAACACAATCAGGATAACCCAGTATCTGGCAGCTTCTGCACTGAGGGATCGAAGGGCTTGGAATATGATATTCTGGAGGTCAAAGGAGCTGGGATTAAAACCAAGAGTCACCTACCCAGCAAAACTGAGTATCATGTTGTAGCCGCAAGCACCCCAGTGTCCCCAGGGTGCCTGCTCACACAGGTTCTTGGATCTGCTTTGCTAAAGGAAAGCAACTCAAAATGGGTTAACAAGCTTACTTTAATCAGTCAGACATATATCATTTACCTTATTCAGGAGAAAAGGTCAGCATCCTGAATCTCAAAGTATACAGGCATAATTATCAAGACAGAAACATCAAGTAGACAGATTTCCAAACTGTCCAACCATTACATCCATACCCAGTCAACATCTGGGTTTCCACATTCTGGGTTTTTCAAAGCCGGGGGACTCTCAAGAACGGCTTCCCAGAATTCAGATCAAATCACAGAACACTTCTCAAAGTGAGTCCCAAAACAAAGCTACACATCAGGGCTTATATAGCCTTCTCCTGGCTCAGAGAATGTAACAACCTTTTTGACCCACTGGCCAATCAAAAAGTATCTACTGAAAAACAAGCCTCCCTCCCCAGGCTTCTGGTGCACTTTAGCCTAGGGGCAGGGAAGATCTTTAAAATTTACATTCGCATTACACATGTTTCAGGGGAAAATATGGTGATTCAGTGGGATAGAGAACTTTCAAGTATTCTTGCTGAAAAAACCAGAGTTGAATAGAAAATTTGACATTCAGATACAAGAAGCAAGAGAAGCATGAGAAGGTAAACGGAAAAGAAATCATAAGGAACTTATCAAAGTTGAACTATTAACATTATTACATGGAAAACAATAATTGCTACTTATGAAACTTTTCTCAGTAGTTGAAAGGAATAGAAATATATATGTCTATATATGAGGGTATATGGGCATATGAATACATATGTGAATGTGTGTATATATGTTTACCTAGATAGAGGGCACAGGACCAATTTAACAGGAAGGGATGATACTTACAAGGTCAAATAAAGAGGTGAGAGAGGAATATAATGAGAGGAGATGGGGAGAGACAGAATGGGGTAAACTATCTCATATAGAAGAGGCAAGGGAAAATGATTACAATGGAGGGGAAGAACAGGAAGGCAAAAGGGAATGGGTCAACCTTATTTGCATTGGATTTGGCTTGAGGAGGGAGTGAAATACATACTAAATAGGGTATCTCACCCTCCAGAAGAGTAGGGGGGAAGGGGACTAGAGGGGCGTTGATGGAAGGGAGGGCAGGCTGGGGGGAGGGAAGTTGGAAGCACCCACTTTTGAATAGGGACAGGATCAAAGTATAGAATAGAACAAGTGGGAGGTGGGATAAGAGGGAGGGAAATATAGTCAGTCTTTTACAATATATCTAATATGTTATTGTTTTGCATTAGCCACACATGTACAACCTATACTGAACTGCTCATCTTCCCAGTAAGGATGGGTGACAAGGGAGGAAGGGAATGAATCTGGAATTCAATGTTTTAAAATCAAATATTCAAATATATATATATATA
>NW_027186304.1:40512810-40518201 GCF_028583685.1 Petaurus breviceps papuanus | reverse complement strand
TGATGGAAGGGAGGGCAGGCTGGGGGGAGGGAAGTTGGAAGCACCCACTTTTGAATAGGGACAGGATCAAAGTATAGAATAGAACAAGTGGGAGGTGGGATAAGAGGGAGGGAAATATAGTCAGTCTTTTACAATATATCTAATATGTTATTGTTTTGCATTAGCCACACATGTACAACCTATACTGAACTGCTCATCTTCCCAGTAAGGATGGGTGACAAGGGAGAAAGGGAATGAATCTGGAATTCAATGTTTTAAAATCAAATATTCAAATATATATATATACATATACATATATATATATATATATATATATATATATATATATATACTATTATTAATACTATTTGACATGTAATGGGGAAATAAGATACAGGCACTGGGGCATAGAGATCCACCATGCCCTACTAAAAAATGTCTAAGGGGGTATGGGAGAAGATATGGGAGAGAGCAGATTGAAGGAGGGGATAGCCTGTGGGTCTGCTATTCTGGGGTGGTGGGTAGGGGAAAAACGGGGAGAAAATTTGTAACTCAAAATCTGGCGGAAATGAATGATGTAAATCAGAAGTTAATAAAGCATTTGAAGAATAAAATTAATAAAATAAAAAAAATAAAAGTGGAATGGGGAGTTTCAGAAGTAATGGGTTATCCATTTTTAAGTGAAGCCTAGATGATTCCTTCTAAGTTTTACAGAGGCGATTTTCTGGTGAGTGTAGGTAGAATTTTATGGCCTTTGAGTTGTCTTTCAATGCTAAGATTTGGTGGTTTTGTGACCACTATGGGGACACCTGATGATTAGATGGCAACACCTGAGAGACAATAAAGAGGAAGGCTCATTTAATAGAAAGTATGAAAATCATCTCCAAATACAGTCAACATGTATCTTGATATTCAATGACTTTCATGCGAAGGTGAGCACAAGAGATGGATGAAAATATCTTGGAAAATATGACTAAGACATTAAAGAAGAGAAAAGCTTATAGGTTCCTTGGAAGCCTTACTTCTTCAAGAAGAGAGTCATAAAGTTCTGGACACGGTGAACACCAAAGGACATCACAGGAAATTGAATTGCTGTTTTTTAAGGGAGAAGAAATGAGTGAGTACAGACTTAGTCATTTCAGAATCAGGTGTGACCAACCAGGTAACTGAAGGTCAAAATCAACACCAAATTAGGAGAAATGACAATGAGGAGAAAACTGTGAGAGTTCCAACACAATCCATTTAGACATCTGAAAAAAAATCAATTAATCAACAAGTATTTATGTCCTGGACATTGTGCTAAGTATGAAGAACATAAAGGCAAAAACTAAACAGTTTCTTTTTTTAAAGAGCTTACATTCTAATGGGGGAGACAATATGTACATATATAGTAATATGTAAGACATGAGCAAACTCAAAGTAACCATATATGTATGGGAAGCCAGTGGCAAACTGGAGGGACCAGAAAAAGCCTCCTGTGGAAGGTAATGATTGAACTGATTATTGGAGGAAACCAGGGGTTCCAAAAGTGGTGGAGTAGAAGGAAAACATGTCAGATATAAGGGATAGCCAGTGCAAAGGATGAAAACAGGGAAAAGTGTGTACAAGAGCAAGAAATAGAGCATCATAGCAAAGAAGGTCAAAAGAGTTCTCAAATCACATCAACTGCCAAGCAGAGAATCATGGGACCCAAGTGGGACACTAGTTAACCAGCCAAAGTCACTTGCAAAGCATCAGAGGGGAGGATGGGATAAGCTCTATTACATTTCATAGAATAGCAAAGAGTAGTGAAAGGGAAAACAAGTCTGAAGAAAACTTGGTGTAAAACCCAGCTAAGCCAAATCATTCCAAGATCATTTATAGATGAAATGGGGAGAAGGAAAACCCAAACAGATTTGCCAGCATGTCTTTGTGGATCCATTCTCATAACTCACAACAAATAAACCACCACATTTTTATTCTAACACCTCAGGACCATCTTTGTTCTATGTGGCAATGGAAATGGCACTTAGGAAGATGAAGTACAGAATGACTGGATGAGGCCAAATGTACACAAAAGTATATTTTTCCTAAAGATGTCTCAATTTTGAAAGAATTGAAGGATCCATTTTCAAGATATATCAAAGAAGGGAAGATATTAAGCAATTGGAAAAAAAATCATGTATGGAACCATTACCAAAAAAGTTTTAATAACATCCACAACCACTGAACAATATCTCTACTTTCTCAATATACTCAAGGATTTTACTGAATTTGTGATCTCATCAAAGTGGATACTTCCTCCGTTTATGTCAGTTGCAGTCTACTTGAACTTTCTTTTGTGCATCTTCTCCCAGAGATTCTCCACAAAGTATTTACCCAATATTCTGGAAGCCTTCTTCTACATCTTGTTCTGTGTCCTCGGTGCCTACATGACTGGTGAGCATACATCATCAATGATGTCCACCACGTGATTATTGTTAGAAATATACTGTGACCTGCATCTGTCCACCATGTCTACATATGCCCTCTATTGTTTTGGATCATTCACAACTGAATTTTTCAGGGATTTATTTTCCAAGATTTTTAACCATTCCATATTCCTGGGAGAATACATGAGGCATGAAGTGGGATTTTTGTGCTCATAAGCAGCTTGGAATTCTTCAAAGCATTGAGCAATTTTCTTTCTTTTTCAAAAATTTAATTTATGGAATAAAATGAAAATTTCCATAACATAGTATAATGAAAAAAGATGATTGCATTGAGCAATTTTCTAAACACAACCCAGTCCTTTTTCTTCTTTTTATTCAATTCTAGTTCCAATTCATTTTCCACATGCAGGTTCTGTCCTGGATATAAATATTAAATGGATGTCATTGGACCTGTGATTTCATTGATATAGGGAATTCCCCAAAAGAGGCAAGTCACTCTCTCAAAACAGATCAGCATTTCCCCTGCAATTTATAGTCTAAAGGAGTTGTCCAGAGGTTAAGCAATATATGCCCAGGGTTACACAGCAGGTATATATCTGAACCCAGGTCTTTTTAAATCTGATATTGGATCTTTATCCATGATGCTACTTTGTGTCTCTAAGAGCTAATAAGTACTCCTAGTAAAATTACCATAAGTACTAATGAATTAAGACAGCTAGGTGGCACAGTTTTGGAGTGCCAGGTTCGGAGTCAGGAAGACTGATCTTCAAATCCAGTTTCAGACACTTACTAGCTATGAGATCCTGGGTAAGTCACTTAACCCTGTTTGTCTCAGTTTCTTCATCTGTAAAATGAACTGGAGAAGGAAATGGCAAACTACTCTAGGATCTCTGCCCAGAAAACCCCGAATGGAGTCATGAAGAGTCAGACATGACTGAAATGACTAAACAACACTAATGTACTAACTCAATGAACTGCCATTTGGCTGCGTATCATATTCTGAACAGTAGAAATCTTTCATCCATTTAACTCTCCCTCCTCCCCACCCAATATCTTGTCTAGACACTGCAGATGATCTTGGCCTAGGATTAGATGAATAGCAGGAAGAAAGCAGTCTGAATAGCCTTTGGGAAATTTTTTTTTTTGGTGCTTTTAAAGACATCTCCTAGAAACAAAGGCTAATCTTTTGAATCCCATTATTTATTTATTTATTTTTGGCTGTGAATTTTGGAGCCCATGGTCCTGAAGAGTTAAGGTTGCAAGTCACTCTGCAATCAATGGAAAGATACTTGGTGGGTTTGAGAAACATGCAATATATTACCAACGAAGAATTTTCTATCAAGAATGGCATAAAAAGTATAATTGAAATGTGAGACAAGAAGAGGAGGTGAGTCAATTGTGTAGTGAAAGCAAAAACTACAAGATACATGCTCCATGTGCTCTACTGGTATCATACAATGAGAAGACTAGATGAAAATCCCCAGCATGTTGGTGGACTCCTTGTGAAGAACTTATTGGAGGACATGAAACACAGTAATGCGATAAAATAAGGTTTAGAAGGGGATATGGTTTTTATATTTATTAAGATTACCCACATCACTGATCACAGATCAAAGGAGCCACAGAAACTCCAAATTAGAAAGCACTTCAGAGACTCCTATAGAACAAATGAGAATCATTCCTATGACATACCCAACCATAGGCTATCCAGTCTCTGCTTGTAGACCTCCAATGATGGGGAGCCTACTACATCTTGAGGTTAATCATTGCATTTTTAACAGCTTTTCCTGACACTAAGCATAAATTTGTCCCTCTGGAATGTCTTCCCATTGTTCTGTCCTTCAGAGGGGAACAATCATTTTTACACATGTTGGCAGTTCAATGGATAGGATGTTGGGTCTGGAGTCAAGAAGATAGAAATTTACATCCTGTCACAGATACCTATTATGTGATCCTGGTGTTATAGGAATGTAAATTTTTAAGATCTTTCAGGCCCCTAGGCTTAAGTGCACCTGGAGCCTGTGGTGGGAGGCTTGTTTTTCAGGAGATACTTTGTGATTGGGCAGTGGGTCAAGAGAGTTGTGACATTCTCTGAGCCTGGAGAAGGCTATATAATCCCTGATGTGAGGCATTGTTTTGGGGCTCACTTTGAGAAGTGTTGTGTGATTTAACCAGATGAGACTCTGGGCAGCCATTGAGAGCCCCCCGGCTTTGAAAAATGCAGATGTTGATGCTTCCCTCTCTGGTAGCTGACTAGGTATGGATATAATGGTTGGACAGCTGGAGGCCTGTCTGCTGAAATGTTTCTCTGTCTTGTAACTTCTGCTTGTAACCTGTCTGTATACTCTGAAGTTCGGGGTGCTCACTTTTTGTTCCCCTGAACTAGGTAAATGTTATCTTTGATTGATTAAAGCAAGATTGTTAACCCATTTTGAGTTGCTTTCCTTTAGAAAAACAGATCTGAGAACCTGTGTTGGAGCCACCATGGGGATGCTGGGGTGCTTGCTGCTACACCTGGGCAAGTCATTTTCCCTTTCTGAGCCTCAGTGTCCTCATCTATAATATGGGGATAATGATAATACCTGCCTCACAGGGTTGTTGTGAGGATCAAATGAGATAAGAGTTGTGACTGGAAGCTCACCAATTTTTGTCTTTATAGAGCACTGTGAGATTGGGACTGGAAACTCAGCCCTTCCCCTCTCCAAGAGAGGGAAAGCACAGAAGTTTTGTCCAAGAGGGTTAGAGACAAAAGTCAAACAAGCTGGAAAGGCGGTGAAGAACTCTAAATGCAACCTAGAGAGAGCATGGCTATGATGGGAATGAAGTCAAGGGAAACTGTAGCTATCCATGTTTTCTAAGAACAGTAATAATGATCTTCCCCCTTTCTCCTTCTTACCTCTTTTCTGCTCTGAGAAAAAAAAATGTGCACATATTGCAAGGTTTATCTGTTTCCAAATCTCTCTCTCTCTCTCTCTCTCTCTCTCTCTCTCTCTCTCTCTCT
>NW_027186304.1:40448771-40512710 GCF_028583685.1 Petaurus breviceps papuanus | reverse complement strand
TCTCTCTCTCTCTCTCTCTCTCTGTCTCTCTCTCTGTCTCTCTCTCTCTCTCTTTCTCTCTCTCTCTCTCTCTCTCTCTCTCTCTCTCTCTCTCTCTCTCTCTCTCTCTCTCTCTCTCTCTCTCTCTCTCTCTCTCTCTCTCTTTCTCTCTCTCTCTCTCTCTCTGTCTCTCTCCAAGTGTATCTGTATTACTGTTCACCTAGTCTCCAAAAGCCAACATTAAGATAGAATTGTGGTAAACTCAAAAGAGCTATTGGTCTTTATGTATTTCATTTGCTCAAAGGCAGCTGAGAATGAGGTTATGGTCAGCTGCAAGAGAAAGAGAAAAGGAAATTCTCTTTTCAATTTTCCAGGATGTCTGACTGGGGGCTTGAAAGAACTGAAGAGATTTTTATCGAATGCATATTATTAAATTCACTAAAAGAAGTGATTAAAAATGAATCTAGACAGTTCAAGGATTCCATGGTGCAAAATATGTGGGGGTGGGGGTGGTAGAGGTGGTGAATGAATGAAAGAAGGAAAAAGCATTTAAATGCTTACTATGTACTAGGAACCATGCTAAATGAGACAAGAGTAGAAAAGTCTCTACCCTGTCTGAACCTAGATTCTAAGAAGAGATAATACATCTAGGAGAATGGTGGACAGGCAAAGAAATTTTGATATTAGGAATCAGAGATGGTCAGGCAGTCCTTAGACAGTGAAAATCCAGTCAGAGAATGCTTAGAAAGGAGATGTCACCAGTGTCAAAAGCTGAAAAGAGATGAGAGAAAGCAGATGAATTGCTTTCAGGGCTACATTGGTATTCCCGAAATTTCAAAAGACCTAGAAGAAGGCATCCAATGCATTGGATAGCTTTATCAAATGTCATTAGGAGGATGAAGTCTAATATCATTCAGTAGGAGAGGGAATGGATGGAACTCTATCACTGAAGTTCTGAAAAATATAGTTTTAAAAATATTTACAAAGTACTTTCCTTAAAACAGCTCTGCAATGTAGCGTGTAGTCTGATTTTTGTAACAGGAATGGAACATCTTTATATATGATAAGCCAGACCACTTTACTACCATGCTGTATTTGGGACTCAAATAATTGAGCTCACTAGGTTTTCATTATGCAATCTATTAGCAGTAAAGGGAGAAAAATAGAGATTAATGTTACATTAGGATGATTTGTTAACTTGACCAAAGAAAACTTTACTCTTCTATAAATGTGTGATTTCTCCAAAATCATTCCCTTCTACTTCTCATATATTTATAGTCTTTTTTCTTTTGGAAAAGAGTTTATACAACATAGAAAGTTGGGTATCTGTCATCTAGGGAGCAGGGGCTGGACATGGCTAGAGTCAAGAGGAAATCATGGAAAATTGAGAATGCCTGGTAAGGTCTGAGGCTTCCATATCCAGAGTGTGTTTTAGAAGGACTCAAATGCCTGAAGTTTGGTCAAACCAAAGCCATTGGCTAGAAAATGTAAGCTAATCAAACACAGACAGGACTGAACTGTCTGAATGTTATAGGAATGTAAATTTTTAAGATCTTCCCTGCCCCTAGGTTAAGTGCACCTGGAGCCTGTAATGGGAGGCTTGTTTATCAGAAATGCCCATACCTTGGTGCTTTGTGATTGGGCAGTGGGTCAAGAGGGTTGTTATATTCCCTGAGCCAGGAGAAGGCTATATAAGCCCTGATGGGAGGCTTTGCTTTGGGGCTCACTTTGAGAAGTGTTGTGTGATTTGACCAGATGAGACTCTGGGCAGCTGTTGACAGCCCCCTGGCTTTGAAAACCCAGATGTTGATGCTTCCCTCTCTGGTAACTGTGATTAGGTATGGATGTATGTAATGGTTGGACAGTTTGGAAGCCTGTCTGCTGAAATGTTCTTGTAACTTATGCTTATAACCTATGTATACTCTGAAGTTCGGGGTGCTGACCTTTTCCCCCTGAACTAGGTAAACGATATATGTTTGATTAAAGCAAGATTGTTAACCCATTTTGGGTTGCTTTCCTTTAGCAAAGCAGATCTAAGAACCTGTGTTGGCAGCCACCCTGGGGATGCTGGGGTACTTGCTGCTACAAATGGTGACTAGGATGGGATCTGCAGAGTAAAAGGAAAGTATGGGGGCTAGGATAATTGTTTGTTTCCCAGTTGTGATAGCTGTGACTCTGTGGAGCCATGGAACAGGAGAGAAGAACAGCCTGCATGCTTACTTCACTGAACTAAGAGCAGGAATGGTGAGCTGCCTTCATGGGGACCTGGGCAGAAGTCAGGAGTGGCTGCCACCTGAGGGAGGAGAAGGAACCCAGGAGTTCGGAATTCAGCCACAGGACAAGACAAGGACTGTGAGGCAAAGCAGGGGCACTGAATGTGTTTCCTTGCTGCATCCCACAGTTTGGGACCCAGGGGGAGGATGGACTTGTGACTATGGTGGGTGGGATGAAGGGCCATGGACCCCCAAAGGCTCCCCCCCATTGGTTTTGTTGCCTGGCTGCCCCTCAGAACTTGGGAGCAGGGGTTGGAGCAAAGCAGATCTAAGAGCCTGTGTTGGCAGCCACCCTGGGGTTGCTGGGGTGCTTGCTGCTATGTTGACTTAGATACATGATCTAATAGACATAGGAAGAATGCCATGCAATGTCTTTCCATTCAATAATATGAGTCTGATATATGTCTATTCAAGGGTTTACATCCTATTTTTACCATTAAGGGCACATCAAGTTGGAATGGCACTCTGTAGATGTTTGAAGGACAAAAAGACCTCTGTACATTTTGTCATTTCTTCTGTTTGATTTTTTATTATAATACCCATGTGCTTCTCTGTAGCCCAGAGAAATAACATTTCGCCCTCCCCCAATTATTTTACTTCATTAAATATTTCCCAATTATTTGTAAATATTTTAAACAATCATTTTTAAAAATTTTGAGTTCCAGATTCTCTCCCTTCCTCCCACCTCTCCTACACCCATTATGAAGGCAAGAAATATGAAATCAATTATACACATGGAGTCTTGCAAAACATTTTCATATTAACCATGTTGTAAAAAAAACAAACAAAATGAAACAAAAATAAAGTTAAAAATGTTGCTTCAATCTCCATTCAGACTTCATCAGTTCTCTCTCTGAAGGCTAATAGCATTTTTCATCCTGGGTCCTTTGGAATTCTCTTGGGTCATTGTTTTAATCAGAGTAGTTAAATCTTTCACAGTTGATCATCTGTACTATGTCATGGATAACATAAGCAGTTACTATGTACAGTGTTCTCCTGGTTCTGCTCACTTCACTTTGCATCAATTCAGATAAATCTTTTCAGGTTTTTCTGAAACCATCCTGCTCATCATTTCTTATAGCACAATAGTAATCCATTGCAATCATATACCACAACTTGTTCAGTCATTCCCCAGTTGATGGATATCCCCTTGATTTCAAATTCTTTTCCACCACAAAAAGAACTGTTATAAATGTTTTTGTATAAATAGGTCCTTTTCCCTTTTCTTTGATCTCTTTGGAATACAGACATAGTAGTGGTATTGAAGAGTCAGAGGGTAGGCACAGTTTTATAGCCCTTTTGAGTGTAGTTCCAAATTGTTGTTGAGAATGGTTGGACTAGTTCACAACTACACCAATAGTGTCCCAATTTTTACATATCCCCTCCAGCATTTGTTATTTTCCTTTTAGCCAATTTGATAGATGAGAGGTAGTATCTCGGAGTTGTTTTACTGAGCATTTCTCTTATCAGTAGTGATGTATGGCATTTTTTCGTGTGAGTATTGACAGCTTTTATTTCTTTTGAAAACTGCCTGTTCATATCTTTTTGACAATTTATCAAATGGGGAATAACTCTTGGTTTTTTTTTTTTTTTTTACAAATTTGATTCTGTTCACTATATATTTAAAATGAGACCTTTATCAGAAAAACTTGCTACATTTATTCTGCCATTTCCTGTTTTCCTTTTAATTTTGGCTGAATGTGTTTTGTCTGTACAAAAGCTTTTTAATTTCATGTAATCAAAATGATCTATTTTTATTCCTATAATCCCCTCTATCTCTTGTTTTGTCACAAATTCTTCCCTTATCCATGCACCTGAAAGGTACATTTTCCCATATTCCCCTTATTTCCTTATGGTATCACCCTTTATGTATAAATCATTTATTTATTTTGACCATATCTTGGTATAATGTGTAAGAAATTGGTCTATCTCTGGTTTCTGTCAAACTACTTTGCAGCTTTCCCAGTAATTTTGTCAAATATTGAGTTTCCCCCCAAATCTTGGAACTTTGGGTTTATCCAACAGCAGATTACTATGGTCATTTACTACTACTGTGTATTGTGTACCTTATCTATTCCAGCAATCCATTGCTCTATTTCTTACAGTACCAGATTTTTTTTTGATGATTATCACTTTCTAATACAGTTTGTGATCTGATATGACTAGGCTACTTTCCCTCATATTTTTTTTTCATCGATTCTCCTGATATTTTTCACTTTTTGTTCTTTCAAAATGAATTTTGTTGTAATGTTTTTCTAGCTCTATAAAACAATTTTTGGTAGTTTTATTGGTATGGCACTGAATAAGTAAATTAACTTAGGTAGAGTTATTTTTATTATATTGGCTGGGCCTACCCATGAGCAATTAATATTTCTCCAATTGATTAGATTTGTCTTTATTTGTGTGAAAAGTGTTTTGTAATTTTCTTCATTTAATCCCTGGGTTTGTCTTGGCAGGTAGACTCCCAAGTAATTTATATTTAAATGGAATTTAAATTTAAATGGAATTTCTTTCTCTTTCACTTCCTGTTGAGTTTTCTTGGTAGCATATAGAAATGCTGATGATGTATGTGGGTTTATTTTATATCCTGCTACTTTGCTGAAGTAAATTATTTCAACTAGTCTTTTAGCTGATTCTCTTGTTTTCTCTAAATATAGCATTATAACATCTGCAAAGAGTAAATTTTTTCCTCATTGACTATTCTAATTCTTTCAATTCTTTTTCCTTGTCTTTTCAATATTTCTAGCATTTCTAGTACAATACTAAATAAAGTGGTGGTAATGGCAATCTTGTTTCATTTCTGATCTTATTGGGAAGGCTTCTAGCTTATTTGCATTACACATAATGCTTGCTCTTGGTTTTAGATAGATACTACTTATCATTTTAAGAAAAACTCCATTGATTCCTATGCTTTCTGGTGTTTTTTTAATAGGAATGGATGTTGTATTTTGTCAAAGACTTTTTCTGCATGTATTGTTATAATTCTATGATTTTTGTCACTTTTGTTATTGATGAGGTCAACTATGCTGACAGCATTACTGATATTGAACCAGTCTTGCATTTCTTTATAAATATCACTTGGTCATTGTGTATGATCTTTGTGATATATTGCTGTATTCTCCTTCCTAATATTTTGTTTATTTTTTTTCGCAGCAACATTCGTTAAGAAAGCTTACTTATAATTATCTTTCTCTGTTTTTGCTCTCCCTGATTTAGGTATCAAAACTATATGTCATAAGAGGAATTTGGGAGGACTTCTTCTTTACTTATTTATTTCAAATAGTTAATATAGTATTGGGATTAATTGTTCTTTAAGTATTCACTAGAATTCACTTGTGAATCAAGATGACTTGTGGTAAGCTGGTCCTGTGGATTATTTTTATGGAGCTCATTTGTGAGTTGTTCAATGTCTTTTTTCTAATATAGGGTTTTAAGTATTTAAAGTATTTAAGTATTTATTTCCTCTTCCATTAATCTGGGTAATTTATATTTTTATGAATATTCAATCATCTCACTTGCTAGTTTTTTCATTGGTGGTGCATTAACCCTTTTCCTTGTTGATACTAGTAATTTGGTTTTCTTCTTTTTTTACTCAAAGTAACCAATGGCTTATCTATTTTCTTTTCTTTTTTTAATAAAGTCAGTTCCTAGCTTTATTTACTACTTCAGTGTTTTTTCAAACTTTTTTTTTTTTTGCTTTTTTGGAGGGAGAAGGCAGGGCAATTAGGGTTAAGTGACTTGCCCAAGGTCACATGGCTAATTTTTGTGTTGTTTTAAACTTTTAATTTTATGAATCTCTCATTTAATTTTCAGGATTTCCAATTTGATGTTTAATTGGAGATTTTGAATCTGTTCTTTTTCTAGGTTTTTTTAGTTGCATACCCAATTCATTGATTTGCTCTTTCTCTAGTTTATTGATGTATGCATTTAAAAATATTAATTTTCCCTTAAGTATTGCTTTGGCTGCATACCACAAATTTTGGAATGCTGTCTCATTATTTTCTTTACTAAAAATAATTGCTTGCTTCTAGGATTTGTTCTTTAACCCATTCATTCTTTGAGATTAGATTATTTAGTTTCCAATGACCTTTTAGTCTATGTTTCCATGATCCTTTATTAAATTTGATTTTATGTTCTGAAAAGGATGTATTTAATATTTCTGCTTGTCTGCATTTGGTTGTGAGGTGCCTAATATGTGGTTGGTTTTTGTGAAGGTGTCATGTATAGTTGAGAAAAAAGTATACTTTTTTTCTATCCCCATTCAGTTTTCTTCAGAGGTCTATCATATCTAGCTGTTCTAAAATTCCATTAATCTCTTTAACTTCTTTTTGTTTTATGCTTACATTTATCTAGCTCTGAGCAGGGAAAGTTGAGGTCCCTCAACAGCATGATTCTTTTGTCTGTTTCCTCTTGAAACTCATTTAACTTTTCATTTAAAAATTTGAATGCTATGTCATTTGGCACATATATGTTTAGTATCGATAGTACTTCATTGTCTTTGGTTCCTTTTAGTAAGATGTAGTTTCCCTACTTATCCCTTTAAATTGAGTTTATTTTTGCTTTTGCTTTGTCTAAGATCATGATTCATATACCTGCCTTTTTTACTTCAGGTGAAGCATAATAGATTCTGTTCCAGTCCCTTATTTTTATTCTGTGTCGCTATGTTTCAAGTGTGTTTCTTGTAAACAATGTATTGTTGGATTTCAGCTTCTAAGGACCAGCTACTGTTTTGTGGGTGAGTCTATCCCATTCTCAGTTATGATTATTAACTGTCCATTTTTCCCCATCCTATTTTCCCCCTGATTATTCTTCTCTCTTTTTATCTTGTTCTTCCTCTAACATGTTTTGCATCTGCCCACTGCTTTCCTTTATATGCCTTCCTTTTTTCACCACCCCTTTCATTTATTCCACCCCTTTCCCCTGCTACTTCCCTGTTGGGTAAAATAGATTTCTATTACCAAATGAGTATACACACACACACACACACACACACACACACTCACATTCACACTCACTCACTTTTTCAGCTAATGTGTATGTAAGTGAGGTTCAAGTATTGCCCATCCCCTCCCCCCATTTTAATCTCCACTGTAAAAACTTCATTGCACTCCTCTTTTATATGAGATAATTTCCCCCTTTCTTTCTCTCACTTCCTTCTTCTTCTTCTGGGGCATCCATATTTCTTACTTATCTATTTTTTTTTACATGATCCCAACATAATCAACTCACTCCCTCACCCTCTTTATATGTACAATTCTTCTAACTGCTCTAATAATGATAGAATTCTTAGGAGTTACAGTTATTATTTTCTTATATGGGAATGTAAACAGTTTAGCTTTATTGAGTCCCTTATGATTTCTCTTTCATGTTTATCTTTTTTATGCTTCTCTTGAGACTTATATTTGAAAATAAAATTGCTTATTCATTTCTGGTCTTTGTTTTTTTATCAGGAATACTTGAAAGTCCCCCATTTCATGAAATATCTATTTTTTTTCCCTCGAAGATTCATACTCAGTTTTTCTAGGTAGGTTATTCTTGGTTTTAATTGCAGTTCTTTTGTCTTCTGGAATATCATATTCTTAGATCTCTAATTCTTTAATGTGGTAACTGTTAGATCTTGTGTGATCCTGACTGTGGCTCCATGGTGTTTGTATAATTCCTTTCTTGCTATTTGAAGGATTTTGTCTTTAACCTTGGAGCTCTGGAATTTGCCTAGGATGTTCCTGGGGGTTTTCATTTTGGGATTTATTTAGGGGGTAATTGGTGGATTCTTTCAATTACTATTTTACTTCAAGATATTGGGGGCAGTTTTCCTTGATAATTTCTTGAGATATGATGTCTAGGCTCTTTCTTTGGTCATGGATTTCAGGTAAACTAATAATTCTTAAATGATCTCTCCTAGATCTATTTTCCAGATCAGTTGTTTTTCCAGTGAGATATTTCACATCTTCTTCTATTTTGTTTTTTGGTATTTTAACTTTGTTTCATTGTTTTTGATGTTTCAAAAAGTCATTAGCTACTACTTACACAATTCTAATTTTTAAGGAATCATTTTATTCAGTGAGCCTTTTTTTAAACCTCTTTTGCCATTTGGCCAATTCTGTTTTTTAAAGTGTTATTTTCTTTTTGTGTGTGTGTCTCTTTTAGTAAGCCATTAATTGTCTTTACATATTTTTCTTCTTTTGCTTTCATTCCTATATCTATTTTACCTCTAACCACTCATTGATTTTGAAAAAATTTTAACCCCTTCTGGGAATTCTTGTTGGCCTTATGTACAATTCACATTTAAATAATTATTTATTTATTATTATTATATATATATTAAAAAATAAAATTCACATATTAAAAAATACTTGGCTTATAGCTGTTTTGATTTCATTTTCTTCTTCTGAGTTTGCGTCTTGATCTTCCCTGTCACCATGGTAAATTTTTGTGTTCAGGTTCTTTCTTTGTTGTTTGTTCTTTTCTTCACTCTATTTTTTGATTTGGAACTTTATGTCAATGCTGGGCTCTGTCCCCATTTTTGGGGTAAAGCTTCAGGCTTTTTTTGCATTGCTGTTTTCAGAATGAGTTCTGATAGTTTAGACGTTTTTGGTCCTGTCAAATTGCTTTGATCTGGGGAAAAGTGTGGTCACTGTTCTTTTGATCTGCATTCTGGTCCTTATCCAGGATCTCTTGGGATTGTAATCAATACTATTCTGCAGGGTCTCTGATCCCTTTGGGTTAGAAGTGATACTTCCTCTCAGGGCTCCCACTCCCTCTTAACCAAAAATGCTTTTCTCTGCCTGTGAACTCTGACCCAGAAGTGGGTTTAGGCAATAGAGGTACCAAACAGCAACTGGTCCTGCATCCAGTGCTAGGAAAAGGGTACCTTTTATCTCTTTCTGATTAGTCATCAGATCTCTTTACTGTCTCTGGTTTAAGAGATCCTGAAGCTGCTGCTGCTTCTGTCACCACCACCTAGTTACACCATTAGTGTTTTATTCATGTGAGTTTAAGGATAGCCTCTTCTACCATGTCACACATCTCTTTTTCTGACTTCCTATCTTGTCTTGGACTGGAAGAATGTATCACTCTGACCTTTTCTTTCTATACCACTTAAGAATTCAGTTTGAGGGGCAGCTAGGTGGCTCAGCGAGTAAGAGCACTGGCCCCAGGGCCGGGATGACCTGGGGATCAAATCTGGGCTCAGATACTTAGCACCACACCCAGAAAAAACTGGCTGTGTAACCTTGAGCAAGTTACTTAACCCCAATTGCTTTAAAAAAAGAATTCAGTTTGAGTCATTATTTTAAAGTTGTTTAGAGGGGAATGTTGGGAGAGCTCAGTTGGGTCTTTTCTCTCCTTTACATCTTGGCTTCACTCCAGGAAATCAGAAGTAACATTTAAAAAATTCTTTTCTAAAAAGTCTGCTATACCTATAAAAGGTAAGAAGGGAGGATCTAGTTGATGGGACAGAAGTGACAACATCTAGATACTAATGGAAATTGCTGAAGGCAACTTGGATCATAGTTTAGTTATTTGTGAGGGAGTAAGTCAGGAATCTTCCATGGCTTATGCTCAACTCCAACTCTGACTCAGGTGCTCTGACTCTGGTGTTCTGAGGTTTTAGATTAGCTTTAATTATCAGTCCTTAATTATCCACTTGGGGGGTGGCTAGGTTGCACAGTGAATAGAGCACTGGCCCTGGAGTCAGGAGGACCCAAGTTCTAATTCAGCCTCAGACACTTAACACACCAAAAAAATAAAACATCTAGCTGTGTGACCTTGGGCAAGTCACTTAACCTCAATTGCCCTAACTTCCCCACTCCAAAAAGCAAAAAAAAAAAAGAAAAGAAAAGAATTATCCACTTGGAACATATGAGTATTGGGCAGGAAATGATTCCCACCATAGCATCAGTACATGTATGAAACTCATGAAACAGACAAAAATAAGTAATGGCCAACTGGTCTCCATCTATTTCTACAGAGTTATTGACAGAATGGTGGGAAATAGGGCAAAGGGCATGAAAAATCCCATATTTTCAAGATTGTTTGTTAATAGTAATTCAACTGTATAATCTCATTTGATGTTTTGCATGCTTCCTGAGGAACCTAACTCTATTCCCACTTATTTTCTCATTGTAAATATAACTAGGAGAAATAAAGAATCAAATTCCTTCAGGGAAGGGATGTTTTAATTTTTGTATTTGAATCCCCAGAGCATAATGTTTGGCATGTAGTAGACACTTAATACATACTTGCTGCCCAAATGAAGAAACTGCAGATAAATAAATGTGAGAAGAATTTTGATGTTCTCCATGAAGGGGAGAGCAAAAGACTTGACAGAGTTGGTTTAATTATGCACCCACATATAACTATAAAGTGTTCAATGAAATTTTGTTTCTTATCACATCTTGCAGTGCTCATGGTGAGTGTATACAAGCAGAATGCCATGAAGATAATTGCTGCTTAGACGGCAACATCTGTTGCTGAGGGTGAAGAGGTGAAAAAGGTCTATGAGGAACTTGATGAATTTTTACAATTTAAGCCCATGTGTACTTTGATAGCAATTTCAACAGTGGTGAACAGGGGAAGATAGTAAATATTATGTTTGAAAATATGATTCAGGCTCAAGAAATGAGAGAGGTCATAGGTTTGTCACCAATTTAGAAGCCATAAAACTCCATGTCTCTCTTCAGATAGTTCTTTCTGGACTATACCCCATCATCCTTCTTTACTTGCTAAGCTTCCTGGTGAAGTGGTGCTTTCTTTATGGAGCCTTCTCTGATCAACTCTCTCAATAATGATATACCCCCCCCCCACCCTGATCTGTATAGTACAGTGTTTTGTACCTCACTAATTAACATTTTATGGATAACATTGTCATCTGTTTAATTGTTTTTCCTTTATAAAGTCCATGAGGGTAGAGGTCACATCTTATCAAACCATTATATTTACTTGATCGCCTAGCATAGTGCCCTTGAAACATTAGGGGTTTAATTAATGAGTTGCATTGAATTGATTTCAACAATAGAATTGGATGAAATTGTATTCATTGCATCAAGCCCTAAGGCACTATAAAGTTTCTTCATTAAAACATACAATAATACACATACATAGAAGTAAAAAAAATGGAAAAAAATATTCCAGATTATGAAATGTAGCTGGCTAGACATACCATTTATTAAACACATTAATATATATGTTTATCTTCAAGCCATACATCAGAATGCTAATGAGCAGGGTGCAATGGGAAGAGGAAAAGATCATGTTGGATAGAATTTGGAAAATTATCTAGGACCTTTATCCCAAGCTACCTGCAGAGCTCATCTCTTCAACAGTAAGATACATGGAACATATCCACCTCAGAAAGATTAAAATTGAAAGATAAAGTGGTGGGTATAAGCAGCCTATAGTATGCACTAATGATAACTTGTGTAAAAAAAGTGTACCAAGTGGGGCAGGTAGGTGGCATAGTGAATAGAGCACATGCCCTAGGAGGATCTGAGTTCAAATCTGGCCTCAGACACTTAACACTTACTAGCCATGTGACCTTGGACAAGTCACTTAACCCCAATTGCCCTGCCTTCTCCCCTCCAAAAAGCAAAAAAAACATGTACCAAGAAAACATCAGGGTCATTTGTGACTGGAAAAGTAAGTGAAGAAGTTTTATAGGAAGAGTGAGAAATAATAAACACAAATGGGATGATCTGATACAAAATGGGACATTGGTACTTTTGAGGTACCAAAAAGGAAGACTCTCCATTGCACCGTATAGAACTTCAGAAGAGGATTTTTCTTGTAAACATAAACCTAAGTGGTAGAAGATGAGAAGGCATAGAGGACTTGTGATTGAGGTTTTTGAATGGAACATCTAATTCTGGTCAGAATGAGCCATGCTGCCTGGTTTTTTGGTAGTGCTGTGGCAATTTGTTTCACATATCACTTTGGGTAGCACAAATTCACCAGTTTGCCCCTGGTGCTTCACATTATGGCTACATCTTCATGGCTGAATTCAATTCAATTTAGCATACATTTATCAAAGACCTACTATGTGCAAGTTCCACAAAGTTAAAAAAATTGTCATGGCCAATTCAATGAAAAAAAAATGAATTAAAATCATGTAAACAGGAGATTTGATGGATTGAATTTTTCATTTTTTAAAATAAGTTGCACTGCCATTTTGTAGGCATGTGTGTGGACCTTGAGGCCCAATTGTTTCCAACAGGCCTGCTTTATAGTGAGACCTGTCTCTTTCCCTTTATAGGGAGGATCTATTTCCTTTACTGTTACTGTGACCCTTTGGCACAGTTGTTTTTTCCAATGGTTAAGTAGCAATGGGAGAGGGGGAAAGTGAAGTTACCCATTACCTACAGTTTGAATCTTATGCCAGGAGACGAGGCTCCTCTTTGTATGTGGAGGAAAGCCTTCCACTGTGAATCGCGGTACTGAAGGATCTAAAGGGAGCACACACACTCAGCTGTATTTTAAGGGGAGCAGGAATACAGTAGTGGTGTTTGATAGTTTCCTTTATCTCAGCACAACAATCTCTGGGGCACACTCTGGTCTCTCAACATGTCCCCATTTAACTACACTCCTTACCTTTAGCTGCCTGGGCTCAGCTAACCAAGTGGTGGCAGAGATGTGTATAGGCGATCTTAAATCATTCTGATTTTCCCAAGTCCCTCTGCAGTTTTCTGATGGAACATATGGCAATGTTATGTCTATTTGAAAAAGCCTTTGCATCATATGTTTATACAACTGCTCACTATCCCAAGACAAAAATTCTTTTCCTGTTATTGCCCATTTGCTGACTAAAGAAATTATCCTCTTTATGTATTCTGGTACTTTACCTTGATATCTTACATGTTTAATTATGTAGCCCTCAGTCCATAATCTACATCCTCATCATCTGAGGCCATTTTGCTTCTGTGAATCCAAAGCTTAATGATATGTTGGGAAATAAAAAGAAGATACTTTAAAAATTCGTGTGCTTTCAGTCTTCTTAACATTTTGTTCATCATAAGATCATAAGTAAATAAGAGAACAGACTGGAAGGGAAAGACCAGGGGATTTTTAGCTCTTTCTTAAATGTAACCTAAGAATATTTTTTATATTACCAACAATGGTAATACTTTAAACACTTTTATCCAGAAGAATCCCAATCCTCCTTCATAGGTTGCAAACAGAGATAGTCTATCTACCCCTAAATATAGACAATTCTGGGATAGGACTAGGTAGCCATCATGTTCAGCACCTCTGTCTTGTGGACAATTCTTTTTCAAATGTGGGTTGGACTAGACAGCCATGGAGATCCTTTCCAACCCTGTGAAATTCTCCAATTCTGTGAGGGAGAGGAGAAAGAAAAAATGAACCTTGGGCAATCTATACAGGCTATGTTATATATTTTTTTTTTTTACAAAATCAGAAAACCTTGGAATTGTAAGGGACATTCTCAGAGGTCATCTAGTTCAGAGATTTCCAAACCACAACTACTCCCTTATAGCATTTTATCCCATACCTACTCATGGTATATTATAGACTTCCCCCACCCTGCTTTATTCATAAAAACACAAACTGGATTAACTAGCCTTAATGAAGAGAAACAAAAATGTAGATAGTGGTAGGAGGGTAAATAGATGAGCTTCAAAAATTTAAACAGGAAAGTTTAACTTAAAACCACTAATTAAGTCAACCCATACCTAGAGCATGAACAATAGCAAAGAATGCTACAGGGGAGCAGAAACAGCAAAATATAGCACCAGTAAAGATTGTGGAATCTGCTCTGACTTAGAAGAAAAAAGCCACATTACAGTTGCTTTCTTGGAAATTATATTTATGGCATTTTTCCCCTTCTAAATTCTTTGTTATTTGCTCTGTAAGGGAATCTTCTCAGAATTCTGTAGATGGCATATTTTTTGTCTATGACCCAACTGAGTTGAAGATTTTACTCTGACATCTTCCCTCTTTTAATGATCTGACCTTGCCTTTGTTTTATTGACAGAATCACCTGACAGGTCCATGGTCTGTGTGAGTGCACATCAAGGATGGAGGGGTAATGCAACATTTAAATATTTCAAAGTTGGGATCCATTGCCACTTCATACTTTGTCTATAGTTTTCTGAGGTCTTAAACCAAAGTGTGTTTGAATGTTATGTGAAATGTGTGGGTTAAGCTGACTGACCTGGAACTTCTTAGAAGAAGTTAGATTACATTAGCTAATGCACTGCAAAGACTAGCTGGAGTTGGGCATCACATTTTGCATGTAAAGCAAAGGTATCGAATTTGTGGCTTTTGCAAGCTTTGCAGAAAAGGTTTTTGGAAAATGCATTCCTTGATGGGGCAAAACTAGCAGAAGCCACAAATGGAATGGGTTTGCTTCTCCTGGAAAACCTTTTGAGTCCTAGAGCTCTGGTCAGGCTTTGCTATGCTTTGCGGTTTTGGGCTCCAATATCAAAACAGGGCTGTTATCACGTCGGTTCTTCTGGAAGCTGGACAAGTTTGACTTGGGATACCAAACATGGAAGGAGAAGTCTTCACAGTCCATTTTCCACTCTATAGCAGCAGGCATCAATGCCATACTCAGGATAGTAACTTGGCTATCCTGACTGGAATGGAAGGTGTCAGGACACCTACGGGTGGCTATTTGATGAACCAAAGCAGTGATATTATTATTGCTCAAGTAGGCAAAGAAAAAGCTTTGAGGACTCCATAGTGGTCCCATTTGGAAAGTGGGAAATTATCAGTTTCAATCTCTGGGAAATACCAGTCACAGAGAGAGGACAAGCCCTGTTTATGTAAGTATATCAAATTGATTGAGAGATTTTGAGATCAGACCTCAGGTAATCCAGGAAGCCTGCAGTGGCTATCCAAAGTACTGACTCAGTGTTGAAAAGAAAAGGAGCTAAGTTTTCTTCTTCTCACTAACAGTCAAGACTCGATCTGCAATTTTGTAATATCTCACTGCATCGTTCACTTTGTATTCTTCAGAAGACATTTGTCCTTCAAAAAAAAATCCAGGCCTAGAGTTCTCTCTTCCTTTTCCCTCTCTTTTTGGTGATCATTTACAATATTTGGTAGTGTTCTGGGCAAGGAGAGCAAGAGAAATTAAGTTCTTTTCTTTGTTACAAGAAACTCTGGGGAAAAGACAGCATAGAGAGGGAGTTGGTTTGAAACTATTGGTTAAAATTAGATCTTTAGATAATCTTTTGGTTTTCTTGGTCATCCTGTTTAGATAACTGAGTATTATCTGTACACAACCAGTTACCTGTAAGGACTCTTGTCTTTTTTCTTTGTTCATTCTCCATTCATTAAAAGCTCCTTTCTCCTCACTACCCTACCACTGACTTTTAAAGTTTCTTTGTGCACATGATACTGTGTGAGATATTTAAAGTATAATGAGGCATCTGGTAGTAGTATATTAACCTGATTTTCTTTCCTGGGATGAGTGATGCTCATTATTAGATGAAAACTCAGGGACAGAAACTTTGTATGAAAGTTAGTATATCTTATGTGGGAATAGAAGGAAAATAAGTTTAACCTAAAACACTACATATATGTACTGAATGCTTAGAGGCTTATCTCCTTGTTCTTCTACCCCTTTATAAAACTGACATTGAACTGGGAGAGGGGAGGAAAGACAATAAAATATAGAGGGAACAAAGATATATGGGAATGAAAGATGATAATTTGAGAGAAGAGCAAGAAGGAAAGAAGGAAGAGGGAAAAATGATGAAATGAATAAAAAATGAATGCCAGCATATCTTATTGATAGGTACAAATGCACAGTGAACTAAGTATTCAGGCTTAATTGAACCTTTGCCATGAGACATTGCAGGCAGCTAGGTAGCACAGTGTATAGAACACTGGCCCTAAAGTTAGGTTAACACATCTTCCTGAATTGAAATACTAGTCCTGTGACCCTGGGCAAGTCACTTAATTCTATTTGCCTCAGTTCCTTATCTGTACAATGAACTAGGGAAGAAAATGGCAAACGACTCTAGTATCTTTGCCAAGAAAATCACAAATAGAGTAATGAAGAGTTGGACAAAACTGAAATGACTAAACTGTAAGAACAACAAATGAGACATTGAGTCCATAGTTCATTCCCAAATGTCTTGGTCAATTAATCATCATAAAAATATAGCGACAGGGGCAGCTAGGTGGCATAGTGAGTCAGGAGGACTTGAGTTCAAATCTGGACTCAGACACTTAACATTTACTAGCCGTATGATGTTGGGCAAGTCACTTACCCCCGATTGCCCTGCCCTCCCCCCTCCAAAAAGCAAATATATATCCATATATATATATATCCATATATATATATAATGACAGATGTGCAAAATTGTTGTTTAGCTTGATGATAACATTTTGTGACCATGTTTGAATGGAGACTTAATAGAAGACAATATAGTCCTAAGACCCAAGAATATGTGGGTACACTTTGGGATTCTGAAGTGTTCTCTAATCAGGTTCAACTTAAACTAGGTGAGGATTTAAACCAACTATTTTAATATTTGTTAGCATACTACACTTTGTACAGAAATAAGTGGTAAATCTCATCTAGCACAGTGATTGTAACTTGAGAGTTAATCTAAGACTTCAAAGTCAGATAGTATGAGTTCAGAAATGGAGAAAATTTGTTCTCCTTGCCATACCACAAATTCAATAAGGAGAGATCACAGGTTATACATTCTCGGTACAATAAGGAACTGGGGCTAAGCTACTCTCTTGGCTCTGTTCCACATATAAAAATCAAGAAAAGCATCTTTTATCATGTGGTATGGGATGCTTCCTCCTCACCAAGGCTCCCCCTTCCCCAACTAAACTGAGGACTCACTCTAAGAGATTTGAAAAAAAAGTAGACAACAGCTGTAGCTACTGGAACTGCAGAATGCATAATTATGCTGACTAAAATGAAATGTGAATTAAGTGATGTGGATTCTGTCTAGGACCTGAGCTATAGCTCTCTGGGTGGCCCTGCCTAGAAAATCTTACCTAGGCATCCTCTTAAAAGTCTTTCCAAATAAGGACTGCCCCTTGTCAACATCAGCCCAAAGTACTTTCACTATGCAGGTTTCAAGCTATGGGATTACTAGTTAGCATCCATCACAGCCAGCACAGAGAATCGGTGAGAAGTGCCGATCATTTGTATCAAAACTAATGAGGTTTTCCTTTTCTTGAACGTGATAACTGTATTGTGTGTTGACTAGGGAGGAAATATCTGTCCATAGATATCAAGCTTTTCTTTTCTATTTTTAAAATTTTTTCTCTCCAAGCTTGTATAATTGATGATTCTGCCTGTCTGGATAAGCTTTTGTGAGCACAAAATTCATTTTAATAATGATTTTTTCTCATTTAGCAAACCATTGCGGAGGGGATTGTGTTGTTGTTGTCATGTTGCCATCCAAAGCTGAAATCATAGGAGCACAAAACAAATCAGCCTAATTTCACCATGAACTTTTCTTTTGACATCCTTCTATTTTTCAAAGAGAATAAACGTGCTGTTACATGACTGCTCTTTCCCAGACAGAAGAGGCAGAGAGCTATTTTTGAAGCTCCTTAAATCAGAAGCTCTGGCTCTTTACAAAAGCAGCCCCACAGGATATCAAGACTGTGTTTGGAAACATATGTGATAAAAAAAAAGAAACAAACCATAAAAATGAACTGGGATCACCTTGTAATTGGGCAGAGAGGACTTCCCGCTGCTGTCTGTGGCTTGCTCTCTCTCTTTTTAAAGGCACTGCTCCTACATTTCTCACCTTTTGCTGCAAGACCCTGAACACAGACTCTCCAATTGCCAAGCAAATCACAGCCTGAGAGGTGGACCCCCTGTTTGGAAGAGACCTTTCTCCTCTCAATATTCTCCTTTATTGATGTTATGGAAAGAAATTAGAGATACACAAAGAATCAACAGCAGTTTTGTAGAAAATGCAGGCATATACAAAGGACCCTGAGCGAGGTCTTACAATAAGGCACCATCCACATGGAGATGACATTAGACAGCTCAATAAAGTTTAATTGTTTTACTGCTGTGCTTTAAGGCAGACACCTTGAGCACCAATGGCGGTTAAGTGCCTTGTAAATAAAATGCATTATTATTATTTTATTTAGTATTGCTAAATAGCCGTTATCTCCGAGCCAGACTGGGACCACAGGGATGGGTGGGCACGAAGAAGCCTGTATTTTCTCCCAGATTCTGTTAGCGACATTGATGCAGGCTGCTGACTTCACTAGATAGTGCCTTCTCACCAGCTCTCCTTCTGTAAAATAGAGTTGAAGAAACATGGGAGTGCTTACTTTGAAGAGCTGTGAGGCGAACGGATCAATGAATATGTATATAGTCATATACCAAGGATGCATTTATTGGGTGCCCACTATTTGCATGGCTAAGAACCAGGGGCTCTAAAAAGATATTACTGAACATAGAAATGTCAATCCTCCCCTTCAAGAAAAATAACATCATATACATATAAATTTAGATATTTGAATCTATATACATCTACATAGCTATATACAAATGTTTATATATGTACACATTTGTGTATAGGTATGTAGATGGGCTTAAATAAGGTAGTCTTTGCTTTTGAAACTGTAACTTAGAGATAGAACATGTTATATTTATTATTGCATGATATTTGTTACAGCTTCAAAAGAAAAGACTGTCATATTTAAGCCCATTGTCTCGTGTTTGCAAATATAAACTCTTGAGAGAAAAGAAGTCACAAGGGGTGATTAGGTATAATATCAGAAGCCCTTTTGTTTAGATATGACATGAGATATTTGGGGTCTAAAAATACTGAAACTTTTTGTGGGATCATAAAGACTCAGAAGATATCCTGGCACAAACTAGATAAATTCATTTTTCTCTGGATGGCAGCTTAGACCTAGTGAGCTGGCAAGTCTAGAAAGTAGAAACCTTTGGAAAACTCTGACTCGATGAGCCTTTTAAATAAGGGCACTATTGACCCAGGGGAATACCAGAAAGATCTATGATTTCATCCTTGGCTGGGGATCTCCTTCCTTCGAAGCAGACCACAATCCATCTATGATTTAGTAGCTGTGTCCCAGGGAGTTGACTGAAACTCATAAATGACAAGCCTAGGTCAACAGAGCTAGTAAGTATCTGAGGAGGGATTTGAACCAAGGTCATTCTGGCTCCACACTCAGCACTCTACGTTCCTATACTATTACTGCTTCTTACCATTAGCATGTATACACAGACACATATATACACATATGTGCATGTCTATACATATGCACACATGTGTTTATGCAAATACATGTGTGTATTTGTAGAATGATACATTTTATAGCTCAAAAGGATCTGTAATTTCATGGTAATTAGCATTTATATGACAACTTAAAGTTTACAAAGTGCTTTCTGTATGCTATTTCATTTGGTACTTAAAACAATCCTGCAAAGTAGGTGCTATTATTATTATAATACCCATTTTACAGATGAGGAAACTGAGGCACATAGATGTTAAACGACTTGTCCAGAATAACCCAGCAAATAGATTTTATTGTTTCCTCCAGTGATTCACATCACAACCTGTTCATTCTGTGTGACTCTTATTCATATATGCCCAAAAGTTCATGGTGGGGAGAGAGGGTCTATGCAAGGTACTTAGGGAGTTACATCAATTTTTCCTGATGCCAGTGGAGCACACAGACTGTCAACTGATTATCTCTCAATCTAGTCCTGCGACCAGCCTATCTTTTTTCAATCATACATTTGTAATAGATATTCTACTCCCACCCCCCCTCTACTTTTTTTTAATACATTTTCATTTCAAGAAAGCCTATATGATAAATAATACTTATTATGCTGAGAATTATCCATTTTTGCTTCCTTGTGAGTTTTCTTTTGTTCTTTGTTGTGCACTTTTTTACTTTGTTTTTTCCTTCCCCTAACCCCCCCCTCCCCCAGAAGACCACAATAAAGTTTAGATGTGTTTCTCTATAGCTATAAATATAGCTATACCTCTTATTGCATATATACTCTCTTCTTGCTTCTGGCTATGTATAATTCACCATTGTTTTAAGTCCCCTATGAATGATTTTTGTGACAGAAAAGCAGATGATGGGGGTCCCACAGCTGGTAGAAGATGAGGAGTCTTTTGCTAATGGTTCTCTATCTTAAAAGTATTCTCGAAAAGACAAGATATGGTTCCAGTTGGGCGGTAGAAGAAGTAAGTGTTCTTCCCCATTCCAGCAAAAGTAAAAGGCAAGAACCGACCTTCTGGGCTCAACTCCTCACATGGAGTTTAGACTCAACTAGCTGGGCTTATATGTGGGGTCTCTAGATGCTTTGCCTCTCCTTTTATTTTTCTTTTCCTTTAATATAGACCTTGTGAACACCAGAAAGTCTTAGACAGCTTAGAAAGGGCAGAACCTAGCTGGTTGGTTGCAGTTGTAGTACAAGTTATAGAATAAGGCTTGTTACAAGGTGAGAGAAAGAGGAGAGGAGAGGGGGGGAGGGAAAACCACCAGAAAAGATCATGCTTGGAACACTTGGCATTTGATCAGACTATGTTCAGATGAAATGTGAATTGATTAACACCCTTGCAAAAATTGTCAATGTCCCATACAAGGCTTGAATATTAGCATTACAACTAAGCATACTCATAAAGAAAACTTACTAGATTCTATTTTTTAAAATATCTTATATGTTTTAATCATTCAAGGCCTGCCTTCTCACTCTGCCACTCTAACCTCCTGGCATTTGTTAGAGCTGTTCTGGGGTCATTCTTTTTTTCTGGGTTTGTAGCTTAAGCATCTTTGCTACCACAATAGCTCATTATGGGGGGGGGGTGGTGTTCATCTTTTGTTTGCACATCCTTCCAGGCTACTCCTTGACTTCAGATTTGATGCTAGGGCTGGGCTCTGTCACATTACTGATGAGAAGGACTAGCCTGGCCCTGTTGCTGCCTTTTTGGGGTTGTTTTATTCCAGGATCTTAGGGACATGTTGGCAACCCACAAGGTTTCAGTGCTAACAAAGTGATCTGATTCAAGGCAAAATTTGATTGTTTTTCTTCTTCTCTGATGTCTGCAAGTTCCTGACTTGGATTTGGGTCTTTGCAAAAGCAGATTGCAGTTGAATTCAGTCCCTATCAGCCATATGGGGAACTCAGTTGGTTCAAAATGGCAGAACTGTAGGCTCCCCTTTGGTCTGGATTTCATGCCTTGGTTATTCCTCTATAAGCTGTGCTAGATTCTCCAATTGAATCCCTGCTCTGGGCTTGGAGTCTGAGACATGAATACTGCTTCTGAATTTCCGTTCTCCATTCACCACTTAGAGTTTCCCTACTTGGGAAGACTCAACCATTCATAGATTCTCTTCTCCCTTAGGCTTGGATTTGTGATCTGGAGCTAGGTAGTGAGTGACAAAGCTGTGAGTCAGCACCTATCCTTGCTGCCGCTGCTTTGTAGAAGTCTCAGAGTGATCTGGTATGATTCTGTGACCTCTTCTTGCCCTGGTACATAGCCTCTCCCTGGGCATGGGAATGCTCCTGGCTCATCCCAACTCCAGTGTTGGCAGATCTCTCTGTCTCTATTCTGAGCTCAGCTAGACAATAACTCACTGTGACTTTTTCTGGATTTACCCTATCAGGATTCAGTCTAGTAAATTTTCTAGATCTGTTTAGAAAAGTTTGTGCAGCAGAGATCACCATACTACTTCCTACCACTTTGCAATCTTGGCTCTGCCTCTGGATTCTATTCTAATAATTCTATAATTATTTATTGTTCAGCATTCCTTTTTCTCTATGGGAATAATACCTGATTCATGTTTGTACATTGGGCATTTTTTTTTACTTTTCCTGCTTCCTTGAGGAATCCCTAGACTAGAGCCAAAAGCAATATTACCGTAATTAGCTATTTTCATTGGAAAGCTTAGGTGTGTGGGTGAAGAGCCAATGGGTGTGAGAATTAGGGACTCTACTCTCTCAGCTGGGAACATGAGTATAACACCATGATAAAGGATAGGGATTGGCACAAGTTACTGGTCTCTGCAGCCTCAGCTGACTGTAGCCCAACTAGGCAGTCTGCTACACATTTTTTTTGATGATGTTACCTTTATAATTCTTATTCATAGTTCCCTATTTGTTTTGTGTTATAACCTACTCACACTTTCCATATATCTCTCCATCACCTTCTGAGTGATACTGATTTCTAATTCTTTGGAGACTGTTGCTGCTATGATTTGTAGCCATACAACCATGCAAGTAGACTATTGGTATTAAAATAGTGGGCCTTTGCCTCTGAGAGGGCAATGGGGTCTCTCAGATCCCTCAAAGGAGATTTAGAATTTCTTAGAAATAATCTAGCCTTCTTTCTTCTCTTTTCCTGTTTAACTCTGGACACAACTCATCATTCATTTAAATTGTCTAAGGAACATAATTAAAGATGGCATTGTGGCTTGCTTGACCTAGGTCTTCTGGAGTACCTGGGGTGTTTGTACACAGTCTCTAAACTAAGTTGCAGCTACTTTAACCAGGAGATATCTAAGAGAACTGAATGTCCTTCTAAATAACTAATAGGCCCCAACCAAAAAATTTCAAATAATTACTACTGTACTCAATATGGTCATCAGAAAGCCTCCCCTCCTTTAATCATAATGTTATCACAATGATAAATACTCTGAACTCATGCATAGACAGAAGAATTGATGGATAAATAAAGTACACAGGCAGATAAAGTACACAGATAAATAAAGTACACATAATACATAGATTAGATAGACTCAGGTAGATAGTTGAGAGATGGATGGATAAAGTAGATAGATAGACAACTAGATAGATAGATGGATAGACACAACTTGACAGACAGATAAATAAAAATAAATTGACTCAGAAAGATTGATCAATAGGTAAGCAAATAGATAAAGTAGAGTAGATAGATAGACAGATAGGTTGACAGAGAAAGTAGAGAGATAGGGGGAGAAGTGGAACCAAGATGTTTGTGTGGAGAAGCACTCAGCCCGGTTTTCCCAAATTCCCCTCTAAACAACTCTAAAATGATGCCTCAAATCAAATTCTGGAGTGGCAGAACCAACAGAAGATTGGGTGAAACAATTTTCCAGTCCAAGACAACTTAGGAGGTCAGTGGGAAAGATCTGTCTCATCGGGATGGTGATGGGCCCCAGGAGCACAGTACAGGCCACGCCTTAGGGGGCAGCTGCATCAATGGTGATAGCAGCTTTAGGAGCTTGAAGCTCCCAGGTAGGGGTGAGGTGGGGTGTTGGACAATGAGTCTGAAGGATATTGCAGGGGACCCTTTGCTGGTTCTGGATTCAGTCCTCTGGTTTTGCCCACTTGCAATTTTATACTCCCAGAGTCAAAAGAAATGATAGCATTTACAGCCACTGGGGAGCAAGAGCCCAGGTTATGGTTCCGGGGAGAAGAGAAATGCTTGTGGTGTCCATGAGAAGTAGCAACCTTGGTCTCAATTCCAAGACACAAGGGATCACTAGCAATTGTGACTGCAAAAGAGTGGGGGCCATGGTCACAGTCCCAGGGCCAGAAGGAGTTCTAGCACTGGTGGCTACAGGGAAACAAAGTCCCTTCCGAGGTCAGGACCAGACCACAGGCCAAGAGAACAGTGACCACACCTCTACTTAAACCATACCACTCTGGAAGCCCCCAGAACCTATGGACCCCCAGAGTTAGCTGTGAAAACAGCAGCAAGAAGGGCCAGAAGCTTGGGACAGTGCCCCCTATCATACCATAAGAAATGATGAGCAGGATACTTTCAGCAAAGCCTGGAAAGGCTTAAATGAACTGATGCAAAGTGAAATGAACAGAACTAGGAGAACAGTGTATACAGTAACAGCAATGTTGTGTGATAACTGAATGATTCAGCTATTCTCAGAGATACAATGATCCAAAGTAATTCTGAAGGACTTATGATGAAAAATTCTATTTGCATTCAGAAAAAAAGAATGGATGGTGTCTGAATACAGATTGAAACATACTTTAAAAACTTTATTATTCTTGTTTTTTTGGTCTTCATTTTCTTTTGCAACATGGCTAATATGGAAATGTATTGCATCACTGCACATGTATAATCTATATCAAATTGCTTGCCTTCTCAAGGAGTGGGGTGGGGAGGGAGGGAGGGGATTTGGAACTAAAATTTTTTTTAATGAATTTTAAAAATTTTGGTTTATATGTAATGGAGAATAAAATAAAAATTAAATAAAAAATAATAATCTTTTATTATAGATAGACACAAATAGACTCAGATAGATAAAGAAGATAAAGTAGAAAGATAATTAGATAGGGAAGTAGGGAAAGAGACAGACAGACAGATACACTCTGGTGATTTTATTTGCATTGAGAATTCCTAGGGGGTAAAGAAACTCTATGAATGCTTTATAACTTATAATTTTCATAATTTATAGTCTCAGAGTGTTATCTTGGGGACAATGATAGATTTAGTAACTTGATCAGGTTGTGTATATAACTGTATATCAATATTTAGGCATTCAAGAAATTCATTCGAGTGAATTAGTTCTGGAATCAGCAGAATGGTGTTCATAGCTAGTTTCTGATTCTTACTATCTGTGTCACCTTGGACAAGTCATTTAACCTGACTTGGTTTCTCCTTTGTAAAATGAAGTACTTCACCTAGATGGCCTATGAAGTCCTATTCCAGTTCTAGATCTATGATCCAATGGTAATGTATGAATAGGTTAGCATGTCTTCCAGGAGGCTCTGCAGTGTCCTGTGCTTGATAAAACCATCCCTATGTCATCTGCAAATGAGATTCTGAAGAACGTAATTATCCATAGAGAATCTCTCTTCACTTCGGGATCTGTGCTGCATAACAATAACAAAGACCGTTAACAAATACATATTTTGAAATTTTATATTTTACCTTATACCAAAGATCAAGGGGTTATTTAAAAAGATTATGTCTGTTGTTATACCTGTCATGTAATGTCAAAAATTCTGATATCTGTATGTGACACTTTACTTGAAAAATACCTTAAGACAGAGTTTATATATATCACACCAATTTTTAAAAATGATAAGCAAATAGTAAACACAATAGTATGTTGAATTCTCTACATAATTCATTCAATAGTATAATAATAAAAATGTAGACTACTGTGGAATACAACAAGCAAAAGCCTGCCTGTTTTCTATTAATTTTCTCACTGAGGATGCCCTAGTTGCATGTAAAGGTAGTTCTCCAAAAATCTTTTTTTATGTGAATGGGAAAGTAGGCATATGGATTGTTCTCTTGATTACCATTCTTGATATTGATAAGATTCAAAACTTTCCCTGTGCTTTGGTATCTTATCCTCCTTTATTTTTGTTTTAAATTTTTTTCTATTAACAAACTTATTTTTCTCTACCTCCAATCTTTCCCTACAATCAATTAGCTCTCATTGATTGGCCTGTTTGGATTCTGATGGCTCAGAGTGAGTGTAAGTATCGATTGTTTCTGTTTGGGCCAGAAACCCTGGGGGTCTTCCCCTCCCAAACTGATTTTTATTTTTTCAAGGTAAAAGAGGCCATTCTTTGCCTCCTTTTTACCTAGCCTTAATTGCTGAATGGGCATTGCCTCAGAAAACTGAGACCTGGGGAAGACCTTAGCTCAAAAAGACTAAGGCCTCTAGCTGCATCCAGGGCCATCTCTAGTCATCCCGATCTATATCCTGCCTCTGGACCTAGATCACTCTGGAGGAGATAGTGAGGCTGCTGACTTTGCACAGCCCTCCCTCACTTAAATCTAATTTACTTGAAGTTATGACCTCTCCTTCCTGATGTCCTGGTCCCCTTCAAGAATGAAGGGCAAACAACAACCATCAACTGAACAACAACAAAAAGAAAAACGAATCCCATGTTTACAAAGATCGATAGTCAAGAAAAGAGGATTCCTATATTAGCAATGCTTAATAAAGTTTGTCTAATTCTAGATCTAAGACCCATCACCTCTTTGTCACTGTTTGCCAGTGTCTTAGAGTTTTCAATTCTTTCAAAGTTGTTTTTCTTTATTATATTGTTGTTATGGTATAAATTATTCTCTTACTTCTGTTCTCTTCATTCTGCATCACGTCATAGTTCTTCCAGTTTTCTCTGAAACTCCATTTTAGCATTTCTTAAGGCAATAATATTCTATTACATTCATATACCATAAGTTGGTTAGTCATTCCCAAATAGATAGACTACCCTTTAGTTTCCAGTTATGGAATTTTAAAAGATCTGATACAAGTATTATACCTATAGATTCTTTAACTTTTTCTTCAATCTTTTTGGAGTATAAGCCTAATAGTGGTGTTTCAGTATTAAAGGGCATGAACATCTTAATGATTTTTTAGGCATAGTTTATTACTTTGAAAATTACTTTCCAGAAAAGTTGGACCGATTCACAACTCCACCAACAATGCATTAATATGCCTATTGTACCTCTAACAATTGTCATTTTTCTTTTTAGTCATTGAAAAAAATCTTATAGGAATGAGATAGAATATGGGAGTTTTAAAATTTGCATTTCTCCAAATATCAGTGATTTGGAACATTTTTTCATTTCATGTTTCATAGCTTGGATTTCTTCCTTTGAAAACTGCCTGTTCCTATCCTTTGACCATTTATCTATTGGAAAATGGATCTTGTTCTAATAAATTTGATTTGATTCATTGTATTTCTTGGATAAGAGAACTTTATTAGAAAAAAATTTGCAAAAAAAATGCAAATAATTTTTCTAAGTTGTTTCCCTTCTAATTTTTATTGTGTTCATTTTTTGTTTGCACAAAATCTTTAAAATTCTATAAAATTAAAATGATCTGTTTTCTATTTTGTGATCTTTTCTATCCCTTATTTGGTAATGAACTCTTCCTTTATCCACTGATTCAAAAGTTAATTTCTTCTTTACTCCTCAGATTTGTTTGTGATGACACCTTTTATGTCTAAGTTATATATCTATTTGGAGCTTATCTTGGCATAAAGAATAAATGCTGGTCTTTGCCTAATTTCTGCCAGGCTGCTTTCTAGTTTTCTCAGCAGCTTTTGTAGAATAGTGAGTAATCACCCCAGTAGTTGGAGTCTTTGGTTTCATGGTAAAAAAAAAAAAAACCCTAAAAAAACCTAGAATACTAGGTTAATTTGCTTCTATATGTCAGGTCAAGTCATGTCAACAGGCATTTATTAGGTACCTATTGTGTACCAGAGTTGTGTATCTTATATGGTCCACTAATGAATATTTCTCTTTCTCTGTCTCTGTCTGTGTCTATATCCCTCCATTCAGACTCCATCAGTTTTTTTCTCTGGAGGTGGATAGCATTTTCATCATAAGTCCTTCAGAACTGTCTTGGATCATTGTAATTATCAGAATAACTAAATTATTCATAGTTGATCATCGTACAATGTTGCTGTTATTGTGTTCAATGTTCTCCTGGTTCTGCTCATTTCACCTTGTATCAGTTTATGTAAATCTTTCCTGCTTTTTCTGAGAGCGTTGTGTTCATCATTTCTTATAGCACAATAGTAATCCAACACATTCATATACCACAACTTGTTCAACCATTCCCCAATTGATGGGCATCCCCTCAATTTCCAATTCTTTGCCACCACAAAAAGAACTGCTATAAATATTTTTGTATATATAGGGCCTTTCACTTTTTCTTTGATCTCTTTGGGATACAGAACTAGTAGTGGTATTGCTGGATCAGAGGGTATGTACATATGTACAGTTTTTTTTTTGGAGGGGGGAATGCAGGGCAACTGGAATTAAGTGACTTGCCCAGGGTCACAAGGCTAGTTTTGTGTTAAGTGTCTGAGCCTGGATTTGAACTCAAGTCTTCTTGACTCTAGGGCTGGTGCTCTGTTCCTAGCCGCCCCAGGTATGTACAGTTTTATAGTCCTTTGAGCATAGTTCCAAATTGCTCTCTAGAATGATTAGATCATTTCACAACTCCACCAATACTACTTTAGTGTCCCAATTTTTCACAACCACTGCACCACTTGTCATTTCCCTTTTCTGTTCTGACAGTCAATCTGATAGTTATGAGGTGGTAGATGAGAGTTGTTTTAATTTGCATTTCTCTAATTAATACTGATTTAGAGCATTTTTCCCATATGACTATTGATAGCTTTAATTTCTTCTTTTGAAAATTATACAAATCCTTTGACCATTTATCAACTGGTGAATGACTTGTATTCTTATAAATTTGACTCTATTTTCTATATATTTGAGAATTGACACCTTTGTCAGAGAAAGTTGCTGAAAATTTCCCACTCCTCCCCCAATTTCCTATTTTTTTCCCTAATCTTCGCTGCATTGGTTTTGTTTGTGCAAACCTTTGTAAATGTAACGTATTTAAAATTATACATTTTATATCCTATGATCTTATTTATTTCTTCTTTGGTTATAAATTCATCCCTTTTCCATAGATCTGACATGCAAAATTTTCCATACTCCCTCAATTTGCTGATGATGTCACTCTTTATGTCTAAATCATATATTCATTTTGACTTTTTTTGGTATGTGACATGAGATGTTGTTCTATAACAAGTTGCTGCCAAACTGCTTTCCAGTTTTCTCAGCAATTTTTGTCAAATAGTGAGTATAAAAGCTTGGATTGTTGGGTTTATCAAACACATAGGTTGCTATGTCCATTTATTACTGTGTGTTGTGTATGTAATCTATTCCACTAATTTGCCACTCTATTTTTTAGCCAGTACCAGCTTGTTTTCATGATTACTGCTTTTTAATATAGTTTGAAATCTGATATTGCTAGGCCACCTTTCTTCCCTTTTATTTTCATTGATTCTCTTGATATTCTTGACCTTTAGTCCTTCCATGAATTTTATCATTTTTTCTAGCTCTATAAAATAATTTGTTGGCAGATGGATTATTATGGCACTGAATAAGGAACTCAATTTAGGCTGTATTGTTACTTTCTATTTTTTAATTTAATTTATTTTTAGTTTTCAACATTAACTTCCATAAGTTTTAAATTTTTCCCCGTCCCTCCCCCCTCCCCAAGATAGTTTGTAATCTGATATAGACTTTACATATGCATTCCTATTAAATATATATTTCATGTTAGTCATGTTGTATAGAATAATTATAATGAATAGGAGAAACCATGAAAAAGAAAAAATGAAACAAAAGAAAATAGTCTGCTTTGTTCTGCTTTCAGACACCATAGTTCTTTCTCTGGATGTTAATAGCATTTTCTATCATGAGTCTTTTGGAAATGTTTTAGGTCTTTGCATTGCTAAGAAGGGCTAAATCTATCAAAATAATTCATCACAGACTGTGGCTGTTACTGTGTACAATGTTCTCCTGGTTCTGCTCACTTCACTCAGCATCAGTTCATATAAATCTTTCCAGGTTTTTCTGAAGTCTGCTTGTTCATCAATTCTTATAGCTCAATAATATTCCATTACATTCATATGCCACAACTTGTTCAGCCATTCCCCAATTGACGGACATCCACTCAATTTCCAGTTCTTGGCCACCACAAAGAGAGCTGCTATGAATATTTTTGTATATGTGGATCCTTTTCCCATTTTCATGATATCTTTGGGATATAGCTCTAGAAGTGGTATTACTGGGTCAAAGGGTATACACATTTTTTAGCCCTTTGGGCATTGTTCCAAATTGCTTTCCAGAAAGGTTGGATCAGCTCACAGCTTCACCAGCAATGAATTAGTGTTCCAAATTTCCCACATCTTCTCCAACATTTGTTATTTTCCTGTTTTGTCATGTTAATCAATCTGATAGTTATGATGTGGTACCTCAGGGTTGTTTTGATTTGCATCTTGCTAATCAATAGGGATTTAGAGCATTTTTTTCATGTGTCTATAGATAGCTTCAATTTTTTTCCTCTGAAAACTACCTGTTCATATCCTTTGACCATTTATCAACTGGGGAATGACTTGTATTCTTGTAAATTTGACTTAGTTCTCTATATGTTTTAGAAATGAGACCTTTATCAGAGACACTAGTTGTAAAAATTATTTCCCAGTTTTCTGCTTCCCTCCTAATCTTGGTTGCATTGGCTTTGTTTGTACAAGAACTTTTCAATTTAATGTAATCAAAATTATCCATTTTACATTTCATAATGTTCTCTGTCTCCTGTTTGGTTATAAATTCCTCCATTTTGACAGATAAACTATTCTTTGCTCCCTTGATTTGCTTATAGTATTAGCCTTTATATCTAAATTGTGTACCCATTTGGACTTTATTTTGGTATACTGTGTCAGATGTTGGTCTGTGCCTAATTTCTGTAATACTCTTTTCCAGTTTTCCCAGAAGTTTTTTTTTTCAAATAGCAAGTTCTTATCCCAGAAGCTGGAGTCTTTGTGTTTATCAAACAGTAGATTGTTATAATCATTGACTACTTTGTCTTGTGTACCTAACCTAATCCACTGATCTACCCTTCTATTTCTTAGCCAGTAGCAAGTAGTTTTGATAAGTACTGCTTTATAATACCATTTAAGATCTAGTATGGCTAAGTCACCTTCCCTAGCATTCTTTTTCATTAATTTCCTTGATATTCTGGATCTTTAAAAAATATTTTTTGGGGGCAGCTAGGTGGTGCAGTGAATAAAGCACCAGCCTGGAGTCAGGAGGACCTGAGTTCAGTTCCGGCCTCAGACACTTAACACCCACACACACACACACACAAAAACTAGTCATGTAACCTTGGGCAAGTTGCTTAACCCCAATTGCCCTCCAGAAAGGCAAAAAATAAAAAAAAAATTTTTTTGGAGTTTGATTTACATGGCACTGAATAAGTAAATTAATTTAGGTAGAATTGTCATTTTTATTATAATCACTCAGCCTACCCATGAGTGGCTGATGCTTTTCCAGTTATTTAGATCTGACTTTATTTGTGGGAAAAGTGTTTTGTAATTGTATTCATGTAGCCTCTGGGTTTGTTTTGGTAGATAGACTCCCAAATATTTTATAATGTCTACAATAACTTTAAATGGAATTTCTCTTTCTATTTCTTGCTGTTGGGTATTGTAACTTTTAATGTGTTGACTTGGCCTAACTGGGAGCAACTAATATTTCTCCAATTGCTTAGATCTGTCTTTGTGTGAAAAGTGTTTTATAATTGTGTTCTTATAATCCTGGGGTATATCTTGGCAAGTAGACTTCCAAACATTTTGTATTATCTGCAGTTATTTAATTTCTTTTTCTATTTCTTCCTGATGGACTTTGTTGGCATTATATAAAAATGCTATTGATATATGTGGGTTTATTTTATATCTTGCAACTTTCCTAAGTTGTCACTGCTTACCTGCTTTTTGCTCATTGCTTCAACTAGTTTTTAGTTGATTCTCTTGGTCTCTCAGCACAGAGTGATAATTTTGTCTTTTCATTGCCTATTTTTATTCCTTCAATTTTTTTCTTATCATACTGCTATCAGTAGTAGTATTGCTAGTACAATATCAAATAATAGTGATAATAATGAGCAATCTTGCTTTACCCCTGAACTTATTGGGAAGGCTTCTAGCTTGTCCTCATTATAGATCATGCTTGCTCTTATTTTTAGGTATATACTACTTAAAATTTTAAAGAAAGCTCCATTTATTTTTATGCGTTTTGCTGTTTCAATGGGAATATGTGTTGTATTTTGCCAAAAGCATTTTCTGTATCTATTGAGATAATCATCTGATTTTTCTTGTTTTTTGTTACTGATATGATCAATTATGCTGAGCATTTTCCCAGTATTGAAACAGTCCTAAATTTCTTCTTTAAATCCCACCTGGTCATAATGTATGATTTTTGTAATACATTATTATAATCTCCTTCCTAGTACTTTATTTAAATTTTTTTGCATCAATATTCCTTAGGGAAATTAGTTTATAGCTTTCTTTTTCTGTTTTTTTGTTCTACCTAGTTTAGGTAGCCATACCATATTTGTGTCATAAAAGAAAATTGGTAGAAATCTTTTAACAATTTTTTTTCAAATAGTTTAGATAGTATTAGAATTAATTGTTCTTTAAATATGTGGTAGAATTCACTTGTGAATCTATCTGGTCCTGAGGATTTTTTTCGTAGGGTGTTCATTTATGGCTTGTTCGTTTACTTTTTCTAAGATAAGATTATTTAGGTATTCTATTTCCTCACCTGCTAATATGGGAAATTGTACAAACTGATGCAAAGTGAAATGACCAGAACAAGGAGAACATTGTAAGAAGTAACAACAATATTGAATGATGATAAATTGTAAATGACTTAGCTATTGTCAGCAATACAATGGTTTAAGTTAATTTCGAAGGAATTCTGAGGAACATATGATCAAAAATGCTGTCCATCTCCAGAGAAAAAACTGCTGGAGTCTGAATGCAGAACGAAGCATATGTTTTCTTTACTTTATTTTTATTTTTTCTTTTAGAGGATGTGTTCTTTCATAACATGATTAACATGGAAATACATTTTGCATGACTGCACATGTATAACTTATATCAAATTGCTTGCTTTCTCAATGGGGTGGAGGGAGGAAGGGAGGGAGAGAACTTGGAACTCAAAATTTTTTTAAAGGAATATTGAAAATTGTTTTTACATGTAAATGGGAAAAATAAAATGTTAAATTAAAATGTATTTGGATGCCATGCCATTTGGTACATACTTGTTTAGTACTGATAATGCTTCCTTTTCTATAGTTCCTTTTTAGCAAGATGTAGTTTCCCTGCTTATCTCTTTTTCTTAGGTCTATTTTTGCTTTTGCCTTGTTTGAGATCATGATTATGACTCCTACCTTTTATGCTTCAGTTGAAGCATAATAGACTATCTCCAGCCCATTACTTTTACTCTCTGTCTATCTTTCTATTTGAAGATAAACAAGATGTTATTGGATTCTGGTTTCTAATCCATTCTCCCGTCTGCTTCCATTTTTGAGTGAATTCATCCCATTCCTATTCACAGTTATGATTACTTACTGTGTATTTCATTCCATCTTCACTGTGGCTCCCCAGAATTTGAATTGTTTCTTTCCTGCAGCTAGCAGTATTTTCTCCTTTACCTGGGAGGTCTGGAATTTGGCAATAATATTCCTTGGAGTTTTCATTTTGTAAACTCTTTAAGGTAGTGATTGATGAATTCTGTCAATTTCTATTTTACCCTCTTTTTTAGGATATCAGGCAGTCCCTAGATGAATTCTAGGCTCTTTTTTTTTGTCATGGCCTTCAAGTAGTCCAATAATTCTTAAATTATTTCTCCTGGACCTGCTTTCCAGGTCAGTTGTTTTTCCAATGAAATATTTCACATTTTCTTTTCTCTTTTTCATTCCTTTGATTTTGTTTTATTGTTTTTTGATATCTTATAGAGTCATTAACTTCCACTTGCCCAAATTATAATTTTTAAGGAATTATTTTCTTCACTGAACTTTTATACCTCTTTTTCTATGTGGTCAATTCTACTTTTTAAGGAGTTATTTTAGTCAGTGCATTTTTAATACCTCTTTTCCATTTGGCCAATTCTGATTTTTAAAGTGCTTTTATCTTCAGTGGATTTTTGTATCTCTTATAACATTTGATCATTTCTGTTTTTTAAGGTGTTATTTTCTTCAGTATTTTTTGTGCCTCTTTTCCCTTGTTGAATAATATCTTTTCATAATTTTCTTGCATCACACAAAAGGTCACATTTCTTCTCCCATTTTTTCCTCTGCCTCTCTTATTTGATTTTAAAAATTCTTTTTGATCTCTTCTAAGAATTCTTATTGGGCTTTCTCCAATCAGCTTTTTTGAGACTTAGCTTATTTCTGCTTTGACATCATTGTCTTTTCAGTTTGTGTCTTTTTCTTCCTTGTTATCACAGTTGCTGTTATAATCTGGTTCTTTTTGTTTTTCTTTGCTCTTTTTCCTACCCTATTTATAGACTTTTAACTGTTAAAATTAGGCTCTGCTCCAAGCTTCAAGGCTTTTCTTGCTTCCATTTTCAGATCTAGTTCTAGAAATCTACAAGTTTTGGGGGCATACAAGATGATATGGTCCAAGGAGAGGTGTGGTCACTGTTCACCTACTTGTGATCTGATCTTTACCCAGAAAGGGACCTTGCTTCCATGCAACTACAAATACTGGCATTCCTCTTGGTCCTAGATCTGTTATCAGGTCCTCTGCTCTCCTACAGCTACAAGTGCTAGTGTTCCTTTCTGCCTTGAAACTGAAACTACCTACTACCTTATAAGTGACCACAAGTACTCTTTTCTACCCTGTAATTGTCGCCAGGTTTCCCACTCCCCTAAGGCCACAAGCACCAGTGTTCCTCTTTGCCCTGGAACTGTTATATATAGACTAGGCAACAGGGGTCCTACGTGCAGTGCCAGCAAAAAGTCCCTTGTAATCTCTTTCTGACCAGTTATCTGACCCCTTTACTTTCTGTCAGCTAAGAGAGAAAGCTGAAGTTGCTACCTTCTCTGTTTCAGCTACCACCAATGTCTGCTGCTGGTGTTGCCATGGTACTCATTATCCTCTGGGCCATCCACAATTCTGGTGTCCCTCCTGTCAACCTCCTAATTTGTCTTGGACTGGAAAAATATTTCATCCTGACCTTCAGTTGCCTCTGCCACATCAGAATTTGCTTGAGGGATTATGTTAAAGCTGTTTGGAGGGGAATGTTGGGAGAATTTAGTTGTGTTGCTGCCTGGACTCTACCATTTTGACTGCCAAGAATGTTTTTTTTTTAAATTAATTGATCTGGGTATTATTTTTGTGAATATTATAATTTTAAGTATGCATCCACTTAATTCAAATGATCAATTTTGTTGATATTGTCACAAGTGGAATTTAACAAAAAAGTAAGCTGAGTCACATTTCTGCAAATAAGACAACAATTTATTATCAAGGCTGGTAATTTGTGAATAAGATGGGTCAAAATGGTTTGTCTTCATTTATTCCAAAGATCCAGAACTGAAGATGTATCTCACTTCTACAAGCATAGACAAAGAACAATACAGGGCAGTTGACTTCATGGGGTTGAAGACAACATGATTAGTTATATGATTGAGGTAAGGGGAACAACGTGATTGGTTGGACATTTGGTAACGAGGAGCTAACAATGACCCTTCCTTCCCCCATTACTAAAAAGTGTTCATTCTTTGAGTCTAGCTGCAAGGTCTATAGATAAAGGAACAGACCTTTTGGATAGCAAACAAAACATCCTTGAAGGACAGTTTGGTGATATAAAGATATTAAAATCGATTCCCTTATGGCAAGCCACATGTCCCAAAGTTAGCTAAATTCCTTGAGGTAAGAATAGAACAGTGATTAGCAGAAGAGCTGAATTTCTAAACTTAACCATTACAGGTCAGATGAATTCTGAACTAAGTTCAGAAACAAATAACCCTGACTTAGGCAATTGCATGCCAAAATAAAGTAATTATAAGGAGGATCAATAATAAATAATACAGGGTCAGTTTCAATCATTTTAATATGTTATTGTTTCCTTTATTTCTCCATTGCTGTGTGTTATCTTTTTTAATTTTTGGCAAAAGGAATTTGGTTTTCCTCTCTGTTTAAAAATTATATTAGTGATGCTTATTTATTTTTTTATCTTTTTAAAAAAATCTCAGTTTATATTTTTATCATTTTAAAGTTTTTAAAATTTCCAGTTTCGTTAATTTCTTCTTTGATTTTCAGAATTTTTCTTTAGTATTCATTTGGAGGTTTTTGAGTTGGTTTTTTTTTTTTGTCTTATGAGAAATTCATTGATTTGTTCTTTCTTTATGTTGTCATTGAAAATGTTTAAAGGTATATATTTCCCCTTAAGGACTACTCTAAATATATTCTTTATTGGTATGCTGCCTCATTATTGTCATTTCCTTTGAAAAAAAATTTCTATTATTTCTGTGATTTGTTCTTTGACCCATCAATTCTTGAGGATTAAGTTATTTAGTTTCCAATTTTTAAGCTATTTCTTCAAATGCCGTTTATTGAATATGATTGTTGCATTCCATTTGGTAAAGAATACAATAACATTCCTGCTTTTGGTGCATTTCTTAGTAGGACTTTTATACCTCAAAACTTGGTCAGTTTTTTTGAAGGTGCCATATTAAGTGAGAGATATGGAATCTTCTTTCCTGTTCCCATTTGGCAATCACCAAAGAATCATCTCCATTTTTTTAAACATCTTATTTATATCCTTAACTTCTTTCTTGTTTATTTTTGTGTATTTCTATCTGAAAGTGTTACATTTAGGTCCTTTCATGATTATTATTTAAGTCTGTTCTCCCTGCAATTTGATTAACTTTTCTTTTTAGTATTAAGTTGCTATGCAAATGCATATGTTAATGCTGATATCGATTTGTTTTCTATGGTGACTTTAAGGAAAATACATTGTTTTTATTTCACTTTTTTGTGTATATATTTTCAGTAGCCTTTACTGAAATCATGATTATTCTTCCTGATTTTTTTAGTCTACCTGAAGAAGAATAGATTCTGCTCCAGTCCTTTATTTAAAATCTGTGTGAATTCTATGTGTATTGTATGTTTCAAATGTATTTCTTCTAAGCAACATATTATTTCATTCTGTATTTTACTTTATTCTGCTCTCTAATTTATGCTATTATCTCCTAACATTCAATGGTTGAGTTCATCTCATTTACGTTCATTGTTATACTTGCTAGTTGTGTGTTTCATTTCATCCAGTCCTCTTGTACTGTTTCCTCTTTTTTCCTTCACCCCTTCTTACACAGAAACAAAAGGTGGCAATAAGAATAATAGGTAGCATTATCATAGTTTTAAGGATTGCAAAGCAACTCACATATATTTTTTCACTTAATCTTCACAATAATGTTGCCAGGAAGTTGCTATTGTTTTTATTTCAACAATGCGGAAATAGATGCAGAAAGAGACTAGGTGACTTGCCCAGGGTAACACAACTGGTAAATGTCTGAGGCAGAATTTGCAGGTCTTCCTGATTCCAGGTCCAGCACTTTATCTTCACCACCTAACTGCCTAGGAAGGAGTTTAGTTACACTTGTGATCTTTAAATGAAGTGGTCTGATCCTGTTCCTCTTCTCTTCCCTATGATCCCATCCTCAATTATATATTCTTCCTTCCTATAATGGAATGTGTTGTGCTTATGATTATTACGTTACCTATCCTATCCTTTCTCTTAAACCTCTCTTCCTTTTATCTATCCCATTCTATTTCTCTTTTGAGTTGAATGTATTTCTATACCATAATCTTTGCATGTGTGTGCACATGCACATGTGGATGTGTTCAACCTTCCTTTGTTGGTTGAGGTGATATTGAGTTTCATGTGATGCCTATTCCCCTACCTCATCCCTTCCTCTATGTTTGTATACAGTTTAACTTAGGTATCCTCCTCATGTGATATTGTGAGTTCTCTCTTTTTCCTTTCCTCTGCAGTATTGTCCCCCATTCCTCTCATTTCCATTATCTCCTAAGTAAAAAAAGAGAACTAAACAGGAAAAGAAATTAATATTCCCTCTCACCAGCACCTCTGTCTGTCTTATTTAACTTTCTCTAGAACCCTTGAAGAGATTAGGGTTCCAAGAAGACACTTGTTCACTTTAGTAATGTAGAAATACGTTTAACATGATGTTACATATATAACCTATATCCAATTGCTTGACCTCTTGGGGAGAGAGATGGGGAGAAAAATTTGAAACTAAAAATTTTATGAAATGAATGTTGAAAACTATCTTTATATATAATTAGAAAAATAAAATACTAATTACAAGAAAATTTAAGGAAGAAGACCCATCCTCACATATTTCCAATTGATCCAATGTGTTTCTCTTGAGTACTACACTTCAGTTTCAAAGTTTTCTACTCATTTCTGGAATTTTCAACAGGAAATCTTTTTTCATTAAAGGTTTGCTTTTCTGAGTAGAATTATACTTAGTTTTGCCAGATAGGTTATACTTTGTAAGTTTTATCTGTGTGTGTAATCTCATATTCCAAGTGTTCTCTTTCTTCACATTGGCATATGCCAAGCCTTGTGTAATGTGTGATACTGACTGTGGCTCCTTTGTCCTTGAACTGTATTCTTTTTTACTGCTTGTAGTATTTTTTTTCTTTAACTTGCAAGCTCTGGATTTAAGGTATTAGTATTCCTGAAACTTTTCATTTTGAAGTTTCCTTCAGTAGATGACTAGCGGATTCTTTCTATTTTCACATTGCCCTTCGGGTCTGGGATCTCTGGGCAGTTTTCATTTATGATTTTTTAAAGTATAATATTCAAACTTTTTAAAATTTTTGTCATGATTTTACGATAGTCTATGGATTCTTAGATGATTTCTACTTGTCCTATTCTCCATATCCATTTTTAAAATATATTCCTTAAATTTTATATTTTTTCCTTTCTTTTATTTTGTTTCAATATTTTTTTCTCTGAGTTATTGTTTTATTTTCAACCCATTCTAATTTCTAAGGTATTTAATTATTGTATGAGGTTTACCATCATCTGTTATAATATACTTTGCTGTTCTTTTTTCTATAGCAGGGGTCAGTAACATATATATTTAAAAATTTAAAAGTCATCCTTAGGTGTAAGCTGTATAAAAACAGGAGAAAAAATGATTTAATCAACTATGGGCTAAAGTATACTGACTGCTATTTTATAGATATTGCATTTTATATTTCTTTTTTCACTTCTTCCAGATATTCTTGTAGTCCTTATGGCCAAAATATTCTTTTCACTGAGGGTCTAATTGACTTATAGAGTTACTCAATTCTAGGTTAAACCCTTAGGCATCTTTCAGTCCAAGGCATTTCTTTCTTGTGTTTGGTTTTTCCTTTTTTTCAGTCATATTCTTAACCTTACTTTTTGCATTGGGGGCTCATGTTTTTGTCCAATATCAGATGGTCTGTACAGGTCCTCAGTGTTGCAGTTAAGACTGGAAATCATTTTTTCTGGAATTGTCTGGCTTTGTCTACTACTATGGTTTTTGTCCAGGTTGCCTGCACTTTGGGTTGTGCCAGGGTTGTTTTGATGATTTTGAGGGCATGGATTTCCTGAGTTCTTCATCAGGCCAGGGCTACCTGAATTTTCTCTGAGCACATCTCCTGCTGAGGTTGGAGCTCTGGAGATGCCATGGGTTAGGGATTATCTTTCACTGGAAGTTATCTGGGGTTTGCTTCCTGTAAGAATCTCAGGGCTTCCTATGTTGAGATCTTCTGTGGACTTGTTTTCTGCTGTAAGATTGGTTGCTTCACACTGTACCTTTGGTTTGGATCTGTGATTTCACTATTATAGGGAACTCTCAGCTTTCTGAACTTCCTTCCCCGATATTGGTTAGTAACTTGTCTATCAACTATAGTCTTTGAAGGTTTACTGGTTCATTGAAATATCAAGTGACATACCAAATATCGCACAACCTCTCCTTCTCCTTCTCCCTCTCCTCTCCTCTCCCATCCTTTCTTCCTCCCTCCCTTCCTCCCTCTCTCTGCCTCTTTTCTTTCTTTCTTTTTTCTTCCTTCCTTTTTCCTCCTTTTTTCTCTTTCTTTTTTCTTCCTTTCTCTCCTTGTCTCTCTTCCTTTATAGATGTACATATATACACATATAGTATTTGTGTTTTATATGTCCATGACTATATAAACATTTATACATATTATATACCCATATATATCTCTTTATATTTCTATTCATACATACACATGTGCACATAGAAGTATTCACATGGATGAAGCTAATGGACATAAACTTCATAGAAGCTATGCAGAATGACACAGTGTGCCTGAAAAAAAAAACCAGATATGCACATAAGATACACCTCCTTTCATTAATAGCAGCAGGTAAAGAGCATCAAGCCTTTTCAGCCTTCTAATCCTTTCTAATTGGACCAGAAGTTAATTTTTGACTGGAAAAAAGTAAAAGAAATGTATATTCAATATTGAATTTCAAGTATACTTCACACATGAATGAGAAATGAGCTGCAAAATTATGGGGCAGGAAGATCACACCCAATTGTTGGTTTTTTTTTTTTGAGGCTAAAAAAATTTACAATGCTTTTCCCACACATTTTTTAACATGTTCTTATGATACCAGTGAATTACAGTTTTCATCCATATGTTTATGGCATGTAAACTTCCCTGTATGGATGGATAGACAGGAACATTATTCTTGGAATTTGTTGACAACATGGGTACGATTTTTCACTTCGTCTATTCTCAGGGAATTCTGCAAAGTCATAAATTTTGTGTTAGCTGGCTACAGGGTTTCTAAAAATTTTTATTTTAAAAAGAGTACTGCTTGATTTTAAAGAAATCTTGCTGGTATGTAAGAAGATCAGTGTTTTGACCTTCTTTATCAGAGAAAGCTCTGCTGCTGATGGGAACATAATCAGGTAGATTGGGATGCCTTTAATGAAATGTACTTTATTACCCTTATTCACTTCTCCATCTCACTCCACTCTAGTAGCAGGCAAGACAATGGGCAAGTTTAAGGGTACACAAAGAGAAAAAGAAGAAAATCTTGGAGTAAAAAAATGAAAGTGTTTAAATTGGGAGGAAAGGGCACCCTGGAGGGCACATGAGTAGAAGGACTCCCACTGTATTTACCTGGATTGACATGATGGTGATTTGGGGATAATTCAACTTCACTCATTGAAGGGATAGGGCTAAACCCAAAACAGTGGAAGGAACATACTCTAGGTAGTTTCTTCCTGCAGCCCAGGATTAGGAGTTCCTGTGCTATGAACAGCAATCTAAAGGACCATTCTCTGCCTCATTTCTTAGTTAACCTTAATCACAGAATGGGCATTGTCTCAATCAAAATGAGACCTGTTAAAGACCTTAGCTTAAAAAGGTCAAGATCTCCCACTGCCTCCGGGGCCATCTCCAGCTCTGGAGGAGAAAGTGAGGCTGGTGACTTTGCACAGACCTTCCTCATATAAATCCAATTCACTTGTGTGTCATGGCATTACCTTCCTGATGTCATGATCCTCTTCAAGAACGAAGGACAAAGAACAATAATAACAGGATGTCCTAATTTAGTGGCTAGCTTGTCAATTGTGGGATAAAACAGGGGTATGGCACTCTAGCTTTGGTGTTTCCATAGTTGCAGATGAGTCTTCACCCAAAGGTTACCAACCGACCAAGAATAAGAGCCAGAGTTTGTCAATGATGAAATTGATGATCTCCAAAGTGGGGGCTATGTTGGGCCTTTGGGTGTATGATGAACCAATAACAGAGTGGGATGATAGCTTACTGCAGCCCATCATACAATAGCCAATTGTCACCAAACATTCCCCTTCTCTGTCCCCTTCTATAGCTGCTTAAGTCTCTCACCCTTCCCCCATCTGCTCTAAGCTTTATGCACTAAGAGGTGAACTCCAGCCTAACACTCCCAATGACAGCTGGTATTCTAGCACTAGTGTTTCTGGGACAATTCAACCCTGACACCAACATAGCCACTCCCTCACCACCCCCCACCAATCACCTCCTGGCTGTGGCTCTCAGGCTCTGTATTGCTAGGAGGTGACTAGTGAGTAAAGACAGTTTCCTTCCCTCCCTGCAAACTTTTTCATTTTGGGTTGCTCAGAGTTGGACAGTGTTGTAAGACAAAAATAGAGGAATCCCTTTGAGAGTGGTCCTAGCACCTCCACTAGGCTCCTTGGGAGCCCTCCTATCCTTAGAACTCTTACCCCAAGGCTACCTGAGCCATGGGAGGCAAAAAAGCCCCCACTGCCAGAATTTCTGGGCTTCCTCCATGAAGTTTGCCCCATGAGTCTTTATGGAGATTTGCAAACCTTACTTGTCATCCCTGGAACTCTTGTAGGGAGCTTCATGTGGAGTGGCCCAACTGACTCCTAAGACAGCAAAGCTCCAGGTCCTCCAGAAGATCCTTCCCCTCCGTCCCCTTGCTCACCACATCAGCTTTTGCTTTCCCTCATGTCCCTCCCACTACCCCACTGAATTGTACTCAAAGAGCTTTAATCACTGAAGAACAGCAGAGCATATTGTCACCTCTCTCATGCTGGAATAAATTTAAGCCAAAGACACTCAGGATGAATAGGCAAGCATGCGTTATCATCTGCACTGGGTTAGAATCCCATCTCAGACTTTTATGAGCTGTGCACGCCTGGACAAATCATTTAACCTCTGTTTGTCTCAGTTTCTTCATCAGGAAAATGGGGATAATAATAACACCTGCTTTTCACCGTTTCTATGAGGATCAAACGACACAAATATAGGTAAAGTGAGAGTGCTATGTAAATGCCAGGGATTACTTAAATCTAAATACCATTACATTATCTTTTCCCACAAACCTACACCCTTCTAGGAATTCTTTATTCTTGTTGAGGTTTTAAAACTTTAGAGTCATCTTTGATTGTTCACTTTTACTCCACAGATCTAATCAGTCATAGGATCACTTGATGTATGTATATATGTGTATATACATATATGTATGCATACACACGTGTGTATATAATACATCTGTATGTATATATGTAATATGTAGATTGTATAATATCTGGATATTAGCTATAAGCATAACCTCTATATGGATGTAAATATATAATATGTGTATATATGAACACACACAAACGTAAGAGGATAGCTAGGAGGCATGATAGACAGAATGCTAGACCTGGAGTCAGGAAGACTCATCTTCCTGAGTTCAAATCTGGCCTCTAAAACTTCCTAGCTGTATTACCCTGGGCAAGTCACGTAACATAGGTTGAGTCATTTAATGCTGTTTCCCTTAGTTTCCTCTTCTGCAAAATGATCTGGAGCAGGAAATGGTACACTATTCCAGTGTCTCTGCCAAGAAAACTCCAAATGGGGTCACAAAGAGTCGGACACGACTGAAACAACTGAACAACAAATAAACATATCACACACACACATATTCCGTTTGCTGGTCCTTTTTTTTCAGATCATATATCTCTCTTGTGACATCCTTTACAACCCTTCTCCTGTACAATTCTATATTGGTGTTATGGGAATTTTTTATTTCCTTTTATTATTCAGGACTCGGGACCATTTCTCCTGCAAATTTTGGTTAACTAAAAGTCTGTCTTAATATTAACCTCACCTGACCAAAACCTGTACCATGGGATGTGAAAATTTACTTAGTGCCTTAAACATTCCTTAGATAAGAAGCCAGGGGAAGAATCTCACCTGTCCCTGACTTCTTGGTGACAAGTAAATCTTCTTCTTCAATTAGCCTATTTGTGAATCCTCTAAATGTAGTTTAATATGTAACCAGACTTAGTTTACCCAGAGTTTTTTTGACTAGGTTTGTTTCCTTAGGGGATATATGGGATTAGGACTCTGTTTAATTAAGTTTGTTCAACTTTTATGACATGGAAGAAAGTAGGGATCATGGATCTATCATCTCTTTAACTTTTATGACCTAAGAGGAATGTATACAATTAAAATATGTAAAAGAATGATTTCTCTGTCACTCTGATGTAATTTTGCCTCTAAGAAGGCTTGTCAGAATTCTCACGGTTGTTCAGGTTTTCTCTGAGATTGAAACTATGCTTGGGCATATTAATAAAACCTAAGGTTTTACCTCCATAATTTTTGTGTTGTGGTAAATATATATTTGGCAGCAGTTACCCACCACATAAACTCAGAGAGGAGATATTTCTTTTATAATATTGGTGATATTGTCTACTCATAGCACCACATGCCTCTTCATTGACTTCAGGCGGAACCTTTAATTCTTCAGAGACTGTGTGTTCCCCAACTTGCAGTCATATAGAATTAATAGATTTTACACACACACACACACACACACACAAACCCCCACACACCATCTATACACACATACACATATGCATACACAGACATGCACACATAAAGTCATATGTACACAACACACACATGTACATATACTACGTATATACATGTATACATATATACATATCTACACATACATGCATACACAATACACTTTCCCCTACTTACACAGAGTCACCCTTATTCAAGCCCCTCAATGTCTCTCCCCCATACAATCAAAATTGTCTCTTGATTTTCTCACCCCAAGTTTCTCTACAATACAACCTGCTTACTAAATGGTGTTTCTAAAGCATAGCTTTCACTGTCATTCTCCTTACTCCCTTCAATAAACTTCAGCAGCTGCTTATTCTCTCTGGCATCAAACATATACTCCTTTGTGTGACATTTAAAGTCCTTCACAACTTGGCTGGCAGGTTACAAGACTTCCCTTTCTGCATTCTCTAGTTCAGTCAGTCTGGCCTTCTTGCTATTACACTCATTCAAAAACGCAACTAAAAGGTCCAGATATGAGTAGGAAATTAAAGGATGATTCATCCACTAAGGGCAGTGAGGTGGTAAAGTAGATAGAGCAATGGACCTGGAGTCAGGAAGACTCACCTTCCTGAGTTCAAATCCTGCCTCAGACACTTCTTAGCTGTGTGACCTTGGGCAATTCATTTGACCCTGTTTGCCTCAGTTTCCCCTTCTGCAAAACGAGCTGGAGAAGTGGCAAACTGCTCCAGTATCTTTGCCAAGAAAACCTCAAATGAGGTCACTAAGAGTTAGACAAGACTGAAAAATGACTAAACAACAAAAACCATCCATTTAGTAAAATTAAAGAGAGAAAAGGAATGGATTCATACTGAAAATTTGATGCTGAGTTGAAATCAGAGTTTGAGTCAAGTAACAGCTGCCTTTAATCTCTGCTACTAAGGGAGGCTGAGGCTAGTGGATCACTTAAGTTCAGGAATTCTGAGTAACAGATATCTGCACCAAATCTGGCACCAATATGGTAAGCCCCTGGGAGGAGGAATGGGGTGTGCTCCAGGTTATCTAAGATGGGACAAACCAGCCCAGATCAGAAACCGAGGGGGTCAGAGCTTCCATGCTAATCAATGAGGGAATTGGAATCATGAATACTCACTGCACTTCTAGACTTGGCAAGGTAGGGAGACCAAGTCTGAAAGAAAAAAAAATCATAGGTTGTTTTGCTTATTGTTTTTCCATATGCTGTTATTTTGTCATTTTAAGTCAAATCTGACTCTTCATGACCCCACTTTGGAGAGATACTAGAGAGGTTTGCCATTTCTTTCTCCAGCTAATTTTACAGATGAGGAAACTGAGGCAAACAGGGTTAAATGACTTGCCCAGGGTCACACAATTATTAAGAATCTGAGGTCTGATTTGAACTCAGGAAGATGAGTCTTCCTGACTCCAGGCCTGACTCTCTATCCATGGCATCACCTAGATGCCCTTGGTTTTGCACTGGGAATGCTGAATATGCATACTTAGAGAAACATGACTCCATGTAGAGAGCTGTTATGTCCATTTTCTTTGATTGATATATTGTGTATTTTTCAAATCTAAAAAAGAAATTCACCTGATTGTCTAACTACATTAACCAAATTAACTGAATAATTATTAACAAATAATTATTCCTTTTGTCTTCCCAATTCCTTTAGAAAATATGCTGAGGGGTGGAGTGAAGATGGCGGAGTAGAAACAGGAACTGTGTGTGGCTCCAGCTCTCATCACCTCCAATCCATGTAAAAGGGGACTCTAAAGAAACTTAGGAGCTACAGAACCCACAAAATGACACAGAGAACCTAACCTCCCACTGAGGACAGCCCAGCCGGCAGACCCAGGAATCAGTCAGCGCAGCCTTCTGGGAGCTGAGCCCAGCCCCACCCTGAGGTTTTAACACCAGGGTGGGCCTGACCAGCCCCTGACTGGAGGGACTCCAGATCACCAGCAGCTGTGGCGGTCCAGAATTATCAACACATATATGCTAAGGACAATGTGAGAGGTCAGTTCAGTATGGACTTTGAGACCCAGTAGTTGGGAGTACGTTTGCTTTTGCCCCCAGGGTAAGAAGCCTTTGAGGGCTGCGGCACAGACCCCGCCATGTGGCACCTTCAGCTCCTGGCCTGCAGAGTGTAGGGGGACCAAGCAACCAGTCTGAGGGGTAATCGCTCTTGCTTTAACCTGCTTGGATCTGGATTGTGGTCTAGGGTGGAGGTCCTGGGCTGTGCGACCAGCTTGCCAGAGTGTGTGGAGGCTTCAGAGAGGGCACCCAACTAATACCTCTGGCAGCTAAGAAAACCCCAGCATTTGGAACAAAGCTCTCCTGTCTGATAGCAGAGTCCTACTGTGGCAAGAAGCCCAAAAGTCAAGTAATTGAGTGGCAACATGACCAGTCAAAGGAAGCAAACCAAGCAGAGCAATCCAACATTAGACTCCTATTTTGGGGACAAAAAGGAGCAAAGCATGGAACAGGAGGACAACAGTGAAGTTAGAATTCCTGCTCCAAAAGCTTCAAAGGAAAATACGAGCTGGTTACAGGCCATAGAGGACCTTAAGAAGCATATAAGAGAAGTGGAGGAAAAATTGGGAAGAGAAATGAGAACAATGCAAGAAAATTATGAAATGAGAGTCAACAGCCTGACTGAGGAAAAGCAAACCTTAAAAAATAGACTAACTCAAATGGTAAAAGAGGCTCAAAAAGGCAATGAGGAGAAGAATGCCTTAAAAAGCCGAATTTTCCAGGTGGAAAAAGAATATCAAAAGCTCAATGAGGAGAATCATTACTTCAGAATTAGATTGGAGCAAATGGAAGCTAATGACTTTATGAGAAATAAAGATGCTGTTAAACAGATCCAAACAAATGGAAGAATAGAAGGTAATATGAAATATCTTATTGGAAAAACCACTGACCTGGAAAATAGATCCAGGAGAGAGAATTTAAAAATTATTGAAATATGTGAAAGCCATGATCAAAGTAAGAACCTAGAAATCATCCTCCAAGAAATTCTCAAGGAAAACTGCCCTGATGTTTTAGAACCCAATGGCAAAATAGAGGTTGAAAGAATCCACTGATCACCTCCTGAAAAAGATCCCCAAAAGAAAACTCCTAGGAATGTTATAGCCAGGTTCTGAAATTCCCAGATCAAGGAGAGAGTATTACAAGCAGCCAGGAAGAAACAATTTGAATATTGTGGAAACACAATCAGGATAACTCAGGATCTGGCAGCTTCTACACTGAGGGATTGAAGGGCTTGGGATATGATATTCAGGAGGGCAAAGGAGCTGGGATTAAAACCAAGAATCACCTACCCAGCAAAACTGAGTATCATGTTTCAGGGGAAAATATGGTCATTCAGTGGAATAGAGAACTTTCAAGCATTCTTTTTTTTAATCAATAGGGGTTAAGTAACTTGCTTAAGGTTACATGGCCAGTTATTTTTGTGTGGGTGCCAAGTATCTGAGGCTGGAACTGATCCCGGGTCTCCCGATGCCGGGGCCGGAGCTCTTATGCACTGTGCCACCTGGCCACTCCAACTTTCAAGCATTCTTGATGAAAAAACCAGAGTTGAATAGAAAATTTGACATTCAGATACAAGAAGCAAGAGAAGTATGAGAAGGCAAACAGGGAAAAGAAATAATCATAAGGAACTTATCAAAGTTGAACTATTAACATTCCTACATAGAAAAACGATAACTGTAACTGATGAAACATTTCTCAGTATGAAAATAGTTGAAGGGAATAGAAATATATATATATGTATATATATAATGTCTATATCAGAAGGTATATGGGCATATGAATACATATGTGAATGTGTGTATATATGTTTACAGGTATACATAGATAGAGGGCACAGGACCAATTTAATAGGAAGGGATGATACTTAAAAGGTGAAATTAAGAGGTGAGAGAGGAATATAATGTGAGCAGATGGAGAGAGAGAGAATGGGTTAAACTATCTCATATAGAAGAGGCAATGGAAAATGGTTACAATGGAGGGGAAGAACAGGAAGGCAAAAGGGAATGAGTCAACCTTATTCTCATTGAATTTGGCTCAGGGAGGGAATGACATACACACTAAATAGGGTATCTCACCCTACAGGAGAGTAGGGGGGAAGGGGATGAGAGGGGGGATGATGGAAGGGAGGGCAGGCTGGGGAGGAGGGAAGTTGGAAGCACCCACTTTTGAAAAAGGATGGGATCAAAGTAGAGAATAGAACAAGTGAGAGGTGGGATAGGAGGGAGGGAAATATAGTCAGTCTTTTACAATATATCTACTATGGTAATGTTTTGCATTAGCCACACATGTACAACCTATACTGAATTGCTTATCTTCTCAGTAAGCGTGGGTGACAAGGGAGGAAGGGAATGAATCTGGAATTCAAAGTTTTAGAATCAACTGTTTAATATATATATGTATATATATATATATATATACTATTATTAATATCATTTTACATGTAATTCGGAAATAACATATACAGGTGCTGGGGCATAGAGATCCACCATGCCCTACTGGAAAAGTCAAAAGGGGTATGGGAGAAGATATGGGAGAGAGCAGATTGGAGGAGGGGATATCCTGTGGGACTACTATTTTGGGGTGGTGGGTAGGGGAAAAATGGGGAGAAAATTTGTAACTCAAAATATGGCAGAAATGAATGATGTAAATCAGAAGTTAATAAAGCATTTGAAAAATGGGAAAAAAGAAAATGTGCTGAAATTTTTTAAGTGTTACAATATATTCAATTCCATTACTCTCATGAGCAAAATAAATATTTTCATAATGTTGATAACATAAAAATAAATATAATTCTTTTATTTCATCTTAATTTCATCCTTTGAGATTTATATTTTGTATATATTTTATAATATATTACTATATGTATAATAAATAGATATGCATATATTTGATATGGATGTTAAATTTTTTTTTACTGATACCATTTTCATAGAGGATTTTTGTAACATCAGATCCATTTATTATACTAAATATAACTAATGCATGTTGACATTTATCCATTTATTCATTTTTGTGAATTTGTGTATACTTAATTTCTCCTTAATTTTTGACTTCTCGCTTTCTCCCTGCTTCCCAAACTTATTGTAGGAATCACATAAAGCTTTGATGAACCCCTATGGCCCAGACTGCCTAATGATCATTTTGGTAGTTAAGAATAGGAAGACCTGAGGGAGACAGCTGAACTGGAGATACTGAATACTAAGAGATGAATACATGAGTACTTCAGTTTATCTTTAATCTTGTCACCATAGGCATTCCCTGCATTGATGCAGATTGCATCACCTCTAGGCCTACCTGTACTATGTGTCACTGGTCCATTTTTTGCAAATCATGTATCTCTCTTGTTGCATCCTTTACAACCCATCTCATATATAATTCTCTATTGGTGATATAATATAGTCTACTTATAGCACCATATTCCTCTTCAGTTGACTTTTTAATTTTAATCTTCTGAGAATACAGTCCCAAGTCACAGGGGAAAATCTTGTCTAAAAAGTTAAACCTTTCAAAAAATTAAAAATAAATAAAAATAAATAGAACACTCGTCCTGGAATCAGGGGGACCTGAGTTTAAATCCGGCCTCAGACACTTAACACAAAAACTAGTCATGTGACCTTGGCCAAGTCACTTAATCCCAATTGCCCTCCAAAAAGCTAAAAAAAATATTAAAGTTGGACCTTTGTTTCCAGGAGAAGTTTAGAGTCTATAAAAAGCAGGGCATGGTATCCAGAGTGATCATTTATTAAACAGTTAAATGTGCCAGGCACCATGCTAAGTGCTAGGGAGAAAAAGAAAGTAAAAAACATCAGTCCTGTCTACCAGAAATCATATTCTAATAAGGGAGGCCACATGCAAACAGCTATGTAATTTAGGATATAGACAGTTAAATTGGAGATACTCTCAATAGGGAGGAATTAGCAAGACAGAGTAGTGGTGGTGATAGAGGAAATGCCTCTTCCTGAAAGTGTGATTTGAGCTGAGTCTTGAAGCAAACCAAAAGAACCTAGAGATGGAGATGACGAAGGAGTCCACACCAGACATGGAGAAGAGCCAGTGAAAAGACAAGGACTTTGGAAATACAGAGTAGCAATCTGGCTCCTCTTGCTGGTTCATAGACTAAGTGGAAGGGAGTAAAATGGAAGAAGACCTGTGAAGGGGGAAGGGATCTAGTTGTGAAGACTTAAAAGCCATAGGATTTTCTATTTCACCCTGGAGGTGGCAGCTTTGTTACCACCCCTGAAGTTTAGTGAATTGGGGGTTACATGGTCACATCTGTGTCTTAGGAAGACTACCTTGACTCCTGAGTGGTGTTTGGACTGGAATGGGGAGAAACTTGAGGTAGCAGACCAACCAGAAGGCTATTGCTATAGTCCAGGCATGAGGTAAAGAGAACCTTCAGTGGGGTGGTATGTGGGGAGAGAAGGAGAGAGATATAAAAGAGGTCAAAGTAGAAATGACAAGGCTTGGCAACAGATTGGATATGTGGAATGAATACTGGTGAAAAATCGAGGAACATTATGGTGGTGCCCTCAGTGGTAACAGGGAAGTTTTGGGAAGGGAGGGGGATTTGGGGGAAAAGATAATGAGTTCTGCTTTGGACATGTTGAGTTTGAGATGCCTACAGGGAGAGGAGGAGAGAGTTTAGGATGTAGCCTTGAGGGACATTTATGAGCTGGATGAAGTACAACCAAAGGTGAATGAGAAGGAGCCGTCAGAAGGTATGAGGGGAACCAGGAAAGATTAGTGTTATGAAAATTAGAGAGGAGAGAGTGTGAAGGAGAAGAGAGTGACCAATGATGTAAAAGTTTTCAGGGAGATCAAGAATGATGAAGGTTGATTAAAGATCATTTTATCTGGCAATTAAGAGCTCATTGGTCCCATTGGAGAGAGAAGTGTTAGAATAATGAGGTATCAGAAGCCATATTTTGGAGGATGTAGAAGAGATAAAGAATAAAAATAAGTGGAAATGCTAATTGTATATGACTTTCTCAAGGAGTTAAGCTGAAAAGAAGAGAACATATACTGTATGATAGCCAAAATGGATGGTAGGACCAAGTGAGGGGTTTTTAAGGATGGAGGAAACATGGGAGTGTCTGTAGGCAGCAGAGAAGGAGCCAGTAGACAATGAAAAAATAGCATATTAGAGAGATTGGGAATGATATAGAGAGGGAAGTCTGCCAGAGAAGATGGAAGGGGATGAATCAAAGATGCATGTAGAAGGGTTTACCTTGGCAAAGAGAAGGGCCATCCCTTCATAAGAGAGAGATGTGAAGGGGAAAGTGGGCAAAGACATTTGAGTGATGTGTTGAGATGAGGAGAAAAGAGTAGGCTCTCATTAAATGGCTTCATTTTTTTTGAGTGAAGTTTGAGTTAAGGTCCTCAATTGAGAGGGGATAAAACAACATGAGAAGCTTGAGGAGGGATGACAAGGTCCATTGGAATGGCAAGTGGGAGAGTAAATCTGTTAAGGAATGAGAGCCCAGTTAAGATTATGTAATATAAGTTTGTAGAAAACCTAATCACCAGTTTCACGACTTTCTCCAGATATGATGAATAAAGATAGCCTAACAAATAGCAACATAGTCAAGGTTGGGTGGGAAGTGCTTTGAAAATAGTAATTGTGGGGCGGCCAGGTGGCGCAGTGAGTAAGAGCGCCGGCCCCAGCATGGGGAGACCCGGGATTGGTTCCGGCCTCAGATACTTGGCACCCACCCCCCCCCACACACACACAAAAACTGGCTGTGTTACCTTGAGCAAGTTACTTAACCCCAATTGCTTAAGAAAAAAAAGAAAATAGTAATTGCATTCTGTAGTTCAAAATGTTTAAGGGAATAAAACTATTTGACATAATTTACCGGATAGACCTTGGGCTCACTCTTTGTCAGTACCACCCAGTGAAGTAAAGAGTGAGAAGGAATCGATTCCGCCTATTAAAAACCATGGCTTTGGATCCCTGATGTTCCCTAGTTCTCTTTTGCTTTGCTGATACTAACCTCTGCTATGAGGTCAACTAATTTTAGAGCAAAAACTAAATACAATTGGGGTTACCCCACAAATTATAGTTACATATGGCTCAGTCAGCTTAGCTCAGGGGTAAAGGCATTCATTCATTTATTTACCTTGTGGCTGTAAGTGATGAGTCAGATTTTGAAATCTGAAATTTTGGAATCTGGTCATTGTTCAATTGTTTCAGTGATGCCCAACTCAATGACCCCATTTGGGGCTTTCTTGGCAAAGATGCTGGAATGGTTTGTGATGTCCTTCTCCAGCTTATTTTACAGATGAAGAAATTGAGACAAACAGGTCACATTTGAACTCACGAAGATGGGTCTTCCTGACTCCAGGCATAGTACTTTATCCATTATACCACCTAACTGCCCAAAGTATGAAATATTCCCTTCCTTTTTTTTTCAATCTTCACTTCCCTTTAGTCAACTCTGCTGCTTCCCTCCATTCCTGAACCAAGCATGAATCTTTAGCCCCCCTTCCCTCCTTCTAGTCTTTGGACATATACAATACTTTTCTCTGTGGTTCTAAGTGTACCTCTTTGACTTCTACCCAAGAGAACAGTGATGTCATGGTTCCCAACTCCATTCCCAAGTTAGCTGGTCAGAATTCTGGTTCTGACCCTAGACAATTCTGTCTTCTGGTTATGTCCTTGTCCTAACAACAAGTGACCTAGGTACTGCCCTCTTTCTTAAATAATCTGCTTTGAAGACCTGATAATCTTTAAGGTATACCTCTATGCCTAACTTAGGTCTCCCTCTGGACTTCTCCATCTCTTCACCATCTGCCTTCCTGCCCTGGGGAAACCTTTACTGAGGCATGTTTACCTTATTGATAACTCTCTTGCTCAGAACGCCATTTCATGAGGGGTCTTACCTATGCTCTCTTTCTTCTTGGCTAGACTCACGCTCTGAACTTCCATAACTCATCAGTCACCTTGCCATCCCCCTGCCCTGTTTTCCCTCTACACTTTATATGTTGTCTATAAACATGTTCCCCTAGAGGGTAAGCTCCTTGAGTGTAGGCTATGTCTTGTTTGCATTTATTTGTATCCCAAGCACTTTGTTCAATGCCTTTCTGGCACATGGTAAATGGTTAATAAATGCTTTAGGTATGTATGCACATATGTATGAATCTATTTATCTAAACTTCCATCCATCCATCCATCCATCCATCCATCCATCCATCCATCCATCCATCCATCCATCCATCCATCCATCCATCCATCCATCTGTGCATCCATCCATCCGTCTGTCTGTCTGTCTGTCCGTCCGTCCATCCATCTATCCATCCATCTGTCTTTCTGTCCATCTGTCCATTCGTCTGTCTGTCCATCTATCTATCTGTCTGTCCAACTATTTGTCTATCCATCTATCTGACTGTTTATCTATCTGTCTGTCTGTCTGTCTGTCTATCTATCTAATAAAGAATTTATAGTCTAATGGTTTTCTCAAGGAGTTCAGTTGAAAAGAAGAGAATAGATACTGGATGACAGCTAACTGGAATGGTAAAATCAAGTTAGGGGTTTTTAAAGATGGAAGAAACAGGAGTGTCTGTAGGCAGTAGGGAAGGAGCCAGTAGACAGACATGACACATAGACAAAAAGATATTATGGAGCTACATAGACTAAGTACCAAATAGCTTACAAATAGTATATGTTACAGAGATTGAGAGAAGGAAATGATATCTGAAGACTGGAGAGGTCAGGGAATAGTACACGGGGGAAGTAAGGTTTGACCTGATTTTTAAGAAAGGGTGGAACTCAGGTAATCATATGAGAGATATAGGGCAGAGGATATGGCTTGAGGACATGCATGAAGTCAAGAATATGCTGAGGCCCATATGAAAGGCTCCCTTCTCTAAATGGTTATTTTTTTTTTAATCTGGTTCCTCACTATATGACCTCAAACTCTCTTCTTATCCATTTTGGCACTGTCCAGGGTTTGGGTCTGCTCCCAGATTTATGATTCATCTTGTCAACAATCGATTGTAAAACAGAAAAAGGAGTAGACACGAGCACTTTGCCGCATTGCCTGAGTGGACCCCTTTCCGACTGACCGAAACTGTCTGGTCCAGCTATCTGAGGAGTTCTACTAATTGCCTCATTAGGCAATCTCACTGTAGAAACAATATTTAAGTACATGAACGCAAACTCCTGGGTATATGTAGGATTTAATAATAGACAAAGCCAAATGGACCAAAAATGGTATGTGTATTTCCTTTTTAATAAGCAATTTTAAATGATCGTTTTTGAAAAGTATTCTCATTTCTTGATAACAATTCATGTTTTTTTAGCTAAATGTCTATCAAAAGTTGCAAATGCTTCTAAACCATTTAGAGAATCATTTAAATATTTTCTGCAAATTATCTCAACATTTTCAAGCATAAGAGGCTTATTAGGTACTTATTTCCTCCAGAGTTAGATGCATAGTTCCTAAATCACAAGATCCAAATGCATAACAATATCACAATTTGTTGTAATGTGTGAATTTATAATGGAGTGGCATTACTACATTTTAATATTTAAGGGCACATTTACTTTCTAATAGTCTTATAAAGCAGTAGCTTGTCCAATTTGACCGCAGAGGCTGCAGAAGTCCAGCATCCAGGGGGTCCTGTAGTGATCTAATGGAAGTGAAAGGCTGGCTAGATGCTAATGACTGAGAGGACAGGAGAAGGGCTGAAGGGCAGTTACACAGGTTTGCTATTTTCCAAAATGGCCATAGAAATGGTGAAAAAAACAAACAAACAAAAAAAACCAAAAAAACCCCACCAAACATATGGCTTGAAGATATGGTTGGTCCTGGGCATCTGGGTATTGTATTTTGTATCTATCCTATCCTTTCTGTTTTCTTCGCTCTCACCTTACTTGTCTTCTTTAGTGTTCCATGTCTGGTTATTGTTGCTGTTGTTCAGTCGTTCCAGTCATATCTGACTTTTCATGATCCCATTTGGGGTTTTCTTGGCAAAGATATGTAGTGGTTTGCTATTTTCTTCTCCAGGTGAAAAAACTGAGGCAAACAGGGTTAAGTGACTTGCCTTGGGTCACATAGCCATAAGTGCCTGAGGCTGGATTTGGACTCACAAAGATGAATCTTCCCAACTCCAGCTATATCCACTATATATCTGGTACTATATCTGGTACTATATCCACTATGCCACCTACCTGCCCACATCTAGATCATGGTGATGTATTTCTAACTCTGCCTCTGATATCTTCCTCTCTCCAGTCCATTCTACAGAACTCTGAAGGTTAATATTCCTCAAAAATTTCCCTTTTATCTTGCCATTCCATTGCTCAAAAAATTTAGATGTCTCTCTACCACCAACAAACTCCTTCCTTACCTAAGCCTGGCATTCAAGGACCTCTACAACCTATCTTTAACCCACCTTTCCAAAATACTTAGCGCCAATTTAAACCGTTTTTTTTTTCCCCATCAAGATGACTTTCTCAGTGTCCCTTAAACACATTCTCATTTATGTCTTCAAATTTGACCCAATCTTCATTTGGTCTTATCTGACTCTTTCACCTACAGTGAACTCTCTGTCTGTCTTTCTTCTGTCCTCCCTTCCCCATGTAACAGCCAGTGTACTTACTTGGCACTAATTATATATTTCCATATATTGTTATGCAAGTCAATGTGTGTATGTTCTCTTCCTTGTGAAATTTCAGGCTTTTCTAGGGCAGGAGATTCTTTACAGTGTCCCCAGTGCATGGGGAGCAATCTTATGTTCACACATAAGATTGCAGAGTTAGAGCTGGAAGCAGAGGTCACCTAGCACAATCTTCTCATTTTACAGATGGGAAACTGAGGCTTATAGAGGTTAAAGGACTTGCCCAATGTTACGCAAGTAGTAAACATCTGAGACATAGTTGGTATTGATTGATTTAGTGATTACTTACATTTATAAATTAGCCATCTTAACACAATGGATGACCTCATTGACTATTAAGTGACATCATAAATTCCTTTTCAAGTCAATAGGCATTTATTAGGCATTCACTACTACTTAGCACAGGGTTAGTCAATGGGAATATAAATATGAACAGGAAAACAGTCCCTGTCCTCAAGAAGCTTATACTCTGATGAGGGAACGTAACATGAAAGTAAACTGTGTTGGGAAGACAATAAATAAAAACTGGAGTTAGGAGTATAGTTTGGAGCGGAACAAAAACTTTGGCTTGGGAACTGACCTGGGAGGAAGCATCCAATCAAAGGGAGAGACTACAAGGACACTTCCAATGTGGGAAGTCCTGGATTATAGTAAGCTGCCAGGGTGAAAAATGGTTCTAAGGTGTAGAGGTTTCCATGGCATGGCTTCGTCCTTCATTCTGTAAGAGGACCAATGACATCAGAAGGGTGATAACTTGACTTGCAAATTAATTGGATTTAAGTGAGCAAGGTTGTACAAAGTCATCAGCCCCACTCTCCATGGTAAGATGTAGGACAGGAGAAATGGCAATGGCCCTGGATGCAGTGGGAGATCTTGGTCTTTTTAAGCCAAGGTCTTTCCCAGATCTCAGTTTGTCTGAGGCAAAACCCATTCAGTAGTTAAAAGATAGTAAGAATTAAAGTAAAAGATGCTCTACTTTGCCTTCAAAAAAATCAATCAGAGAGGAGAAAACTCTCAGTTTCTGACCGGGACAAAAACAATTGCTATTTATACTCACTCTGAGCTATTAAAACCCAAACGATGAGCAAGTATGACTTGACCACTGGCCATTGGCCATTGTTGGCCAATCTGAGAGCCAGAGTGATTTGAATGTAAAGTCATAGTCAAGTAGCTCCATTTGAATCCTAATGGGTTTTATCAAAGCCTGTTTTTTCAGAGCTATATTTCAAGAAATTATAAATGAAAACATGAGCCAAAAGAGTTAATCGTCCCAGTTAAAAATGATAGAATAAATAGAGAAGAAAAAAAGCTAGCCCCCAAATTGCAAGATACTTTGTGAAATCTAAGTGATCAAAATTACATTCCTTTGAACAGAGAGTCCACATGTGACTCTGCAAGTCACTCTGAACAGAAGAAGTAGAGGGATACCATCACCTAGAAGAGAGTCTGGAGAATAAGGACTGCGTCTTGGGAAGCAATGACCCCTTGAAGGCAAATGTCTTAATTTTTTACAATGCTACCCAAATGAAATTTACACAATAAAGTTTTGCTAAATGACAAAATGAATGAATAAATATATATTTTTTCTGTTTCTAGTATTCCATAGGTAATTGTGCCCCTGACCTCATTATTCCAATACTCAAATTGGTCATCCATAGATCTAAAATAAGATTCATTTTTCTTTTTTTTTTTCAAAATGCTTTAATGGTGAATTCTCATGACTAAATTTATATTTGGTAATAATCTATTATCAGATGTGTTGGTGGGAACAGGCTGAATATTTTATTCCTTAGGGTTTTTATTTTTGAAGTTAATTTCAGTATAAAATGTCTTAAGTTTTCATCAATAATTTTAAGGAGGTGCGTTATGTATTTCCTGGTAATATATTAAGCACTAATCAGGCTACATAAGATCAAATGAATGAATCCTCCTCCTCCTCCTCCTCATCATCATTACTACCACCCTCGTCATAGTTAAAGATAAAATCTGTGACCCCAAAGGCCTTCCATTCTAAGATAGACTGCTTTTCTTGGAATCAGGCACTCAGAATTCAGAAGACAACAATTCAAGTTAGCACACAAAAAGTTTTTGAACATGTTCCTTTATTGTATCTTAGCAAGAGATGGAGATGTGTAGGCCCTTAAAATATAATTCCAGGGAGAGAATCCTGATACTTGTAACAAAAATATTTTAAAATATAGTTTACTGCAGTTGATAAAAGCCAGGGATCACCTTCCTCTGGGAGGGAGGTGGTGACTGTTTTCAACTACCTGGAGGGGGTTTGAGACATAGGGGATTCAATTCCTGCAACTCAGAAATTTCAAATGCAGTCAGAGGTTCAGGACAAATAAAAAATACTATACATGTCACCTGCTCTTTCTTCTTTCTGTGCCTCTCCTTCTGTATCTCTTTTCTCTTTTCTTTGGGTCTCTCTTCTTTCATCCTTTGCCTTTTATGCTCTGGTCTTCTAGAATTGGCTGAGTTAATACCAGCCAGGATGCAGTGTTCATGCATGAAAAAAATTATATGTGAATACATATATATATTTACACACATTTGTGTGTGTATGCACACACACACACGAGAATACTGTCTGTTTTCTAACTTTGCCTTCCCCTAAATTCTTTTATCAGGGGTTGAGTTTGTTGAGCCCAGTTTTCCTGGGGGCTGACTCCCTTACTGATAATAAGGTAAGCATTTTGGGAGGCACATTAACTCTTTCACACCACTGGGGGACAATTTAGTACAATGCTTCAATGGACTCATTATCATTTATTCACACTGAACCCAATTCTCCCTTGTATGTGGGGTGATCAGACTGTCATAAGGGAACCTGAATAAATATACCTTGAGTGTCTTTAATGGGGGATGGAAAGGCAAGAGGAAATGAACTGCTCCTCTTTCCCTAGCCATCCCTGGAAACCTTCTGTATCCTAAGCTAGTACACACCTTTCTCTTCAGGGAGAAGAAAGCCCATTATTTTGCTTGTTCCTCTGAGATCTGTCAGGCTTTTCCATCCAGAAGATGGAAAAAAGGGTGTGTGTGTGTGTGTGTGTGTGTGTGTGGGAACCGAAAAACAACAGGTTACAGCTCTTTCCTTTCCAGATAATTGAGACCATTTATATTATCATGAGTACCGCAAGGGGAGTAAACGGCCATTGGGGAAGAAGACAAGCGTAGAAAGAAGAAGGGTTGACTCTGGGAGGCTATGAAGGAGGACTCATCTAAGTTCCATTTATGTGAAAAATGGGGACTTCAGAAATATCAAACTGTGTAATCCACATGAACAAGTAAAGAAATGTAGCAATTATGCTTAAAAAAGAAGACTTCAGTTATTAAGAGAAGGGGGAATGTCATTAAAATTTGAAGGACCTTGAAGTAGCTGGCCATTTTCACTGGCTAAATCTAACTTTCCAATCCAAGGTAATTATGGCCTCTGGCTAGATTCTGGACCTTTCTCTGATGAAGTTCTCTGGCCTCAGTGATAGGAAGCCAAGGAATGTCTTTGTGGGTGAGGAGAAGGGTAGCTTAGACTGTAGCACGCACCAGCTGGGCCTGAGAGGATGAAGAGATTGCCATACTTTTTCTCAGAGGGGTAGGAGGGTATATTTCTTTAGCCTCTGAGAACTCTAGTGTATTGCTGTGAAAACTTAGGGTTAACATCTTTTGCATCGAGAACAGTGTCAGCAAGTCTCTTAGTTCCATCTATTTACACAGCAGGCAGCTTTGCATTTGGTTGTAAAGATGAAATGCCCCAGTAGGTTTTTCTTCTCTGCTCAGAAACCCTGCTCCTGGCCCTTTGTGGGTCAGAAGAGAAACTGGAAGGGACAGATGAAAAGAAAAGCCACTCTCAGAAAGCTTCACAGATGAAACCCTTCCATAAGGGTGCCTATGGGTAGGAGATAATTCACCAACATACCAGGCAGTATTTCAATTTTGAATGTACTTATGCTAAATATAACTAATTAATGTATATTACTTATTGTTTATGACTATCTTGTATTTACTTATCTGCATATATGTTTGCTTACTCCTGGTAGAATGTAAGGTCCTGGAATTCAATGACTATTTAGCTATATCACTTAACATTTCTCAGCCTCAGTTTTCTTGTCTGTAAAATGTGGATAGTAATAGCACCTACCTCACAGAGGTTGTAGTGAGGCTGGGTATTTTGTATGGAATGGGATAATATATATATATATATACATTTACAGATTTTTAAGTGCTATAGAAATATGTACTATTATTATTGTTATTACTATGTTTTTGTCTTTGTATCTCCAGTGCCTAGAATAGTGCCTGGCACATAGATTTTCCTTAATAAATTCTTAGTGAATTGAGTTTAATTGAATTATCCATTTCTTGATTTGTATGTGAATTGCAGTGATTTTTTTCATTTGTTTTTACTTTTAGTCAGTTTCCTATCTCCTTTTTATGCTCGTTCTAGGGGACATATAAAGCTCTGAAGAGCCCCATGCAGCCCAAGGTCCCTAGGATAGCTAGGTCTGTTCTATAATAATCATATTTTAGTAAGTGGAGACAGAAAATAGAAGTGCTTGAGAGTGGAGGAGAAATCAAAGACATTGAATATTATGAAGTAAAGAGGGAAATCTTGAGAAGCATAGTCAATGGTGAGGAGGGTTAGGAAGTATTTGAAAGATATAACATTCTCTTGTCCAAAAGATGTGATGGCAAAAAGGGGTTTGAATTTACTTTTTTACCAAAAAGGGAAATGGAATTTATCACCAGGACTAAAGTGGTATTGAACAGGACTTGGGTCTGCAGAATGATGATACTCCCCAGCCTGGTAGCATGGGGCAGTATGTGCTTTTCTGGTAGAGGAGAAATGGAAAAGCTGATCATGGTGAATGAATATGAATTTTGTTATTTTAAGTTTAGGCTTTATTTGGGTAGGAAGGGACTTCCACTGCTTGGAAATCATTGCTGCAGCCACAGCCACCACCCGTCAGCGGGAAAATCTGCCAGCTATTATCCTTGGGGAGCAATTTTGTATCCGGGAATAAGTAGAAATTTTATTTTGTTATTTTAGCCAGCCAGAGTCCTTGTTTAAAGGGATCATAGTGGATATGCGCCTGGTTTGGATTGTTTAAAGATTTGAAATCAGGATGTTATTCATGGAAGGAGAAATTCTGTCCCACTGACCAGCTGTCCGTTTGCCACCTCAGATTGTTATAGAATATCCCTTATCTAGATCTTATAAAGAATTTCAGGGTATGCTACCCAGTAATTCACAGGAGCAAATAACTTGAAAGAAGGTGAGGGTTACACTTACATTCTCACATGTCTTCTATATGTGAATGAGCCAGGAGATAAGTAAGCCACACACAAGGTGGGCTGCTAGCATAGGTTCTTTTGATCTACTTTTCTAAAGGAAAGACAGCTTCAAAGGCATCAACAATCTTACTTTAATTAAACGTATATAAGTCATTCACTAGTTCAGGGGAAGGATCAGCACCCTGAATGTAGAGAAAATACAAATAGAGAAGTAAAGAAGGTAAAGGTCATTCAGCAGTTAAGGGAAAGGATCAGTAACCTGAATGTGGGGAAAATACAAGCAGAGAAGTAAAGAAGGTAAAGGTCATTCAGTAGTTAAGGGGAAGGATCGGTAACCTGAATGTGGAGAAAATATAAGCAGCAAAACATAGAGAAATTAGTACAGGGATCCAACAAAAGGACTCCAACTGTCTGACCAAAGTAATACAACCACCTACATACACCACCAGACTGGAAGAGTACCGACATCTGAGGAGTTGGGGGGTTCAGAATCCTTTCTAGAAAATCAAAGATCCTTCACAGGAGTGAGCCCCCAAAGCAAAATCTCCCCTCAGAATACACACACACACACACACACACACACACACACACACACACACACACACACACACACATACACATACTCACTCATTCACTTTTGGCTAATAGGTTCAGTCAGAAGGCATCATAACCCTTTTGACTCAGTGCCTAATTAGCTTAATAACCAAAAGGTATGAAAGCCTTCCTACAAGAAAGCCTCCCCCTAAGTAAGCTCCTCCTTAGGCAAGTTCCTCCCACAATGGACTCTGTGACTCAGGATGTATCACAGCTGTGAAAGCAGAAAGACATCAGTGATTGAAATACCTGTGCACCTTTAGACCTGGGAACACAGCTCCTGTTCCAAGGGAAAGGGGATCACATAGGCCTATTAATGAATGGGGAAAATCTTCATATTTCATTAACATTATAGTAAGAAACAAAGTAAACTTGAAATTTTAAGACAAAAAAGCTGCAGTCTACTGACTTTGTAACCTTTCACCTTTCATAATTTCCTGATCCTCCTGTGAAGATGAAAAATAATAGAATAAACATAATTTCTTAATCTTCAGTTAAAAAAATCAATTACATAAATAAAAGATGGGGAAGACATTGCCAGGTAGTAGTTCATCTGAAAAAGATCTGGTGGTTAGAGTGAACCTCAAGCTCATTAGGAGTCACCAGTGTGATTTGGCATCCCCAAATGTCGATCCATTTTTAGATTACTGAGAGACAGAGAGAGAGAGAGAGAGAGAGAGAGAGAGAGATTGTTCAAAACTAGAGAGATCATGGTTCTATGGCACTCTTACCATAATCAAACCCCATATCAAAGATTATTTTGGTTTTGATGCCATATTTTAGGAAATGACATAGATAAGAACATGTAGAAAAAGTGGACAAGAGGCCACAAGATCATGCCATATGAGAATCAATTGAAGCAACTGAAAATGTTTAGTTTGGAGAAGACAAAACTGGGCAGTTGTGGGGGTAGTAGGGGTATAGTAACTTCCTCTGAGCATTTGGAAGGCTGGTGTGGAAGGAGGAACAGACTTACTCTGCTTGGCCTGGGAGAGCAGAACGAGTTTCAAGTTAGTTAATATAAGGTGGGGAAAAATATTGAGAATTAGAATTATCCAAATGTGGAATCAGCAGTTTCATGAGTTAGTGTGTTCATCCTTATTACATAGAGAGTCTTCCACCAAAAGATGAATTTCCACTCATATGTTTATGTTGCAGGAAAGATTTTTGTTCAAGTAAAGATTGAACTGGATGCCCTCTGAAAGTCCATTCCATCTTTGAGATTCCATGATCTTGTAGGCTATTTAACTCTTATTTGCACCCATTTCTCTGAAGGAGAGTAACATTTGGAATAATACTTCAAGCATGTGCTATTTATCTGGAGCCAGTGAGTCAAGTATTTGATCAAGTTGATCAAGACAAGTATTTGTTAAACGCATACTATGTACCAGGCACCATGCTCAGCAATGGGAATACAAAGAAATGCGTGCGCACACACACACACACACACACACACACACACACACACAATCCTTGCTCTAAGAAGCTCATGGTCTAATGGGGGAGACAACATGAAATACAACTATGAATAAACAAGACACATGCAGGATAAATTGTGGATAGTCTCGAAGGGAGGAATTGAGATTAAGGAGGACTGGGCAAGCCTTCTGGCAGAAGATTAGACTTCACATAAGAAGGAAACTGGAAATTCCCACCACTGATGCAAAAAAATAATCCTGCTATTTAGGGGAGGGTCTTCAGGCATTTCCATGGCCAAAAAAGTCATCACTTTTGTAATGACCTCTCCAAAGAGCTTTTCTGGACATGTTACCTAGCCTTTCCAGTTAAAGCCTTTCCACTTTGGCCGAGTCTGCTAGAATTTGTGGTCTTTTGCTATAATCTTTGAGAATCCAGGTTCACTTCCATTCCATGATAGGGCATAAAAGCAGACTTAAAAACTCGAGGTAGATTGGATAGTAGACTGAGGTAGAGAGGATAAAGTAGGAAAAATATAGTTAAGAGGGAGTTGAAACCCAAGCTTCATGAAGAAATTAAAGAAGGCCTTACTTGGATAAGCTGTGAGCTTGTCAGTGTGAGCACTCTAATCCAACAAGCATTTGTGAAGTCCCTACTAGACACTTGGGACAACTTACTTGTACAATCATCCAAACTACATTTCTCCATTTATCCCCAAAATATCATGAGGTAATTTATCAAAGATCATGCAGATATCCAGACACATCACATCTATAGCTTTTCCCAAATTTACTTGTCTAATAATACTATCAAAAAGGGACATGTGGTTAGTTGAGCATGACCAATTTTTGATAAACCTTACTGCACTGGACTCAAATAGACAAAAGGAAAAACAATTTATGCCCACAAAGAGCTTATATTTAACTAGTAGAGAGAGCAATAACGTGTAAACACAAACAGAGAGAGAGAAAGAGAGACAGAGACAGAGAGAGAGGCAGAGAGAGACAGTCAGAGACAGAGACAGAGAGAGACAGGCAGAGAAAGAGACGGGGGGGGGGGAGAGG